>NC_091991.1:51690584-52005609 GCF_044704955.1 Pristiophorus japonicus
AATTATTTTTAATTCTGTATTTTCCAGTATCGGCCTGCCTCATGCCATGTTTATTCAGCACACTCATTTCCTATTCTAATATTAACTTCACCTTTTGGCCTACCTTCCAATTCATTTGTTCAATGCTACATTTATTGATTATCTCGTTGTGCCCCACTGTGTCGAATTAAAAAGACAGACCTGCTTGTCTCTAGCTCCAGCACATTTGCCACAAGGACGTTTGTACATTGACTGTCCCCACAGATTTCACTTCCTTATCTATTCCGTATGCAAGGGCCATCTGCTCAACCAGATATTGATTAGCTACTTGCAAATACTGTGAGTTTAAACAACATTATCATGTTTGTCAGAATGTAAAATTTCACAGTTCCAATATGTTTACTAACCTTGTTATATAAAAAACAACATAGTGATGCTAAACTAGCAAATTCCCTCAAATATCAATCAGGCTGGCCACAGTATTTCTGCTGCTATCTTGATTCATCCTTTCTATTCTGGTCTATTATATTCCCCAAAGTTATTATCTGATACCATTGTCCAATAGACTGTTACTGGGAGTACTCTGCAGGTGTGTCTGACAGAAATCAACAGTCCTTTTACTGGATGGACAATGAGGCTAACATTTCTACTGACAGAAAATTGATATCTAGTCAGAAATCAGATGTTACTGAGAATTCTTACCTCAATTATTTATATAAAGTTACTGGAGCCATGTAAAGAATGTATTTGCAGCCCACAGTGGTGGTAAATAGGACATAGGAAGCATCCACATTAGCAGTAAAGTATTTATGAAACATTTTCACATTTACAAAATGTATTTTTGGGCACAAGAGTAAAATGGCTGCTATAGGACAGGCTTTGATGTATTTGAAAAATTACATCGAAAATATTAGAGCGTCTTGAGGATTCTCAATTTAAACAAAGAAAGAACGTGAAAGAACTTGCACCTTTCATGTCCTCAAGATGTCCTCTAAAGTACATAAGAACATAAGAAATAGAAGCAGGAGTAGGTCATACGGCCCCTCGAGCCTGCTCCACCATTTAAAACAATCATGGCTGATCCGATCATGGACTCAGGTCTCCTTCCCTGCCCGCTTCCCATAACCCCTTTGTTGTGAATGCATGCCTGTTTACTGTGTGATGTCTGTAACACTGTTATGCAACACTGAATGTACCCTTACACTGTTCACACCTTACCTGTACACCAGAGGGTGCTGTTGCTGGAGACCTAAAGGTTACCTGCACACTGCAGGTAACCTAATATAAAAAGGAGCTTGCAGCTTGTTGTCCTCACTCGAGGAGCTGCAAATAAAGGACTACAGATCTACACAATTTAAGTATCACACCCTGCCTCGTGGAGTCATTACTAAAGGTGCCTACACCCTTAATCCCTTATCCGTTAAGAAACTGTCTATCTCTGTCTTAAATTTATTCAATGTCTCAGCTTCCAAAGCACTCTAAAGCAGTGAATTCCACAGATTTACAACCCTCTGAGAGAAGAAATTCCTCCTCATCTCAGTTTTAAATGGGCGGCCCCTTATTCTAAGATTATGCCCCCTAGTTCTAGTCTCCCCTATCAGCGGAAATATCCTTTCTGCATCCACCTTGTCAAGCCCCCTCATAATCTTATAAGTTTTGATAAGATCACCTCTCATTCTTCTGAATTCCAATGAGTAGAGGCTCAACCTACTCAACATTTCCTCATAATTCAACCCTCTCATCTCCGGAATCAACCAAGTGAACCTTCTCTGAACTGCCTCCAAAGCAAGTATAGCCTTCTGTAAATATGGAAACCAAAACTGCACACAGTATTCCACGTGTGGCCTCACCAATACCCTGTATAACTGTAGCAAGCCGTTCCTGCTTTTATACTCCATCCCCTTTGCAATAAAGGCCAAGATTCCATTGGCCTTCTTGATCACTTGCTGTACCTGCATACTAACCTTTTGTGTTTTATGCACCAGGACCCCCAGGTCCCGCTGTGCTGCAGCACTTTGCAATCTATCTCCATTTAAATAATAACTTGCTTTCGATTTTTCCTGCCGAAGTGCATAACCTCACACTTTCCGACATTATATTCCATCTGCCAAATTTTTGCCCACTCACTTAGCCTATCCATGTCCTTTTGCAGTTTTTTTGTATCTACCTCACACTTTGCTTTTCTTCCCATCTTTGTACGTCAGCAAACTTGGCTACATTACACTCGGTTCCTTCATCCAAGTCATTAATATAGATTGTAGATAGTTGGGCTCCCAGCACTGATCCCTGCGGCACACCACTAGTTACTGATTGCCAACCCGAGAATGAACCACTTATCCCGACTCTCTGTTTTCTGTTAGTTAGCCAATCCTCTATCCATACTAATATATTACCCCCAACCCTGTGAACTTTTATCTTGTGCAGTAACTTTTTATGTGGCACCTTGTTAAATGCCTTCTGGAAGTCCAAATACACCACATCCACTGGTTCCCCTTTATCCACCCTGTTACATAAAAACATAAGACCATAAGAAATAGGAACAGGAGTAGGCCATACAGCCCCTTGAGCCTGTTCCTCCATTCAATAAGATTATGGCTGATCTGATCATGGAGTCAGCTTCACTTCCCCACCCATTTGCCACAACCCCTTATCTCCTTATCATTTAAGAAACTGTCTATTTCTGTCTTAAATTTATTCAATGTGCCAGCTTCCACAGCTCTCTGAGGCAGCAAATTCCACAGATTTACAACCCTCTGAGCGAAGAAATTTCTCCTCATCTCTGTCTTAAATGGGCGGACCCTTATTCTAAGATCATGCCCTCTAGTTCTAGTCTCCCCCATCAGTAGAAACATCCTCTCTGCATCCACCTTATCAAGCTCCCTCATAATCTTATACATTTCAATAAGCTCACCTCTCATTCTTCTGAATTCCAATGAGTAGAGGCCCAACCTACTCAACCTTTCCTCATAAGTCAACCCCCTCATCCCTGGAATGAACCTAATGAACCTTCTCTGAACTACCTCCAAAGCAAGTATATCCTTTCGTAAATATGGAAACCAAAACTGCATGCAGTATTCCAGATGTGGCCTCACCAATACCTTATATAGCTGTAGCAAGACTTCCCTGCTTTTATACTCCATCCCCTTTGCAATAAAGGCCAAGATACCATTGGCCTTCCTGATCACTTGCTGTACCTGCATAGTATCCTTTTGTGTTTCATGCACAAGTACCCCCAGATCCCGCTGTACTGTGGCATTTTGCAATCTTTCGCCATTTAAATAATAACTTGCTCTTTGATTTTTTCTGCCAAAGTGCATGACCTCACACTTTCCAACATTATACTCCATCTGCCAAATTTTTGCCCACTCACTCAGCCTATCTATGTCCTTTTGTAGATTTTTTGTGTCCTCCTCACACATTGTTTTTCCTCCCATTTTTGTGTCATCAGCAAACTTGGCTATGTTACACTCATCCTCAAAGATTCCAGCAAATTTGTCAAACATGACTTCCCCTTCATAAATCCATGCTGACTCTGCCTGACCAAATTATGCTTTTCCAAATGTCCTGCTACTGCTTCTTTAATAATGGACTCCAACATTTTCCCAACCACAGATGTTAGGCTAACTGGTTTATAGTTTCCTGCTTTTTGTCTGCCTCTTTTTTTAAATAGGGGCGTTACATTTGCAGTTTTTCAATCCGGGACCTCCCCAGAATCCAGGGAATTTTGGTAAATTACAATCAATGCATCCACAATCCCTGCCGCTACTTCTCTTAAGACCCTAGGATGCAAGCCATCAGGTCCAGGGGATTTATCCGCCTTTAGTCCCATTATCTTACTGAGTACCACCTCCTTTGTGATTGCATTGAGTTTCTCCCCCCCTGTAGCCCCTTCACTATCCACTTTTGGGATATTTTTAGTGTCCTCTACCGTAAAGACTGATATAAAATATTTGTTCAGAGTTTCTGCCATCTCCATGTTCCCCATTACTAATTCCCTGGTCTCGTCCTCTAAGGGACCAACATTTACTTTAGCCACTCTTTTCCTTTTTATATACCTGTAGAACCTCTTGCTATCTGCTTTTATATTTCGTGCTAGTTTACTTTCATAGCCTATCTTCCCTTTCTTAATCATTTTTTAGTCATTCTTTGCTGGCTTTTAAAAGCTTCCCAATCTTCTGTCCTCCCACTAGTTTTGGCCACTTTGTATGCCCTTGTTTTTAATTGGATACCATCCTTTATTTCTTCAGTTAGCCACGGATGGCTATCTTTTCTTTTACACCCTTTCCTCCTCACTTGAATATATTTTTCTTGAGAGTTGTGAAATATCTCCTTAAATGTACACCACTGTTCATCAACCATCCTACACTTTAATCTATTTTTCCAGTCCACTTTGGCCAACTCTGCCCTCATACCTTTGTAGTCTCCTTTATTTAAGCTTAGTACGCTGGTTTCCAATTATCTCGCCCTCGTTCTGAATTTGAAATTCAACCTTTCCAAGGGGATCCTTTATTAGGAGTTTGTTTATTAATCCTGTCTCATTACACAGGATCAGATCTAAGATAGCCTGCCTTCTGGTTGGTTCCATTACATACTGCTCAAGGAACCCATCCCTTATGCACTCTATGAACTCTTCCTCAAGGCTACCCTGACCAATTTGATTTGTCCAATCAATATGGAGGTTAAAATCACCCATTATTATTGCTGTTCCCTATTTCTTGGTTTATCCTCCGACCAACAGAGTTGCTACTGTTAGGGGGCCTATAGACTACGCCCACCAGTGACTTTTTATTCCTTATCTTACAGTCAAGTATTTTTGAAGTACAGACACTGTTGTAACGTAGGGAAATGTGGCAGCCAATTGTGCACAACAAGATTCCACAAACAGCAATGAAATAAATGAGTAGATAATCTGTTTTAGGGATAAATGTTGTCCAGGAAACCAGGAAATCTCCCCTCCTTTCCCTCGAAAAGAGCCATGGGATCTTCTACATCCACCGGAAAGGAGAGATGATGTCTCAGTTTAACATTCTACCTAAAAGAAGGTCGCTCCGAAAGTGCAACACTCCCTAGATGGTGCATTGAAAGGTCAGCCTACATTATGTGCTCCAGTCTTTGGAGTGGGGCTTGAAGCAATGCCCTTCAGAGATGAGAGTGCTATCACTAAGCCAATGCTGGCAGTTGAAAAATATTTGTTCTCTAATGAAGAAAACGTTAATATGGATAAACCAAAGTGAAGGTGACCTCTAATATGGAGACATGATTTACAGGTCAATACATGTAAAATGGGTACATTAACCAAAGTGGATAGATGTGTTCCTCATCTCCCTCACCACAGTTTAATTACTCTTTAAATCCTGGCATGAACTGTTAATACCAACCAAGCCTCTCTAATGCATAAAATATTTCAACAGTTTTCAACAAGCCATTAATTGAACCAAGGGAATTTGTGTTTATCCAAGTATATGATAATACATTTAAGTAAATCTTTCAAGGTTTGCTGTAAAGTACATTCAACCAAACAGCTGTGAAGAGGCTAGCTAATAGCACAAGCACCCCGAGGAGTATCGATCGCTGATTAAGACCACAAATACAATATTTGTGATTTTATCAGTAAATCATTCATTGCAACACATTCTTTCAGGTGATTAGACTTTCTGCACAATTATGTTTCACAATAATTTGACTTGTGAAAGGGCACCTTGACAATGATATTGAAAGTGAAGTTAGAGTGAGAGAGGAGGGCAGTGAGCCCACTGAGCATCACTTTGCACTTGAAATCGCAACCAGATGTTTCCAGGTAACTTACTAAATCTTGTACTGAAGACATGAAAGAACCAACAGTTAAACTGGTTCTTCTGATCCCCAAATTCTTTCTTTTCCAATGTCCCACCTCTCCTGAAAAGGATGGGGTGCAGTTCAATACTTTCCAGGAGGGGGATAATCATAATGATGAGAAACTTTAGTTGATTTTGTCTATTGTCCTGCTGCCCCTATTCTCTCCAGGTTACTCCCTGGACACCCACAGACCCTCATGAGGAGGCGCCCAGCACAAGCCCAACTGCCAGCTCTTTTGGGCCATCCCTGTGTTTGTGCCCTCCATGCATGGATGAGGATGAATTTGAGGTGATTACATTGAATTCTATATTCAAATAAAATACTCGTTCTACTGGTTTTTCAGTTTTGTTGGTTTCTGGCTAGCTGCTGCTGTTTCTCTGCTGAGCTCAGTGACTCATTCCACTGGTTTTTCAGCCTTGTTGGTTGCTGGCTAGTGGTTTTACATTTTCTCCATCACTTCTGATCTTCGGTGACCTCCACTTTCACGTCAACTTCACCATTACCTTTCTGCACCGGAACCGATTCTCAATCCCACAGCAAAAACCTCCATCTTTCAATTCTCTACCCTTCAAATAGCCTGATTTCACTTGCCCACTGCACCCATCTCCGAACTTGAGCAACAGTTTGTCGATCATCCATGCTGACTCCATCCTACCTATGTCAACTTCTTCCCTCCATGGGACATCTGGCTTTAACTCTGGACTTCCTACTATTTTCTCTAACCTATTCCCTGGTATCACCAGAAAATATGTAAGCCAAGAATTGCTATATAACCAGGCCTATGTAACTTGAGTTTTTTCCTATGTCTATTCGCATGCCACTCTGGACCCAAGCCAATCCCTTCTATTTCCACTTTTTTCTCCCCCTTTTTCTTTTTTCTCTAACCCTCCCTGACCGCTCTCTCCTGTCATTATGCCTTCATTCATCTCTTCTCTCTCGGATACTCTGCCCTCCCAAATCCCTACCTCAACACTTCATTACTCTTTGGCCTTCCTACTCTCCTGCCGCTGTTCCAGGCTTGATTCCCTCTTAGATAAGCCTACAGCATCTCTTTGTGCCTCTCTTGGCATCCTCCGAAGGGCTCACCTCCTCCACAAGCAGCAACCCTAACTGTCCCATCCTACTCCCTCACCTACTTTCCCACCCAGCGCACCCGCTGGGGGCTAATCTTGCCAATCCCCTCCCTGTCCAACTCACCCCTCCCAGCGCTGACAGTCAATCAGTCATCACCATCACTCCACCCCTATCCCTCGCATCTGTCTGAGGCTGAACCAGCTTGTTTGTAACCTTGGTGGCATATTTGACCCTGAAAAGAGCTTCCGACCATGTATCTGTGGCATAACTAAGGCTGCTGATTTCCACGTCCCTAACATTGCCTGTCTCCGTCCTTACCTCATCTCATCCGCTGCTGAAACCCTCATCTATGCCTTTGTTATTTCTAGATTTGACTATTCCAACGCACTGCTGGCTGGCCTCCCATGTTCTACCCTCTGTAAATTTGAGTTAATCCAAAACTCGGCTGCTCATGCCCTAACTTGCACTAAGTCCCGCTCACTCATCATCTCTGTGCTCGCTGACCTACATTGGATCCTGGTTAAGCAACGCCTCGATTTTAAAATTCTCATCCTTGTTTTCAAATCCCTCCATGGCCTCACCCCTCCCTATCTCTGTAATCTCCTCCAGATGTCTGTGCTCCTCTAATTCTGCCCTCTTGAGCATCCCTGATTATAATCATTCAACCATTGGTGGCCGTGCCTTCTGATGACTCAGCCCTAAGCTCTGGAATTCCCTGCCTAAACCTCTCCGCCTCTCTACCTCTTCTTCCTCCTTGAAGATGCTCCTTAAAATCTACCTCTTTGACCAAGCTTTTGGTCACCTGCCCTGATTTCTCCTTATGTGGCTCAATGTCAAACTTTTTATCTCATAATACCTTGGGTTGTTTCACTGCATTAAAGGTGCTATATAAATGCAAGTTGTTGTTGTTAAGTTGTAATTTTCTACAACTGAAGCCATTGGGCCTGAAATGAGCTGCGCATGAACCCATGGGGTCCCCACAAGTTCTGGGTTTATGTATGTGAAGCACATGCGCCTTAACCCAAAACTAAAGGGTTTCCGCGGGCGGAGGGTTGGGCTACTTGTCCAACTCTTGCCCAGCGAATGTCCTACAAATTCTTACGAGTAAAAAAAAACAGGCTGTGCATGTGGCTTTGCCAGGATAGTGGACTTCCCCATGGTGCAGGTGATATCAATTGCATGCAAATGGCTTTTTGGGCACCGTATATAAATGCAGAGATGTACTGAAACCGCAAAGGTTACCACTCACTGAATGTGCATCATGATGGTGAATGCCTAGTATCCTGGCAGCAGTCATGATGCTTTTATTCTGCGCCAGTCTGTTGCTCTCTCTCTCTTTGAGCCACCAAGACAAACCAGATGGTGGCTACTAGCCGACAAGAGCTAACCCTTGACCTCCTGGCTCACGACTCCGCTCCGGAACCCGACCACACGTGTCCAGCATACGTACAATGAGAGCCAAGCTGCCACACAGAACATCATAGAACAGACCATTGGCAGCCTAAAACATTGCTTCCGCTGCCTGGGCCGCTCTGGAGGAGCCCTACAGTATTCACCGAAGTGACTCCTAATTCATCATGCTCTGCTGTACCCTCCACAACCTGGCCATCATGACGGCACAGCCCATGCCATCAGGGATACGGTCACCAGCTCATGATTAGGAGGCGGAGAAAGAGGGTGAGGAGAAGGCAGAACAAAGGAGGCAATGCAGACAGCACCTTTCTGGCCGAGATATCTGGGATCGAATCATCAGCCTGCAGTACTATTGAACGCAACCCCAATTCCCCATTCAACAATAGTCCCACATCTTATCTTCCCTCTATTACTGAACATCACAGCATCATCTTGGCCACAATTCTGAAATAAAATCCACCACAAACTTTCCCTTTACCAAATATATCCATCCACTATTACATCAAAAATGTTACTAATCATACTTGTGCATTCTCCTAGTCACTATCTTGCGTGTGCCTTTGTCTATCCTAGTGCTCCTATGTATGCTACCCCAGCCTGATGAGTGGAAAGCTGCTAACTTTCATTGGCCTTGCAGGATGATCTCGAGGGGCTCTAGGCCTAGAGATCCCGGCTTCGGATTGCACCACCTTGACATGGGTTGTAGCACTCTGGGCTGGCTGGCTGATAGGCAACAGCACTGGCAGAGTGGCAGTGGTGGGAAGATGAATGCTGTCATCCTGAGAGAGGACAGCAGGGTCATCCTCCGCAGATCCATTGTCACTACCTCGGGGCAGCACCTCAGCAATCCTAGTAATATGCTGGAATACAGACTCCTGGACTGCTGTGACACCAAGCAAGCCCCTTTCAACACTGGTAAATGCAGCCATGATGGCAGCAGTCTGTGCTTGCCTGACTTCAGTCTGAGCTTCCTTTGTTGCACTCAGACTCAAGTGGCTTGTGTTTGTGTTGCAATCGGAGCTGAGACTTCAGCCATCAGACGTGGCATGATGGTTGGGTCCACAAGTACATTAATGTATCTGCCTAGCCCTTCCACACTGGAAAGGATAAGCTCTAAGCTCTTCCCAAAGTCCTGTGCAAGGCTGGAGCTGGACACTCCATGCTCCTTGACATTGCATTCAGGTTTTCTGGCAGGCCTGCCAAAGCACCAAGCATTTCATTGTACATACCCAGCAGTGTTCTTCTGTAGGCCGCCCCATCGAGATCTGAGTCCTGTGCAGCAGAACCCATGTGCGCCCTTCATTCTCCAGGTACCTGAGCTACCCTTCCCTGGCTGCAGGCCACTTGTACCCAGAGTCTCACCATGTGCAGATCCTGCATCTAACCTATCCACTAAAGTACGCGGAGCGTCAGTATCTGAGTAGGTGGCTGGGAGTGTGAAATTGAATGATAGTGTTTCTTCTTCTTCTTGACTCTCCTCTCCCTCTTGTTGTTCGACCACTGGCTGGGCAGTCTGGATTTCATGGGTGTTTGAAATGTGAAAGGCACAAGGGTAGAGTTGTGGTGAGGTGGGGGTGTGGGGGGGGGGGGAGGGAAAGAGATTGTGGTGAAAGCAAGGGCTGCTTGCTTACACTTGTGCATATTGTAAATCAGAAGAGATTGTTGGATGAGGAGGAAGAGGGATGTGAAAAGGAGGATAAGGTATGACGATACTGGCATCTTGTATTCTTTCAGCCCCATCGCTGTCCACGGACTCAGCCATGCCCCTGCTGAGAATGACCATCTTCTCAATGGGATGAGGTGATGTAGGTGAGTCTGTCCCTTGCTGATCTATTATGCACCACCTTTTCCTGCAAGAGAAAGGGAACTGTGTCAGTGAGTGTGGTGTAATGTGTTTGGGTGATGTGCCTGTCATGGTTGAATAGCTGACTGTGTTTAAGCTGTGAGATGTGGGTGTGAGGCTTGCAGACTCATGTGGGGGTCCGATGAATCTATGAATGTGAGATATGAGTCGTTTTTAGTTGAGATTGTTGGTTTGTGAGTAATGGGGTGTGGTGCATTGTGTGAGGCTAGTGGTGCAGATGGTGGGATATGACATTTGAAGATGAATTCACTGACCTTAACCACTTGTGTTATTCTTCCTGCACTGAGCCCACTTGTGGCTCTACTTCTAATATTGATCACATAACTGTCTGTTCCCACTGCAGTCTGTTGCCTGGTGGTCCTCCAGGCCCCCTGTGGGATGAGGACCTCTCTCCTGGAGTTGACCTCCTGGACTAACCCCTCCAGTGCTGCATCGGAGAATCTTGGAGCCTTTTCTCTGGCCTGTTGAGTCAGTACCCAATCTTCTTTTTCTGATAGTAGCCTCCACAAGCAATTCCAGCACCTGTTGCAGGCAGAAGGTATCTCTCCTTTAAGAGGTGCAGACTGCCTTTAATTTGTGCAGACTAGCTTTAATTAGTGCTAGCCTCGCTTGAACTTGGGCCCCCTGCTAAGCATTAAGCCACTCAGCAGAGTTTTCAGCGCTCAGTTGAATGCTACAATCATGCAAAGTAGCAGGTAGCAGGAATATTACGTGCTGCCTGCAGTCTTCCGAACGGCTATGGATTCCTATCGCATTGCGATCCCCGCGCCTGTTTTCAGGAAGCTACTGAATATCTAGGCTGGATGTTCTGATGGGCATTCCACCAGAGGCAGTAAATAGACCACATCAAAAATTTTAGTTTTTTTTAATCGATTAAAAATGACGTACATGTGATTTGCTGAGTTTCATCTGTGGTAATTTCTTGCTGCTCTCCCAGATCCTGGAACATTCCCAGGAATGCTTCATTAGCACACAGACATGTTCTTGTAATTCCCTATTGTTACTTTAGTCATTTCAGTTGCAGCTGGAGGATAGATGACATGTCAGGAACTGCAAATCAAATGATAGGAAAGTGCATGCAATGAACAGCTGATAAATATTTTACAATGTTTTCGTCAGTGAGCCTTAATCAAGATGTTATACAGATTGCCTATGTGTGACTACAGCTATACAGGAGTAGACAACCTTGGGCAATTGAGATCTGATTAAAATGTACCACAGGCAGAATTTGACAATATGGGAGTTTTGTGAAAGTCTCTCTGTTTTTATTCATGTCAGTTGTTTCAATCGCTGAGCTTGTATGCACTATGCTAATTTGGGAGGTGGAGGGGAACCAGCAAATAGCAGAAAGGAGCAGCAATGAGATCAGGTAACAGAGAGATATAAACAGCAATAAAATTAGAAATAGCCCAAAAATTGCAGAGACCAGATTGAGGAAAATAGCACAAATCACAAAGAAGGTATTAACTTGTATGTACGTCAATGTCTGTAGTGTAACTAATAAGGTTGGTGTGCTGCAGGCACAAATTGCGACATGGGATTATGACGTGGTTGCTTTAACAGAGACATAGCTCAAACAATGCCAGGAATGTGTTCTTAATATTCCTGGTTACAAAGTATTCATGAATGTTAGAGAAAGGAAAAGAGAAGGGCTGTGACAGTATTGATTAAGGATGATGTTACAGTTCTAACTAGAAAGGATATACTTGATGGATCTGGAACTGAATCGATTTGGCTTGAGTTGCTGAATGGTGGTAGGATTGTTACAATTGTTACATTGCTGGGAGTTTTTTTGGGGGGCTCCAAACAGTGAGAAGGAGCTAGATGAGGAAATTTGTTGGCAAATTTCAAAGGCATGCAACAAAAATAGAGTAGTATTGTTAGGAGACTTTAATTACCCGAATCTAAACTGGGAAAAACATAGTGCTAAGAGTAGGGAAGGAGATGAATAGCTGATATGTGTACAGGAGAACTTTCTCGATCAATATGTCTCCAGTACAACAAGGAGGGAAGCAATGTTGTATCCAGCACTGAGAAATGAATTAGGACAAGTGAAGTGTATTACAGTAGGAGATCATCTAGCTAACAGAGACTGCAACATAATTTAGTTTAGAGTTGTAGTGTCCTTAGATGCTCTAGCAATGACTTCACGAGGCAGTGTGTTGTACTTGAACTGTAGTGACCTTCGTCCTTTATTAGTTAATTCCAGAGTGAGGATCACACCTGGTGGCCTGCCTTTTGTACTAGGTCAGGCACACCTGTAAAGGTAACCTACGAGTCTCCCACTGCTGTGCCCTCTGGTGGCACACCTTGTGATAGTACCAACAGTAGCCATGTAGGATACATGACATCACTCCCCCCTGAGCCCTCAGTGCAAATCGCCTCTGCATTGACTGTGTTCTGGGCTTAGCTCTATGTGGGCTCTGTCTGCCGGTCACTTCAACCTTGGGTGAGTAGTTGGTGCAGTAGCGTGCTGGTGGTTGCTGTTTGTGTGTGTGTGTCTCTGACCACTCCATTCTCTCCCCCTCCCACACTGATTATGGTGGGGGCTCCTAACATTCATGTACATTCAAGTTCAGGTAAGTGGGTTTTGCATTTTTTTTTGTGGTTCTGTGGTGCGGCAAGTACGTTAGATGCCTTATCGATGCAGTGACCAGTGCGTGAGGACAAACTAGTTCTGGAGCTGCTGGGTTGTGTCCCTGCAGTCCGGTGATGGCTCAGTGCCGCTGGCAGTGGGAACCCGGTTGGCTCGCGTAGCCTGCTCTCGGGGCTGTTGCCGTGGTCCCTTGCGTCGGGCTGATTCACAGATGTCTGTGACCTCCCTTTCCTTTCTTTGCGCCCTGGGTCACAGCTGCTCCCTGAGGAGCTGTCGTCTAGCAGTGCACAGGGAACTGCTAACTCACTGGCCTGAGCGTCATTTGGTTTGGGATCCTGGCTGGTGCCTGTTTCCTTCGGGGGAACAGTGGCAGGTGACCCTACATCTAGGGGTATGGGTTTGGTGCAGTCTGCTCCTTCAGGCTTGTGGCAGTTGGTGTCATCGTGTGCCTGAGAGGTGGAGCCGATCAGGGGCAGGGTATCGATACCGGTACCGTTGTCCTGCTGAGGTCGCTTGCTTTGCAGCTCGTGTGTGTTGGCTGCTTGTGGCCACACTTCGTGGTGCATGACTCTGGTCCCCGGGACGCAGGCTACAGCACTGGGTAGCTCACTGGACCTGCTGGGTGTCTGCCCGCTGCATTGGCTGCACACAGTAGAAATCCTGCATCGAACAACTTTGCCTTACTTATGATGGACACTCTGTGGGTCTGATCGCGATCGCGTGACTTTTCCTCACTGGTTGCATGTGCACAGTTCAGATCATCAATTACACATTTTACATAATCGCGCGACTTTTCCTCGCTGGTTGCATGTACACAATACAGATTACCCATTGTCATGTATCTTACATTATTATATATAACTGTATCCTAACATGCTATACATGACTGTAATAAGATATGACCTGTAACCACCAGCATACCTTACCAGGGGTGCACTTGCAAGAGACAGGTATATAAGGGCAGGTCTCAGGCAAGTGCAGCATTCCAGAGCTGTGAAATAAAGGTGCAGGTCCAGAGTGACCTTGACTTCACTACATGCCTCGTGTGAATCTGTACTGAGGGGACAGGACTTTACAGTGGCGATGAGTTACAGGATTACAGAATCCACAGAATGGCGAACAACGGATCAGATGAAAAGTACAATGCGGGAGACAATTGGGAGGACTTTATAGAAAGGCTCCAGCAAAGCTTTGTAACCAAAGACTGGTTAGGCGACGATAAGGCAGACAAGAGAAGAGCCCATCTCTTGACCAGCTGTGGCTCGAAAACATACGCTTTAATGAAGGATCTGTTGGCAACCGAGAAACCAGCAAGCAAGTCGTTTGAAGAATTGAGCACACTGGTAAGAGACCACCTGAAGCCAGCGAGCAGCCTACACATGGCCAGACACAGGTTCTACAACTACAGACGCTGTGTGGGCCAGAGCATACCCGACTTCGTGGCGGAACTTCGGAGGTTGGCTAGTTTATGTGAGTTCTCCAATGAACTGAGGAGAGAAATGCTGAGAGACTTTTTCATTGAAGGAATAGGCCACGCAGGCATATTCCGAAAGCTCATAGAGACCAAGAACCTGACCTTAGAGGCAGCAGCACTGGTTGCACAGACATTCTTGGTAGGGGAAGAAGAAACGAGGTTGATTTACAATGCAGGTACGACAACTAATGAAATATTGGAACAAGAAGTTCACAGCACTAAACAAGCTGCTACCCCCATGCACAGACAAAACCGGGAGAACAGGCTCTCGACAGCAGGCAGAAGCCATCGAGGGCCACAGGAACGGCCGTTCACACCTCATCAACCCACAATGCGAGCAATCAACTACAAACTGAGAGAAGCTCAAGAGAGATCAGCCAGATGCAGCTCATTCTTTGGGAAAACTTTGAACAATGGAACAGGTCTGTGCTGGAGGTGTGGGGGTGGGCACTCGTCAAGGGGATGTCGATTTCAGCAGGCTGTTTGCAGATATTGTGAAAATACTGGGCATTTGGCCCGCATGTGCAAAAAAAACAGCAGCGAGGCTGGTATACAAATCGGATGGGTCGGAAAGTGGACCAGAAGATGGTGGGGACAGTACCCAGGACACCGATGTACAGCGGGTCAACACGATCAATGGCTGCTGCTCCTACAACAGGATGCCTCCTAAATGATGAGGGTTCTACTCAACAAGATATCTGTCAACATGGAGCTGGATACAGGAGCGACTCAATCTCTCATGGGCGCTCAACAATTTGAACAACTGTGGCCGCATAAAAGAGACAGACCAAAACTCACAAGGGTCGACACTAAACTAAGGACCTATACCAAAGAAATCGTACCATAAGAACATAAGAACATAAGAATTAGGAACAGGAGTAGGCCATCCAGCCCCTCGAGCCTGCTCCGCCATTCAACAAGATCATGGCTGATCTGGCCGTGGACTCAGCACCACTTACCCGTCCGCTCCCCGTAACCCTTAATTCCCTTATTGGTTAAAAATCTATCTATCTGTGACTTGAATACATTCAATGAGCTAGCCTCAACTGCTTCCTTGGGCAGAGAATTCCACAGATTCACAACCCTCTGGGAGAAGAAATTCCTTCTCAACTCGGTTTTAAATTGGCTCCCCCGTATTTTGAGGCTGTGCCCCCTAGTTCTAGTCTCCCAGAGTGGAAACAACCTCTCTGCCTCTATCTTGTCGATACCTTTCATTATTTTAAATGTTTCTTTAAGATCAACCCTCATCCTTCTGAACTCCAACGAGTAAAGACCCAGTCTACTCAATCTATCATCATAAGGTAACCCCCTCATCTCCGGAATCAGCCTAGTGAATCGTCTCTGTACCCCCTCCAAAGCTAGTATATCCTTCCTTAAGGTGACCAAAACTGCACGCAGTACTCCAGGTGCGGCCTCACTAATACCCTATACAGTTGCAGCAGGACCTCCCTGCTTTTGTACTCCATCCCTTTCGCAATGAAGGCCAACATTCCATTCGTCCTCCTGATTACCTGTTGCACCTGCAAACTAAATTTTTGGGATTCATGCACAAGGACCAATTGTGGAGCAGTGGAGGCGTGTCCTGCTCAGTTGGAGCTGTGAGCAGTGAGGAGAGCAGCTATCAACTTTTGCTCCTGCCTGGAGAGCCCTGAGACCAGCCCAGGAAGAGAAGGAAGGAAGGGGCTTCACCTTCAACTTTAACCCAGAGGGAGAGGAGGAAGCAGAAAACATTTCAACTTTTTACCATTTCTGCAAGGAGTTGGAGAGAGGGGGAAAAAACCAACAACATCCAGTGTGGAAGGAGGGAGACTCTACCATTCTACAGGTGGGTGTTGGTGCAGTCCCAAAAAGACTTTGTTATATCGGTGGGGGGAGGAAAGAAGACCACTGAGGGCCGGAACATCGCGGGGGGTGTGTGTGTGTGGAAAGTGTGTGTGGGGGCCTTGCTTACAACTAGGCCCCCCCCCCCAATTGCCTAGCCTGGGATAGCTGGAGCTACCAGGCTGAAGATTTTTTTTTCTTAATCACCCTATTAAAGATCGTTAGGAGTGTGTGCCTGGTGGCTCCAGCTACCCCAGGTGAAGATATCTTCTCCCCTCACCTGAAGACCACCCCAAAGACTTTGTGTTTTGCCATCTGGGATTGCACCCACCCACAGCTGCGAGGGGAGACCTGCCCTCGCAGTTCCCCCCCCCCTTCCCACCCCCCTCTCTCTTTCTCTGTTACTCTGTTTCTCCCCTCTCTCTCTGAGAGCCCTTTCTTCCTAATTTTTAAAAAAAAACCAATTGAGACAACTGAGCAGAGGGAGCAATGCCTCTCCCCAATTGCCAACGAGGGGAGAGGTGCCTCGTTAAGGGCTCCTCTGCTCAGTTAATATACGAGGCCATTAAAGACCATTAAGGCCTGTGACTTTGGGGTGGGTGTAGCCCTTAAACGGACCCCGTGATGGCGACCCCATCCACGCCGGTGGCAGGGCCAGCGAAGACGTATGCGCAGGTGGCAACCGCTTCCACGGCACCTCCTGCGCCACCCGCTGCCCTGCCACCTTTCAGATTAATTACCAGAAAACACGGGGTCAAGAGCTACACTCACCCCACAATGACCATCGAGGAGTGCGTGCGGGCGATGGCTGGGGTAGTCGGCCCCTCGGCCATTGTCGCGGCCTCCAAGATGTCTGGGAAGGCTGTTTTCTTCCTGGGGTCGGAGCGGGCGGTGTCCCTGGCCCTCGAAAAGGGGCTCACGATGGGCGGGACGTTCCTGCCGGTGGATCCTCTCGAGGCCACCGCGCAGAGGGTCATCGTTTCAAACGTCCCGCCCTTTGTTCCCGCTGAGCTCCTCCTCCCTCACCTACACCAACTGGGGGAGGTAAGGTCGGGGATCAACCCCATACCGCTCGGCCTCAGGGAGAGCAGCCTGCGCCACGTGTTCTCCTTCCGCCGCCAGCTCTTTGTCCGGCTGGCGCGGGAGGAGACGACGGAGGGGAACTTTAATGTGGTGCACGAGGGGACTGCCTACCGCGTCTTTTGGACGTCGGACGGCGTGCGGTGCCATGCCTGCAGGGAGGTGGGGCACGTTCGCAAGAACTGCCCCGCCTCCAAGGCCGCCAAACCACCGAAGGCGGCCAAGGCTGGCGCCGCCGCCACCCCTCCCCCTAGTTGCGTCCGCGTGCCGGGAGCCGTAGGTGCGCGGGCATCGTCGGAGGCCTTTGTTTTCGGGGCCTCCGGCGGGGGGGAGGGAGAGCGTCCGAACGGAAAGAAGGCGCGGAAGAAGACAAAACATCAAGAGGCGGGTCCCCTCAGTGCGCCGGATAATTTGACCACCGCGCTCAGCCCAACCCCGTCACCGGCGAGCGCGGGGTGCCCCGAGCCCGTGCCCGAGCCCTTGAACAACACCACAGAGGGGCCCGGGCGCGGGCAAGAAAAGGAAAAGGGGGGGGCGGAGCGGGAGGCCTCGGCAGACATGGAGGTCTCCCTGACTCCGCGCGCCCCCAGGAACAAAAAGAGGCACCGCCCCAATGACGCGGAGGGGGAACAACATCCCTCCGCGGAGGAGTCGGTGCCCGCCGCGTGTCCCGCGTCCCCCACCAGCGCCCCCAAATTGCGTTGCAGGCGCGAGGAGTCTTTCCCCGGGGAGGGTGAGACAGTTGAGGCTGCCCAGCCTCTGCCTCCCGGGGATGGAGTGGAAGATCTGCCTGTCGTGGGGGGCGTGGGGACCGCGGAGGAATGCGTAGCCGCCGGGCCGGGCGTCCCGGGGACTGAGGCAGGCGAGGCCGAAAAGGCCGAACCTGAGCCCGCCCAGCTATTACCCAACTTCCCCCGGGAGTTGCTCGACCCGGCAGAAACACAATATATTGATTTTAATGAAACTGTAGATGCTGGGCCGGGGGGTGGCAGCGGGGAGGGGGTGGAACACCCACCCTCGCCCCTTACTTTGGAGCTGGTGCACTTGGAGGGCCTGGGGATTTCCTATGGCCGGCTGTCATTTCCCGACCCAGCACCAATTTTAAAAGAGCCCAGTGGGGACTCCTCTGCCGACGATCCTGGGGGTGGGATCGGGGCAGAGCCAGGGCCGGTTGGAGCGGCCGGTTCATTTGCCGTACCTTGTGCGGTCGATGGGCCGGCTGCTGGCGGCCACCTCCCGGAGGAGGACGGGGACTCGGTGGGGGACGCGGGAGAAGAACTAGAGACCACCGCCAGGGAGGCGGTGGATCTGCTCGCGGCCGCCGCTGAGGCCCTCCTCATTCCTGCAAAGGAACTCCGGGACTTTTTGGCCCAGAGCCGGGGTCGCCGCGACCAAGCCCGACTGGCCCTGGAAAAATGGTCCGAGCCGGAGCTGATCAAGGGGTCCGTCCGCGCCGCCGTTAAAACCTTGGCCGCGGGCGGGCCCTTGACAAAGGAGCAGCACCTTGAGCTGCGCGAGCTCGAGGGACTCCTCGCTGGGCTGCGGAGGGAGCGGAGTTCAACAAAAGACTCCGCTCCCTCCCCCACAATAGGTTAAGGTAGAGGTTGCACTATGCTTTTGCCATGAAGATAACCATAGCCAGCCTCAACATCAACGGCGGCAGAGGGGCACGCCGTAGATTTGACAATTTTTCGCTCCTGCGGGAGGGGAAATATGCGGTGTGCTTCCTGCAAGAAACCCACACCGTTCCGGGAGACGAAGCCACGTGGCTCCTGGAATGGCAAGGAGAGGTCCGCATGAGCCACCTCACCGCCATTTCTAGTGGGGTGGCCATCTTGCTGGGCCCGCATTTTCAGCCGGAGATCTTGGGGGTCGAGGAGCCCGTGCCAGGCCGCTTGCTGCACGTAACGGTTCGCCTGGGGGACGTGCCGCTCCATCTCGTGAACGTGTACGCCCCTCATCCCGGCCCGCAGCAAACGCGCTTCTTTGAAGAGGTGTCCGCTCTTCTTGGCTCCGTCGACGTCGGCGACTGCATTGTCCTCGGGGGGGAATTTAACTGCACCCTCGAGGCGAGGGACCGCTCCGGTGCCCCGCAGTGCATGACGGCGATGGAGAAGTTGAGGGACCTGGTCGGGTCCTTCGACTTGGTGGACGTCTGGCGAAATCTCCACCCCGACTCCAGCGCCTTTACTTGGGTGAGGCCTGGAGTTGGATGGTCTAGAGTCGACCGCCTTTACGTGTCTCGGGCGTACGTTTCCTGCGTCCCGGCGGCCTCCATGCGGCCGGTGCCGTGTTCGGACCACCACCTGGTGTGGGCGGAGCTCGCTTCGCTCCGCGCGAGGACGGGGTCCGCGTACTGGCACTTTAACAACCGGCTGCTGGAGGACGTGCGGTTCCAGGACTCGTTCCGTCGATTCTGGTCCGACTGGAGAAGGAAGCAGGGGGGCTTCCCCTCCTTGAGGCTATGGTGGGACGTGGGCAAGGCTCACGTCCGCGTCTTCTGTCAAGAGTACGCGAGGGGGTCGACCAAGAGGCGGGCGGCCAGAGTCGGGCGACTAGAAAAAGAGGTGCTCGACCTGGAAGCCCGTCTCGGTCAAGTCGTCCGGGACCCGGCCCTGCGGACGGTGTACGAAGCGAAGAAGGCCGCGCTGAAGGACCTGCAGCTCGTCGGGTCCCGAGGCGCGTTCGTGAGGTCGCGGATCCGGTTCCTGCGGGATCTGGACCGCGGCTCCCCCTTCTTCTACTCGCTGGAAAAAAGGCAGAGTGTCCGTAAGCAGCTCTTGACGCTGCTGGCCGACGACGGCTCTCTCGTCTCGGATCCGGAGGGCGTCAACAACAGGGTCCGTGAATATTACGGGGCTCTGTTCTCTCCGGATCCGTCCAGCGAGGAAGCGCGTAGAGTTTTGTGGGAGGACCTGCCGAAGGTCGGCCCGGAGGGCGCCGAAAATCTGGAAGCTCCGCTAAGCCTGGCGGAGCTGACCGGTGCCCTCGCCCGGCTCTCGAGGGGAAAATCCCCGGGGCTGGACGGGCTGACCGTGGAGTTCCACAGGGCGTTCTGGGACGTCCTGGGGAGCGACTACGCGCGGGTCCTGGGGGAAAGTCTGGCGACCGGGGAGATGCCCCTCTCTTGGCGCAGGGCAGTCATCGTCCTGCTGCCTAAGAAGGGCGATCTCCGCCTCCTTAAGAACTGGCGCCCGGTCTCCCTCCTCAGCACGGACTACAAAATCTTCGCCAGGGCGATGTCTGCTCGCCTTGGTGCCGTGCTGGACCACATGATCCACCCCGACCAGTCATACACGGTCCCGGGCCGGACAATCCACGATAACATCCATCTGGTCCGGGACCTCATCCATTGTTCCCAGGAGGCTGGTCTGTCGGTCGCCTTCCTATCCCTCGACCAAGAGAAGGCGTTCGACAGGGTGGATCACGACTATCTGCTCGGAACTCTGCGCGCTTTCGGGTTCGGGACGCATTTCGTCGCCCGGATCCGACTTTTGTACGCCGCCGCGGAGTGTCTGATTAAGGTTAACGGGTCCTTGACGGCGCCCCTTCGCTTTAGGAGAGGGGTGCGCCAGGGATGCCCCATGTCCGGCCAGTTATACGCCGTTTGCGTGGAGCCTTTCCTGCGCCTCTTGCGGACGAGGTTGACGGGACTGGCTCTGCAAGGGCCGGGCGTGGAGGTCGTCCTCTCTGCTTACGCCGATGACGTGCTCCTCGCGATAGAGGATCCCGCTGACCTGCGGAGGATGCGTGAGTGCCAGGAGATTTACTCGGCCGCGTCCTCCGCCAGGATCAACTGGGAGAAATGTTCCGGACTCCTGGTGGGTCAGTGGCGGGTGGACTCCCTGCCGGAGGAGCTCAGGCCTTTTGCCTGGAGCACGACCCATCTCCTCTATCTGGGAGTCTACCTTAGCCCCGACGAGGGAGCCTGGCCGGCGAACTGGCAGGAGCTGGAGGCCAAGGTCGCCGCTCGCCTAGGGCGCTGGACAGGACTGCTCCGAGTGCTGTCCTACAGGGGTCGAGCGCTAGTCATAAACCAGCTGGTGGCCGCAATGCTGTGGTACCGGCTGGTCACTTTGACCCCTCCCCCTGCGTTTGTCGCCAAGATACAGAAGAAGCTGGTGGACTTCTTCTGGAACAACAGGAAGCACTGGGTCTCTGCCGCGGTCTTGAGTCTCCCGCTTGAGGAGGGCGGTCAGTCGTTGGTGTGCATCAGCGCCCAGCTCGCGACTTTCCGTCTTCAGACCCTGCAGAGATACCTTTACGTCGAGCCCCCTCCTAGGTGGTGTGCTCTGGCGAGGTATTTCTTCCGCCAGCAGCTCGACCTCAATTATGACACGCAGCTCCTGTTTGTGAACTTGGGGGGTGCCAGGACCGCCCTCCGGGAGCTGCCTGTCTTTTACAGGGAACTCATCAGGGTCTGGAACAAAGTCTCCACCAAGCGCAGCTCTCCGCCGGCTGGAGTGGCGGCCGTCCTGCAGGAACCGCTGCTCGGGAATCCGTACCTCCACGGCCGAGGCTTTATGTGGCGGTCGGAAGAGAGGGCTGTGGCTGGTGAGGTGACCAGGGTCAGGGACCTGCTCGATGGCGGAGGAGCGGGCTGGATGGCGCCAGACACGCTGGCGCGGCGCCTAAATTCTGCCAACGTCCGCCACGCGGCCGATGCCATCGAGTCGCTAAAAACAGCTCTGGGCCCTGACTCCGTTAGGTGCATCGAGGAGGCTCAAGCACGTGGGGAGATCCCGTCCGAACTGACCCCCGTCCGGACGGAATTCCTCATCGGCGCCAAACCCCGGAACCTCCCTCGGGGGCCGGCGCCTCACAACTTGAGCCGCCTCGGGGAAATCCCCTCCGTGCCTTTCAGTTCCGCGCGGAGGGGTTTCCTGTACGGGCTGCTCCTGCACACCCTCAACTTTGCCATCCTCGCCGGCCGTCCGGACACGCCATGGCGTACCATCTTGCCGTCCGGAGGAGGCGGGGGTCCCCGATGGAGGGCACTCTACGCAGGGGTCCTCCCACTATTCATCGGGGACTTGGCCTGGAGGGTGGTGCACGGAGCAGTGCCGTGCAACAAATTTTTAAGCCGGTTCACGGACTCCCAGGCCACCTGCAATTTCTGCGGTCTGGAGGAGTCCGTGTTCCATGTTTTTATTGAGTGCACAAGGTTGCAGCCCCTGTTCCATTATTTGAAGGGGCTGCTCCTGAAATTCTGGCTGCACTTCAGTCCCACTCTCCTGATCTTTGGGCACCCTGTGCGGAGGGGAGCGGGTAGGTCCGAAGGCCTCCTCGTAGGACTGCTCCTGGGCACGGCCAAGGGTGCCATCAGCCGGTCCAGGCAGCGGGCGGTCGAGGGGGTCGTTCAACCTGACTGCCTGCCTCTCTTCCGCTCTTACATCCGGTCCAGGGTGTCCTTGGAGATGGAGCACGCGGTGTCCACCGGTACGCTCGCGGCCTTCCGCGAGAGGTGGGCACCGGAGGGACTGGAGTGCATCATCACGCCCGGCAACCAAATTTTAATTTGATTTTACGTTTTAAAGTTAATTTGTTTTAATTGCCGGTGCTTTTAGTGTCCCCTTCCCTTTTATAGGGGGCACTGGGGAAAAATTGTGATTTTAGTGCCCAAAAAAAAAAAAAAAAAGAAAAAAAACTCAAAAAAAAACAAAAAAGGGGGGAAAAAAAAGGGCCTTGTAAATGTCTGGAGTGTCACCCAGGTCGGGTGGCACCGTTTAATGTTTTATGTTTTGCAGGTGAACTCCAAAAAGAGTTTCATGCACAAGGACCAATTGTGGAGCAGTGGAGGCGTGTCCTGCTCAGTTGGAGCTGTGAGCAGTGAGGAGAGCAGCTATCAACTTTTGCTCCTGCCTGGAGAGCCCTGAGACCAGCCCAGGAAGAGAAGGAAGGAAGGGGCTTCACCTTCAACTTTAACCCAGAGGGAGAGGAGGAAGCAGAAAACATTTCAACTTTTTACCATTTCTGCAAGGAGTTGGAGAGAGGGGGAAAAAACCAACAACATCCAGTGTGGAAGGAGGGAGACTCTACCATTCTACAGGTGGGTGTTGGTGCAGTCCCAAAAAGACTTTGTTATATCGGTGGGGGGAGGAAAGAAGACCACTGAGGGCCGGAACATCGCGGGGGGTGTGTGTGTGTGGAAAGTGTGTGTGGGGGCCTTGCTTACAACTAGGCCCCCCCCCCCAATTGCCTAGCCTGGGATAGCTGGAGCTACCAGGCTGAAGATTTTTTTTTCTTAATCACCCTATTAAAGATCGTTAGGAGTGTGTGCCTGGTGGCTCCAGCTACCCCAGGTGAAGACATCTTCTCCCCTCACCTGAAGACCACCCCAAAGACTTTGTGTTTTGCCATCTGGGATTGCACCCACCCACAGCTGCGAGGGGAGACCTGCCCTCGCAGTTCCCCCCCCCTTCCCACCCCCCTCTCTCTTTCTCTGTTACTCTGTTTCTCCCCTCTCTCTCTGAGAGCCCTTTCCTCCTAATTTAAAAAAAAAAAACAATTGAGACAACTGAGCAGAGGGAGCAATGCCTCTCCCCAATTGCCAACGAGGGGAGAGGTGCCTCGTTAAGGGCTCCTCTGCTCAGTTAATATACGAGGCCATTAAAGACCATTAAGGCCTGTGACTTTGGGGTGGGTGTAGCCCTTAAAGGGACCCCGTGATGGCGACCCCATCCACGCCGGTGGCAGGGCCAGCGAAGACGTATGCGCAGGTGGCAACCGCTTCCACGGCACCTCCTGCGCCACCCGCTGCCCTGCCACCTTTCAGATTAATTACCAGAAAACACGGGGTCAAGAGCTACACTCACCCCACAATGACCATCGAGGAGTGCGTGCGGGCGATGGCTGGGGTAGTCGGCCCCTCGGCCATTGTCGCGGCCTCCAAGATGTCTGGGAAGGCTGTTTTCTTCCTGGGGTCGGAGCGGGCGGTGTCCCTGGCCCTCGAAAAGGGGCTCACGATGGGCGGGACGTTCCTGCCGGTGGATCCTCTCGAGGCCACCGCGCAGAGGGTCATCGTTTCAAACGTCCCGCCCTTTGTTCCCGCTGAGCTCCTCCTCCCTCACCTACACCAACTGGGGGAGGTAAGGTCGGGGATCAACCCCATACCGCTCGGCCTCAGGGAGAGCAGCCTGCGCCACGTGTTCTCCTTCCGCCGCTAGCTCTTTGTCCGGCTGTGCGGGAGGAGACGACGGAGGGGAACTTTAATGTGGTGCACGAGGGGACTGCCTACCGCGTCTTTTGGACGTCGGACGGCGTGCGGTGCCATGCCTGCAGGGAGGTGGGGCACGTTCGCAAGAACTGCCCCGCCTCCAAGGCCGCCAAACCACCGAAGGCGGCCAAGGCTGGCGCCGCCGCC
Source organism: Pristiophorus japonicus (assembly GCF_044704955.1). NCBI lineage: Eukaryota > Metazoa > Chordata > Chondrichthyes > Pristiophoridae > Pristiophorus > Pristiophorus japonicus. The sequence goes on from NC_091991.1 coordinate 51,715,084, forward strand.
ACCCCTCCCCCTAGTTGCGTCCGCGTGCCGGGAGCCGTAGGTGCGCGGGCATCGTCGGAGGCCTTTGTTTTCGGGGCCTCCGGCGGGGGGGAGGGAGAGCGTCCGAACGGAAAGAAGGCGCGGAACAAGAAGAAACATCTAGAGGCGGGTCCCCTCAGTGCGCCAGAAAGATTGACCACCGCGCTCGGCCCAACCCAGCCACCGGCGAGCGCGGGGTGCCCTGAGCCCGTGCCCGAGCCCTTGACCAATACCGCAGAGGGGCCCGGGCGCGGGCAAGAAAAGAAAAAGGGGGGGGGCGGAGCGGGAGGCCTCGGCAGATATGGAGGTCTCCCTGCCTCAGCGCACCTCCAGCAACAAAAGGAGGCGCCGCTCCGTTGAGGCGGAGGGGGAACAACATCCCTCCGCGGAGGAGTCGGTGCCCGCCGCGTGTCCCGCGTCCCCCACCAGCGCCCCCAAGCAGCGCCGTAGGCGGGAGGAGTCTGTCCCCGGGGAGGGTGAGACAGTCGAGGCTGCCCAGCCTCTGCCTCCCGGGGATGGCATGGAAGATCTGCCTGTCGTGGGGGGCGTGGGGACCGCGGAGGAATGCATTGCCGCCGGGCCGGGCGTCCCGGGGACTGAGGCGGGCGGGGCCGAAAAGGCCGAACCTGAGCCCGGCCAGCCAATACCCAACTTCCCCCGGGAGTCGCTCGACCCGGCAGAAACACAATTAATTGATTTTAATGAAACTGTAGATGCTGGGCCGGGGGGTGGCAGCGGGTAGGGGGAGGAACACCCACCCTCGCCCGTTACTTTGGAGCTGGTGCACTTGGGGAGCCTGGGGATTTCCTATGGCCGGGTCTCTCCTTGTTCCCCGGTTCCTGGGACGGAGGGGGAACCCCTTCCGCTGTCATTTCCCGACCCAGCACCATTTTTAAATGAGCCCAGTGGGGACTCCTCTGCCGATGATCCTGGGGGTGGGATCGGGGCAGAGCCAGGGCCGGTTGGAGCGGCCGGTTCATTTGCCAAACCTTGTGCGGTCGATGGGCCGGCTGCTGGCGGCCACCTCCCGGAGGAGGACGGGGACTCGGTGGGGGACGCGGGTGAAGACCTAGAGACCACCGCCAGCGAGGCGGTGGATCTGCTCGCGGCCGCCGCCGAGACCATCCTCATTCCTGCAAAGGAACTCCGGGACTTTTTGGCCCAGAGCCGGGGTCGCTGCAACCAAGCCCGACTGGCCCTGGAAAAATGGTCCGAGCCAGAGCTGATCAAGGGGTCCGTCCGCGCCGCCGTCAAAACCTTGGCCGCGGGCGGGCCCTTGACAAAGGCGCAACACCTTGAGCTGCGCGAGCTCGAGGGACTCCTCGCTGGGCTGCGGAGGGAGCGGAGTTCAACAAAAGACTCCGCTCCCTCCCCCACAATAGGTTAAGGTAGAGGTTGCACTATGCTTTTGCCATGAAGATAACCATAGCCAGCCTCAACATCAACGGCGGCAGAGGGGCACGCCGTAGATTTGACAATTTTTCGCTCCTGCGGGAGGGGAAATATGCGGTGTGCTTCCTGCAAGAAACCCACACCGTTCCGGGAGACGAAGCCACGTGGCTCCTGGAATGGCAAGGAGAGGTCCGCATGAGCCACCTCACCGCCATTTCTAGTGGGGTGGCCATCTTGCTGGGCCCGCATTTTCAGCCGGAGATCTTGGGGGTCGAGGAGCCCGTGCCAGGCCGCTTGCTGCACGTAACGGTTCGCCTGGGGGACGTGCCGCTCCATCTCGTGAACGTGTACGCCCCTCAGCCCGGCCCGCAGCAAACGCGCTTCTTTGAAGAGGTGTCCGCTCTTCTTGGCTCCGTCGATGTCGGCGACTGCATTGTCCTCGGGGGGGATTTTAACTGCACCCTCGAGGCGAGGGACCGCTCCGGTGCCCCGCAGTGCATGACGGCGATGGAGAAGTTGAGGGACCTGGTCGGGTCCTTCGACTTGGTGGACGTCTGGCGAAATCTCCACCCCGACTCCAGCGCCTTTACTTGGGTGAGGCCTGGAGTAGGATGGTCTAGAGTCGACCGCCTTTACGTGTCTCGGGCGTACGTTTCCAGCGTCCCGGCGGCCTCCATGCGGCCGGTGCCGTGTTCGGACCACCACCTGGTGTGGGCGGAGCTCGCTTCGCTCCGCGCGAGGACGGGGTCCGCGTACTGGCACTTTAACAACCGGCTGCTGGAGGACGTGCGGTTCCAGGACTCGTTCCGTCGATTCTGGTCCGACTGGAGAAGGAAGCAGGGGGGCTTCCCCTCCTTGAGGCTATGGTGGGACGTGGGCAAGGCTCACGTCCGCGTCTTCTGTCAAGAGTACGCGAGGGGGTCGACCAAGAGGCGGGCGGCCAGAGTCGGGCGCCTAGAAAAAGAGGTGCTCGACCTGGAAGCCCGTCTCGGTCAAGTCGTCCAGGACCCGGCCCTGCGTACGGTGTACGAAGCGAAGAAGGCCGCGCTGAAGGACCTGCAGCTCGTCGGGTCCCGAGGCGCGTTCGTGAGGTCGCGGATCCGGTTCCTGCGGGATCTGGACCGCGGCTCCCCCTTCTTCTACTCGCTGGAAAAAAGGCAGAGTGTCCGTAAGCAGCTCTTGACGCAGCTGGCCGACGACGGCTCTCTCTTCTCGGATCCGGAGGGCATCAACAACAGGGCCCGTGAATATTACAGGGCTCTGTTCTCTCCGGATCCGTCCAGCGAGGAAGCGCGTAGAGTTTTGTGGGAGGACCTGCCGAAGGTCAGCCCGGAGGGCGCCGAAAATCTGGAAGCTCCGCTAAGCCTGGCGGAGCTAACCGGTGCCCTCGCCCGGCTCTCGAGGGGAAAATCCCCGGGGCTGGACGGGCTGACCGTGGAGTTCCACAGGGCGTTCTGGGACGTCCTGGGGAGCGACTACGCGCGGGTCCTGGGGGAAAGTCTGGCGACCGGGGAGATGCGCCTCTCTTGGCGCAGGGCAGTCATCGTCCTGCTGCCTAAGAAGGGCGATCTCCGCCTCCTTAAGAACTGGCGCCCGGTCTTCCTCCTCAGCACGGACTACAAAATCTTCGCCAGGGCGATGTCTGCTCGCCTTGGTGCCGTGCTGGACCACATGATCCACCCCGACCAGTCCTACACGGTCCCGGGCCGGACAATCCACGATAACATCCATCTGGTCCGGGACCTCATCCATTGTTCCCAGGAGGCTGGTCTGTCGGTCGCCTTCCTATCCCTCGACCAAGAGAAGGCGTTCGACAGGGTGGATCACGACTATCTGCTCGGAACTCTGCGCGCTTTCGGGTTCGGGACGCATTTCGTCGCCCGGATCCGACTTTTGTACGCTGCCGCGGAGTGTCTGATTAAGGTTAACGGGTCCTTGACGGCGCCCCTTCGCTTTAGGAGAGGGGTGCGCCAGGGATGGCCCAAGTCCGGCCAGTTATACGCCGTTTGCGTGGAGGCTTTCCTGCGCCTCTTGCGGACGAGGTTGACGGGACTGGCTCTGCAAGGGCCGGGCGTGGCGGTCGTCCTCTCGGCTTACGCCGATGATGTGCTCCTCGCGGTAGAGGATCCCGCTGACCTGCGGAGGATGCGTGAGTGTTAGGAGATTTACTCGGCCGCGTCCTCCGCCAGGATCAACTGGGAGAAATGTTCCGGACTCCTGGTGGGTCAGTGGCGGGTGGACTCCCTGCCGGAGGAGCTCAGGCCTTTTGCCTGGAGCACGACCCATCTCCTCTATCTGGGAGTCTACCTTAGCCCCGACGAGGGAGCCTGGCCGGCGAACTGGCAGGAGCTGGAGGCCAAGGTCGCCGCTCGCCTAGGGCGCTGGACAGGACTGCTCTGAGTGCTGTCCTACAGGGGTCGAGCGCTAGTCATAAACCAGCTGGTGGCTGCAATGCTGTGGTACCGGCTGGTCACTTTGACCCCTCCCCCTGCGTTTGTCGCCAAGATACAGAAGAAGCTGGTGGACTTCTTCTGGAACAACAGGAAGCACTGGGTCTCTGCTGCGGTCTTGAGTCTCCCGCTTGAGGAGGGCGGTCAGTCGTTGGTGTGCGTCAGCGCCCAGCTCGCGACTTTCCGTCTTCAGACCCTGCAGGGATACCTTTACATCGAGCCCCCTCCTAGGTGGTATGCTCTGGCGAGGTATTTCTTCCGCCAGCAGCGCGACCTCAATTATGACACGCAGCTCCTGTTTGTGAACTTGGGGGGTGCCAGGACCGCCCTCCGGGAGCTGCCTGTCTTTTACAGGGAACTCATCAGGGTCTGGAACAAAGTCTCCACCAAGCGCAGCTCTCCGCCGGCTGGAGTGGCGGCCGTCCTGCAGGAACCGCTGCTCGGGAATCCGTACCTCCACGGCCGAGGTTTTATGTGGCGGTCGGAAGAGAGGGCTGTGGCTGGTGAGGTGACCAGGGTCAGGGACCTGCTCGATGGCGGAGGAGCGGGCTGGATGGCGCCAGACACGCTGACGCGGCGCCTGAATTCTGCCAACGTCCGCCGCGCGGCCGATGCCATCGAGTCGCTAAAAACAGCTCTGGGCCCTGACTCCGTTAGGTGCATCGAGGAGGCTCAAGCACGTGGGGAGATCCCGTCCGAACTGACCCCCATCCGGACGGAATTCCTCATCGGCGCCAAACCCTGGAACCTCCCTCGGGGGCCGGCGCCTCACAACTTGAGCCGCCTCGGGGAAATCCCCTCCGTGCCTTTCAGTTCCGCGCGGAGGGGTTTCCTGTACGGGCTGCTCCTGCACACTCTCAACTTTGCCATTCTCGCCGGCCGTCCGGACACGCCATGGCGTACCATCTTGCCGTCCGGAGGAGGCGGGGGTCCCCGATGGAGGGCACTCTACGCAGGGGTCCTCCCACTATTCATCATGGACTTGGCCTGGAGGGTGGTGCACGGAGCAGTGCCGTGCAACAAATTTTTAAGCCGGTTCACGGACTCCCAGGCCGCCTGCAATTTCTGCGGTCTGGAGGAGTCCGTGTTCCATGTTTTTATTGAGTGCACAAGGTTGCAGCCCCTGTTCCATTATTTGAAGGGGCTGCTCCTGAAATTCTGGCTGCACTTCAGTCCCACTCTCCTGATCTTTGGGCACCCTGTGTGGAGGGGAGCGGGTAGGTCCGAGGGCCTCCTCGTAGGACTGCTCCTGGGCAGGGCCAAGGGTGCCATCAGCCGGTCCAGGCAGCGGGCGGTCGAGGGGGTCGTTCAACCTGACTGCCTGCCTCTCTTCTGCTCTTACATCCGGTCCAGGGTGTCCTTGGAGATGGAGCACGCGGTGTCCACCGGTACGCTCGCGGCCTTCCGCGAGAGGTGGGCACCGGAGGGACTGGAGTGCATCATCACGCCCGGCAACCAAATTTTAATTTGATTTTACGTTTTAAAGTTTATTTTGTTTTAATTGCCGGTGCTTTTAGTGTCCCCTTCCCTTTTATAGGGGGCACCGGAAAAAATTTGATTTTAGCGCCCCAAAAAAAAAGAAAAAAAAGGGGCCTTGTAAATGTCTGCTGTGTCATCCAGGGCGGGTGGCAAGGTTTAATGTTTTATGTTTTTGCAGGTGAACTCCAAAAAGAGTTTCATGCACAAGGACCAATTGTGGAGCAGTGGAGGCGTGTCCTGCACAGTAGGAGCTGTGCTGCTGAGAGAGGAGCAGCTATCAACCTTAGCTCCTGCCTGGAGAGCCCTGAGAACAGCCCAGGAAGAGAAGGAAGGAAGGGGCTTCACCACCAACTTTCACCCAGAGGGAGAGGAGGAAAGCAGAAAACTTTTAAACAACTTTTTACCATTCTGCAAAGAGTTGGAGAGAGGGGGAAAGACCAACAACATCCAGTGTGGAAGGAGGGAGACTCTACCATTCTACAGGTGGGTGTATTGGTGCAGTCCCAAAAAGACTTTGTTGAATCGGTGGGGGGAGGAAAGAAGACCACTGAGGGCCAGAACATCGCGGGGGGTGTGTGTGTGTGGAAGTGTGTGTGGGGGCCTTGCTACAACTAGGCCCCACACACAACTGAACCCCCCCCCTCCCCAATTGCCGAGCCTGGGATAGCTGGAGCTACCAGGCTGAAGATTTTCCTTAATCACCCTATTAAACATCATTAGGAGTGTGTGCCTGGTGGCTCGAGCTGCCCCAGGTGAAGACATCTTCTCCCCTCACCTGAAGACCAACACAAAGACTGCGAGGGGAGACCTGCCCTCGCAGTTCCTCCCCCTTCCCACCCCCCTCTCTCTTTCTCTGTCATTCTCTGTTTCTCCCCTCTCTTTCTGAGACCCCTTTCTCCCAAATTAATTAAAAAAAAACAAAACAATTGAGACAACTGAGCAGAGGGAGCAAGGCCCCTCCCCAATTGCCAACTAGGGGAGAGGTGCCTCGTTAAGGGCTCCTCTGCTCAGTCTTTCGACAAGAGGCCAATTAAGACCATTAAGGCCTGTGACTTTGGGGTGGGTGTAGCCCTTAAAGGGACCCCGTGATGGCGACCCCTTCCACGCCGGTGGCGGGGCCAGCGAGGACATATGCGCAGGCGGTGTCCACATCCACGGCACCTCCTGCGCCACCCGCTGCCCTGCCACCTTTTACACTCATCACAAAGAAACACGGGGTCAAGAGCTACACTCACCCCACAATGACCATCGAGGAGTGCGTGCGGGCGATGGCTGGGGTAGTCGGCCCCTTGGCCATTGTCGCAGCCTCCAAGATGTCTGGGACGGCCGTGTTCTTCCTGGGGTCGGAGCGGGCGGTGTCCCTGGCCCTCGAAAAGGGGCTCACGGTGGGCGGGACGTTCCTGCCGGTGGACCCTCTCGAGGCCACCGCGCAGAGGGTCATCATATCGAACGTCCCGCCCTTTGTTCCCGCTGAGCTCCTCCTCCCTCACCTACACCAACTGGGGGAGGTAAGGTCGGGGATCAACCCCATACCGCTTGGCCTCAGGGAGAACAGCCTGCGCCACGTGTTCTCCTTCCGCCGCCAGCTCTTTGTCCGGCTGGCGCGGGAGGAGACGACGGAGGGTTATTTTAATGTGGTGCACGAGGGGACTGCCTACTGCGTCTTTTAGACGTCGGACGGCGTGCGGTGCCATGCCTGCAGGGAGGTGGGGCACGTTCGCAAGAACTGCCCCGCCTCCATGGCCGCCAAACCACCGAAGGCGGCCAAGGCTGGCGCCGCCGCCACCCCTCCCCCTAGATGCGTCCGCGTGCCGGGAGCCGTAGGTTCGCGAGCATCGCCGGGGGCCGATGCTTTCACGGCCTCTGGCGGGGGGGAGGGATTGCGTCCGACCGGAAAGAAGGCGCGGAAGAAGGCAAAACATCCAGAGGCGGATCCCCTCAGTGCGCCAGAAAATATGACCACCGCGCTCAGCCCAACCCCGTCACCGGCGAGCGCGGGGTGCCCTGAGCCCGTGCCTGAGCCCTTGACCAATACCGCAGAGGGGCCCGGGCGCGGGCAAGAAAAGGAAAAGGTGGGGGCGGAGCGGGAGGCCTCGGCAGACATGGAGGTCTCCCTGCCTTCGCGTACCCCCAGGAACAAAAAGAGGCACTGCCCCGATGAGGCGGAGGGGGAACAACATCCCTCCGCGGAGGAGGCGGTGCTCGCCGCGTGTCCCGCGTCCCCCACCAGCGCCCCCAAATTGCGCTGCAGGCGCGAGGAGTCTGTCCCCGGGGAGGGTGAGGCAGTCGAGGCTGCCCAGCCGCTGCCTCCTGGGGAGGGCGTGGAAGATCTGCCTGTCGTGGGGGGCGTGGGGCCGGCGGAAGAATGCGTAGCTGCCGGGTCGAGCGTCCCGGGGACCGAGGCGGGCGGGGCCGAAAAGGCCGAACCTGAGCCCGGCCAGCCAATACCCAACTTCCCCCGGGATTTGCTCGACTCGGCAGAAACTGAAAATTTTAACATACATCCGCACGCTGGGCTGGGGGGTGGCGGCGGGGAGGGGGAAGAACAACAACCCTCGCCCCCTACTTTGGAGCTGAGGGACTTGGTGGACCTGGAGAATTTTCTAAACCAGGTCTCTCCGTGTTCCCCGGCTCCTGGGGCGGAGGAGGAACCCCTTCCGCTGTCGCTTCCCGACCCAGCACCAATTTTAAAAGAGCCCAGTGGGGACTCCTCTGCCGACGATCCTGGGGGTGGGATCGGGACAGAGCCAGGGCCAGATGGAGCGGCCGGGCCGTTTGCCGTACCTCGTGCGGTCGACGGGCCGGCTGCTAGCGGCGACCTCCCGGAGGGGGACGGGGACTCGGTGGAGGACGCGGGTGAAGATCTCGAGTCCATCGCCAGTGAGGCGGTGGATCTGCTCGCGGCCGCCACTGAGACCCTCCTCATTCCCGCAGAGGAACTCCGGGACTTTTTGGTCCAGTGCCGGGGTCGCCGCGACCAAGCCCGTCTGGCCCTGGAAAGATGGTCCGAGCCGGGGCTGCTCGTCGCGTCCGTCCGCGCCGCCGCTATAACCATGGCCGCGGGCGGGCCCTTATCAAAGGCTCAAGGCCTTGAGCTGCGCCGGCTCAAAAAGTTCCTCGCTGGGCTGCTGAAGGAGTGGAGGTCAACAAACGACTCCACTCCCCCCCCACAATAGGTTAGGTAGAGGTTGCACTATGCTCTAGTCATGAAGATAACCATAGCCAGCCTCAACATCAACGGCGGCAGAGGGGCACGCTGTAGATTTGACAATTTTTCGCTCCTGTGGGAGGGGAAATATGCGGTGTGCTTCCTGCAAGAAACCCACACCGTTCCGGGAGACGAAGCCACGTGGCTCCTGGAATGGCAAGGAGAGGTCCGCATGAGCCACCTCACCGCCATTTCTAGTGGGGTGGCCATCTTGCTGGGCCCGCATTTTCAGCCGGAGATCTTGGGGGTCGAGGAGCCCGTGCCAGGCCGCTTGCTGCACGTAACGGTTCGCCTGGGGGACGTGCCGCTCCATCTCGTGAACGTGTACGCCCCTCAGCCCGGCCCGCAGCAAACGCGCTTCTTTGAAGAGGTGTCCGCTCTTCTTGGCTCCGTCGACGTCGGCGACTGCATTGTCCTCGGGGGGGATTTTAACTGCACCCTCGAGGCGAGGGACCGCTCCGGTGCCCCGCAGTGCATGACGGCGATGGAGAAGTTGAGGGACCTGGTCGGGTCCTTCGACTTGGTGGACGTCTGGCGAAATCTCCACCCCGACTCCAGCGCCTTTACTTGGGTGAGGCCTGGAGTAGGATGGTCTAGAGTCGACCGCCTTTACGTGTCTCGGGCGTACGTTTCCTGCGTCCCGGCAGCCTCCATGCGGCCGGTGCCGTGTTCGGACCACCACCTGGTGTGGGCGGAGCTCGCTTCGCTCCGCGCGAGGACGGGGTCCGCGTACTGGCACTTTAACAATCGGCTGCTGGAGGACGTGCGGTTCCAGGACTCGTTCCGTCGATTCTGGTCCGACTGGAGAAGGAAGCAGGGGGGCTTCCCCTCCTTGAGGCTATGGTGGGACGTGGGCAAGGCTCACGTCCGCGTCTTCTGTCAAGAGTACGCGAGGGGGTCGACCAAGAGGCGGGCGGCCAGAGTCGGGCGCCTAGAAAAAGAGGTGCTCGACCTGGAAGCCCGTCTCGGTCAAGTCGTCCAGGACCCGGCCCTGCGTACGGTGTACGAAGCGAAGAAGGCCGCGCTGAAGGACCTGCAGCTCGTCGGGTCCCGAGGCGCGTTCGTGAGGTCGCGGATCCGGTTCCTGCGGGATCTGGACCGCGGCTCCCCCTTCTTCTACTCGCTGGAAAAAAGGCAGAGTGTCCGTAAGCAGCTCTTGACGCGGCTGGCCGACGACGGCTCTCTCGTCTCGGATCCGGAGGGCGTCAACAACAGGGCCCGTGAATATTACGGGGCTCTGTTCTCTCCGGATCCGTCCAGCGAGGAAGCGCGTAGAGTTTTGTGGGAGGACCTGCCGAAGGTCAGCCCGGAGGGCGCCGAAAATCTGGAAGCTCCGCTAAGCCTGGCGGAGCTGACCGGTGCCCTCGACCGGCTCTCGAGGGGAAAATCCCCGGGGCTGGACGGGCTGACCGTGGAGTTCCACAGGGCGTTCTGGGACGTCCTGGGGGGCGACTACGCGCGGGTCCTGGGGGAAAGTCTGGCGACCGGGGAGATGCCCCTCTCTTGGCGCAGGGCAGTCATCGTCCTGCTGCCTAAGAAGGGCGATCTCCGCCTCCTTAAGAACTGGCGCCCGGTCTCCCTCCTCAGCACAGACTACAAAATCTTCGCCAGGGCGATGTCTGCTCGCCTTGGTGCCGTGCTGGATCACATGATCCACCCCGACCAGTCCTACACGGTCCCGGGCCGGACAATCCACGATAACATCCATCTGGTCCGGGACCTCATCCATTGTTCCCAGGAGGCTGGTCTGTCGGTCGCCTTCCTATCCCTCGACCAAGAGAAGGCGTTCGACAGGGTGGATCACGACTATCTGCTCGGAACTCTGCGCGCTTTCGGGTTCGGGACGCATTTCGTCGCCCGGATCCGACTTTTGTACGCCGCCGCGGAGTGTCTGATTAAGGTTAACGGGTCCTTGACGGCGCCCCTTCGCTTTAGGAGAGGGGTGCGCCAGGGATGCCCCATGTCCGGCCAGTTATACGCCGTTTGCGTGGAGCCTTTCCTGCGCCTCTTGCGGACGAGGTTGACGGGACTGGCTCTGCAAGGGCCGGGCGTGGAGGTCGTCCTCTCGGCTTACGCCGATGACGTGCTCCTCGCGGTAGAGGATCCCGCTGACCTGCGGAGGATGCGTGAGTGCCAGGAGATTTACTCGGCCGCGTCCTCCGCCAGGATCAACTGGGAGAAATGTTCCGGACTCCTGGTGGGTCAGTGGCGGGTGGACTCCCTGCCGGAGGAGCTCAGGCCTTTTGCCTGGAGCACGACCCATCTCCTCTATCTGGGAGTCTACCTTAGCCCCGACGAGCGAGCCTGGCCGGCGAACTGGCAGGAGCTGGAGGCCAAGGTCGCCGCTCGCCTAGGGCGCTGGACAGGACTGCTCCGAGTGCTGTCCTACAGGGGTCGAGCGCTAGTCATAAACCAGCTGGTGGCCGCAATGTTGTGGTACCGGCTGGTCACTTTGACCCCTCCCCCTGCGTTTGTCGCCAAGATACAGAAGAAGCTGGTGGACTTCTTCTGGAACAATAGGAAGCACTGGGTCTCTGCTGCGGTCTTGAGTCTCCCGCTTGAGGAGGGCGGTCAGTCGTTGGTGTGCGTCAGCACCCAGCTCGCGACTTTCCGTCTTCAGACCCTGCAGAGATACCTTTACGTCGAGCCCCCTCCTAGGTGGTGTGCTCTGGCGACGTATTTCTTCCGCCAGCAGCGCGACCTCAATTACGACACGCAGCTCCTGTTTGTGAACTTGGGGGGTGTCAGGAACGCCCTCCGGGAGCTGCCTGTCTTTTACAAGGAACTCATCAGGGTCTGGAACAAAGTCTCCACCAAGCGCAGCTCTCCGCCGGCTGGAGTGGCGGCCGTCCTCCAGGAGCCGCTGCTCGGGAATCCGTACCTCCACGACCGAGGTTTTATGTGGCGGTCGTAAGAGAGGGCTGTGGTTGGTGAGGTGACCAGGGTCAGGGACCTGCTCGATGGTGGAGGAGCGGGCTGGATGGCGCCAGGCACGCTGGCGCGGTGCCTATATTCAGCCGACGTCCGCCGCGCGGCCGAAGCCATCGAGTCGCTAAAAACAGCTTTGGGCCCTGACTCCGTTAGGTGCATCGAGGAGGCTCAAGCACGTGGGGAGATCCCGTCCGAACTGACCCCCGTCCGGACGGAATTCCTCATCGGCGCTAAACCCCGGAACCTCCCTCGGGGGCCGGCGCCTCACAACTTGAGCCGCCTCGGGGAAATCCCCTCCGTGCCTTTCAGTTCCGCGCGGAGGGGTTTCCTGTACGGGCTGCTCCTGCACACTCTCAACTTTGCCTTCCTCGCCTGCCGTCCGGACACGCCGTGGCGTACCATCTTGCCGTCTGGAGGAGGCGGGGGTCCCCGATGGAGGGCACTCTACTCAGGGGTCCTCCCACTATTCATCGGGGACTTGGCCTGGAGGGTGGTGCACGGAGCAGTGCCGTGCAACAAATTTTTAAGCCGGTTCACGGACTCCCAGGCCGCCTGCAATTTCTGCGGTCTGGAAGAGTCCGTGTTCCATGTTTTTATGGAATGCACAAGGTTGCAGCCCCTGTTTTATTATTTGAAGGGGCTGCTCCTGAAATTCTGGCTGCACTTCAGTCCCACTCTCCTGATCTTTGGGTACCCTGTGCGGAGGGGAGCGGGTAGGTCCGAAGGCCTCCTCGTAGGACTGCTCCTGGGCACGGCCAAGGGTGCCATCAGCCGGTCCAGGCAGCGGGCGGTCGAGGGGGTCGTTCAACCTGACTGCCTGCCTCTCTTCCGCTCTTACATCCGGTCCAGGGTGTCCTTGGAGATGGAGCACGCGGTGTCCACCGGTACGCTCGCGGCCTTCCGCGAGAGGTGGGCACCGGAGGGACTGGAGTGCATCATCACGCCCGGCAACCAAATTTTAATTTGATTTTATGTTTTAAAGTTTAATTTGTTTTTTAATTGCCGGTGCTTTTAGTGTCCTCTTCCCTTTTATAGGGGGCACTGGGGAAAAATTCTGATTTTAGTGCCCAAAAAAAAAGGTAAAAAAGGGCCTTGTAAATGTCTGGTGTGTCACCCAGGTCGGGTGGCACCGTTTAATGTTTTATGTTTTACAGATAAACTCTAAAAGAGTTTCATGCACACGGACCCCCAGGTCCCTCTGCACCGCAGCATGTTGTAATTTCTCCCCATTCAAATAATATTCCCTTTTACTGTTTTTTTTCCAAAGGTGGATGACCTCACACTTTCTGACATTGTATTCCATCTGCCAAACCTTAGCCCATTCGCTTAACCTATCTAAATCTCTTTGCAGCCACTCTGTGTCCTCTACACAACCCGCTTTCCCACTAATCTTTGTGTCACCTGCAAATTTTATTACACTACACTCTGTCCCCTCTTCCAGGTCATCTATGTATATTGTAAACAGTTGTGGTCTCAGCACCGATCCCTGTGGCACACCACTAACCACCGATTTCCAATCCGAAAAGGACCCATTTATCCCGACTCTCTGCTTTCTGTTAGCCAGCCAATTCTCTATCCATGCTAATACATTTCCACTGACTCCGCGTACCTTTATCTTCTGCAGTAACCTTTTGTGTGGCACCTTATCGAATGCCTTTTGAAAATCTAAACACATCCATCGGTACACCTCTATCCATCATGCTCGTTATATCCTGAAAGAATTCCAGTATATTAGTTAAACATGATTTCCCCTTCATGAATCCATGCTGCGTCTGCTTGATTGCACTATTCCTATCTCGATGTCCTGCTATTTCTTCCTTAATGATAGTTTCAAGCATTTTCCCCACTACAGATGTTAAATTAACCGGCCTATAGTTACCTGCCTTTTGTCTGCCCCCATTTTTAAACAGAGGTGTTACATTAGCTGCTTTTCAATCCGCTGGTACCTCCCCAGAGTCCAGAGAATTTTGGTAGATTATAACGAATGCATCTGCTATAACTTCCGCCATCTCTTTTAATACCCTGGGATGCATTTCATTAAGACCAGGGGACTTGTCTACCTTGAGTCCCATTAGCCTGTCCACTAGTGATAGTGATTGTCTTAAGGTCCTCCCTTCCCACATTCCTGTGACCAGCAATTTTTGGCATGGTTTTTGTGTCTTCCACTGTGAAGACCGAAGCAAAATAATTGTTTAAGGTCTCAGCCATTTTCACATTTCCTTTATTAAATCCCCCTTCTCATCTTCTAAGGGACCAACATTTACTTTAGTCACTCTTTTCCGTTTTATATATCTGTAAAAGCTTTTACTATCCGTTTTTATGTTTTGCGCAAATTTACCTTTGTAATCTATCTTTCCTTTCTTTATTGCTTTCTTAGTCATTCTTTGCTGTCGTTTAAAATTTTCCCAATCTTCTAGTTTCCCACTAACCTTGGCCACCTTATACACATTGGTTTTTAATTTGACACTCTCCTTTATTTCCTTGGTTATCCATGGCTGGTTATCCCTTCTCTTACCGCCCTTCTTTTTCACTGGAATATATTTTTGTTGCGCACTATGAAAGAGCTCCTTAAAAGTCCTCCACTGTTCCTCAATTGTGCCACCATTTAGTCTGTGTTTCCAGTCTACTTTAGCCAACTCTGCCCTCATCCCACTGTAGTTCCCTTTGTTTAAGCATAGTACGCTCGTTTGTGACACTACTTCCTCACCTTCAATCTGTATTACAAATTCAACCATACTGTGATCACTCATTCCGAGCGGATCTTTTACGAGGAGATCGTTTATTATTTCTGTCTCATTACACAGGACCAGATCTAAGATAGCTTGCTCCCTTGTAGGTTCTGTAACATACTGTTCCAAGAAACAATCCCGTATGCATTCTATAAATTCCTCCTCCAGGCTACCCCGTGCGATTTGATTTGACCAATCGATATGTAGGTTAAAATCCCCCATGATTACTGCCGTTCCTTTTTCACATGCCTCCATTATTCTCTTGATTATTGCCCGCCCCACCGTGAAGTTATTATTTGGGGGCCTATAAACTATGCCCACCAGTGACATTTTCCCCTTACTATCTCTAATCTCCACCCACAATGATTCAACATTTTGTTCATTAGAGCCAATGTCATCTCTCACAACTGCCCTGATATCATCCTTTATTAACAGAGCTTCCCCACCTCCTTTCCCTTCTCGTCTATCTTTCCGAATCGTCAGATACCCCTGTATGTTTAATTCCCAGTCTTGGCCACCCTGCAACCACGTTTCTGTAATGCCCACCAAATCATACCCATTTGTAATGATTTGTGCCGTCAACTCATTTACTTTATTTCGAATGCTGCGTGCATTTAGGTAGAGTGTTTTAATAATAGTTTTTAAACCATGATTTTTAGTTTTGACATCTCCTGCAGCCCCTTTACATTCAGTGGCCCTTTTTGTTCTTTGCCTTGGGTTTCTCTGCCCTCCACTTTTACTCATCTCCTTTCTGTCTTTTGCTTTTGTCTCCTTTTTGTTTCCCTCTGTCTCCCTGCATTGGTTCCCATCCCCCTGCCATATTAGTTTAACTCCTCCCCAACAGCACTACCAAACACTCCCCCTAGGACATTGGTTCCGGTCCTGCCTTGGTGCAGACCGTCCGGTTTGTACTGGTCCCACGTCCTCCAGAACCGGTTCCAATGCCCCAGGAATTTGAATCCTTCCCTGCTGCACCACTGCTCAAGCCACGTATTCATCTGAGCTATCCTGTGATTCCTACTCTGACTAGCACGTGGAACTGGTAGCAATCCTGAGATTACTACTTTTGAGGTTCTATGTTTTAATTTAGCTCCTAGCTCCTTAAATTCGTCTCGTAGGACCTCATCCCTTTTTTTACCTATATCTTTGGTACCAATGTGCACCATGTCAACTGGCTGTTCACCCTCCCTTTTCAGAATGTCCTGCACCCGCTCCGAGACATCCTTGACCCTTGCACTAGGGAGGCAACATACCATCCTGGAGTCTTGGTTGCGGCCGCAGAAACGCCTATCTATTCCCCTTACAATCGAATCCCCTATCACTATCGCTCTCCCACTCTTTTTCCTGCCCTCCTGTGCAGCAGAGCCAGCCACGGTGCCATGAACTTGGCTGCTGCTGCCCTCCCCTGATGAGTCATCCCCCTCAACAGTACTCAAAACGGTGTATCTGTTTTGCAGGGGGATGACCGTAGGGGACCCCTGCACTACCTTCCTTGCACTGCTCTTCCTGCTGGTCTTCCATTCCCTAACTGGCTGTGGACCCATCACCTATGGTAAGACCAACTCACTAAGCACGCTATTGACGTCATTCTCAGCATCGTGGATGCTCCAGAGTGAATCCACCCTCAGCTCCAATTCCGCAACGCGGTCTGTCAGGAGCTGGAGGCGGATACACTTCCTGCACACATAGTCGTCAGGGACACCGGAAGTGTCCCTGAGTTCCCACATGGTACAGGAGGAGCATAACACGTGACCGAGTTCTCCTGTCATGACTTAACCCTCAGATACACTTAAATTGGCAACAACAATGCTAAAGTTTACTCACTGTTATAGAAGAGAAAAAAGAAAAACTACTCACCAATTACCAGCCAATCACTTATCCCCTTGGCTGTGATGTCACCTTTCTGTTTCTTTCTACTTCTTTTTTGCCTTCTCCCTTTATAGGCCTCTCGCTGACCCCGGACTCGCGCTGCTCCGAGCTCCCGCCTCCTCGACCGATTGCTCGAACTGCCTGACATCCGCTGGCCTTTATAGGCCTCTCGCCGACCCTGGACTCGCGCTGCTCCGAGCTCCCGCCTCCTCGACCGTACCAGTCCTCGGCAGCGCCATGCTCTCTGTCACACACAAAGGGACAGTGAACCGACTTCCCCTGTGGATTGTCCCCGGAGACCCCCCAGCACTGCTGGGGAGAAGCTGGCTGGCAAAACTAAACTGGAAATGGGATGATGTCCATGCCATGTCATTAGAGGAACGGACCTCCTGCTCAACAGTTATAAAGTGATTTGAACATCTCTTTCAGCCAGGTGTGGGCACTTTCAAAGGGGCCCTAGTCAAAATCTACATCACACAGGATGCTAGACCGGTCCATCACAAGGCCAGAGCTGTATCCTATGTGATGAGGGAAAAGATTGAACACGAACAAGACAGGCTTCTGCGGGAAGGCATTATATCACCTGTGGAATTTAGCGACTGGGCAAGTCCCAACGTCCCAGTCATGAAGCCTGATGGATCCGTACGAATCTGTGGGGACTACAAATCTACCATAAACATTCTCCCTACAGGACCAGTACCCGCTGCCCAGAGCAGAGGACTTATTTGCCACATTGGCTGGAGGTAAACTTTTCTCAAAATTAGACTTCACATCAGTGTATATGACGCAAGAATTGACCGAGGAATCCAAGCTATTCACCACCATCAACACACATCGAGGCATAGAAACATAGAAACATAGAAAATAGGTGCAGGAGCAGGCCATTCAGCCCTTCTAACCTGCACCGCCATTCAATGAGTTTATGGCTGAACATGAAACTTCAGTACCCGCTTCCTGCTTTCTCGCCATACCCCTTGATCCCCCGAGTAGTAAGGACTTCATGTACAATCGATGCCCATTCGGCATCAGGTCGGCAGCTGCCATATTCCAGCGCAACATGGAGAGTCTGCTCAAGTCCATCCCGGGGATGGTTGTATTTCAAGACGACATACTTATCACGGGCAAGGACACCGACTCCCATCTCCTTAATTTGGAGGAAGTACTAAAGTAGTTGGATCGGGTAGGCCTACGAGTCAAGAAATCCAAGTGCCTGTTTCTCGCACCCGAGGTTGAATTTTTGGGCAGAAGAATTGCCGCTGATGGAATCCGCCCAACAGAGTCCAAAACAGAAGCCATTCGCCTGGCACCCAGGCCCCGGAATGTCTCAGAACTGCACGCCTTTCTCGAGCTACTCAATTACTTTGGGAACTTTATGCAGAACTTAAGCACTCTGCTAGAGCCTCTCCACATGCTACTCAGGAAGGGGTGCGATTGGTTTTGGGGGGGACGCCCAGGAACGCGCCTTCAATAAGGCACACAACCTTCTGTGTTCCAACAGTTTTTTTACTTTCTTTGACCCAGGTAAAAAGCTAGTTTTCACGTGCGATGCGTCAGCGTATGGGGTCGGGTGCATTTTGCAACATGTCAATAGTGCGGGCAAATTACAACCTATAGTTTATGCCTTCAGGTCACTTTCGCGGGCGGAGCGCGGGTACGGAATGGTGGAGAAGGAGGCGCTCGCGTGCGTGTATGGTGTCAAAACGATGCACCAATACCTTTTCGGGGCCAAGTTCGTGTTAGAAACCGACCACAAGCCCCTCACGTCCCTCCTATCCGAGAGCAAGGCAATAAATGGCAACGCCTCGGCGGGAATTCAACGGTGGGCACTCATGCTGGCGTCCTACGACTATACCATAAGGCACAGACCAGGCACAGACAACTGTGCCGACGCGCTCAGCAGGCTACCCCTGGTGACCACGGAAGGGTCTGACGAACAGGACTGTGCGATAGCCATGGAAATCAATGCCTTTGAGTCCATAGGTTCGCCCATGATGGCTCGCCAAATCAGAGCCTGGACGGCCAGCGACCCCACGTTATCCTTAGAAAAAGAAGTGTCCTAACCGGTGACTGGGCAGAGGCTCGCGATGCCTGCCCCGAGGAATTAAAAGCCTTTCACAGGCGCATGCATGAGCTATCACTGCAAGCAGACTGCCTGATGTGGGGCAGCCGAGTAGTCATGCCTCTGCGAGGCAGAGAGGCATTTGTCCGGGAGCTCCACCGCGAGCACCCGGGGATTGTTCTCATGAAGGCCATAGTCAGATCCCACATCTGGTGGCCTGGTATTGACGCGGACTTGGAGCTCTGCGTCCGAAGGTGCACCATTTGTGCCCAACTCAGCAATGCCCCCAGGGAGGCTCCACTGAGCCCCTGGCCCTGGCCTACCAAACCGTGGTCGCGAGTGCACGTAGACCATGCGGGCCCATTCATGGGCAAAATGTTCCTCATAGTTGTAGATGCATTTTCAAAGTGGATCGAATGCACCATTTTAAACTCGAGCACAACCTCCACCACTGTGGAGAGCCTCGCAACCATGTTTGCAATACACGGAATCCCTGACATATTGGTCAGTGACAATGGTCCATGCTTCACCAGCGCAGAATTCCAAGACTTTATAATTGACCACGGCATAAATCACATCAAGACGGCACCGTTCAAGCCAACCTCCAATGGCCAGGCAGAGAGAACAGTGCAAATCATTAAACAAGGCATGCTTAAAATCCAAGGTCTCACGCTGCAGGGTTGCCTGTCGTGACTGCTGCTGGCATACAGATCTCGTCTGCACTCACTGACTGGGATCCCCCCCGCGCAACTGTTGATGAAAAGGACTTCAAAAACAAGGCTCTCATTAATCCTCCCAGATATGCACGAAATCGTTGAGGCAAAGCGTCGTAAGCTGACTGAGTACCATGACAGAAATTCGAAGGGGAGATGGAATGAGATAGGGGACAAAGTGTTTGTACTATATTATGGCAGGGGTCCCGAATGGCTTGCAGGGACAGTAACGGGCAAGGAAGGAAACAGACTACTGGTAGTACAAATGGACAATGGCAAAACCTGCCGGAGGCATGTCGACCAAGTCAAAAGCAGATTTACCAACAACACGGCGGAACCAGAGGCAGACTACAATGTGGAACTCGCACCACACCTGGTGGACAGACAGAGGTAACAACCTGAGGAAAGGGCAATCCCAACAGACAGCCCAGGCGAGTCAACAACAATCACACCAATCGAAACAGACAGCCCAGGCGAGATACCAGCAACCACACCCAAAGAAAAACAGACACCAAGGCAAACAACTGAACCACAACTCAGATGCTCCATGCGAGAGCGTAGACCACCTGAGAGATTGAACCTATAAAGACAATAAGATCTTGGGGGAGGGTGATGTCATGTATCTTACATTATTATATATAACTGTATCCTAACATGCTATACATGACTGTAATAAGATATGACCTGTAACCACCAGCATACCTTACCACCAGGGGTGCACTTGCAAGAGACGGGTATATAAGGACAGGTCTCAGGCAAGTGCAGCATTCCAGAGCTGTGAAATAAAGGTGCAGGTCCAGAGTGACCTTGACTTCACTACATGCCTCATGTGAATCTGTACTGAGCGGACAGGACTTTACACCCATTACAAAATTTAAATGACCAGTTACACATTTTGTCTCTGACTTACAGTTCTTATTACATTGCTTGAGTGTGTGGAACTGTCCCTTTAATTGTAATGGTTTGCAGGCCTCCTTTAAGAGAGTCTTGTTTGCTTTACCCCAATCGGCTTCTCCGTTTGGTGCCATCAGCGCTGCACCTTGTGGTCTGGCCACGGCCATTTTTATCTTCAGTGCATCACCTCGTGGTTTGGGCGCCATCTTCCCTTTATCCACGATGTCGACTGCGGTGATCCTCTTCTCCCCGGGTTCTGCCTCCGCTGTTTGGAGGTCACTTCTGGATCTGATTTTCTTCCTCCGGAGTCCTGCCACTGGAGCCTGGAAAGTACGTTCGGGTCATCTCAGCTGGATCATCTCCACGCAGTTGTGCTGTGCGGTCTGTGTCTCGAGTGCTGTGCTGAACTGCTCTCCGGTGCCGGGTCCACTCTCAGGTGAGGGCTTGCTTTGCCTCTGAGCGTAGGGGACGTTGACCCCTGGAGAGATGAAATCTTCCCATTTCCAATGGATTTTCTCCATCCACCTTCTGCCGAGCAGCGTTGGTCCATCACCTGCAACAATCCACAGAGGTAACTTGTGCATCGTGTCATCATGGAGCACTTTTACATTTGCACTGCCAACGACTGGGATAATTTCATTGGTGTAGATGAGCAGCTTTGCCTGAACCGGGACCAATTCTGGTCGTTCAGCTGGATAGCCTCTCAAAGCCTCCTTGATTCATCACTGACTGGCTCGCCCCCGTGTCCATTTCCATGAAGACTGGAGCTCCCTCTATCTCGACTTCCATCTTCAGCGGGGAACACTCGGTGGTGCAGGTAAACATGTTATGTACCTCCCCGTGGGACTGAGCTGCCTCTCTGCCTATCGATTCATAATCCATGCTGGACACATGGCCATCTGCAGACTCTTCATCAACACAGTGAGTCATATTTCTCTTACACATTTGCTGGAGGTGGCCCTTTGTGCTGCAGCCTTTGCATACATAGTCTTTAAAGCGGCACTGGTGAGCCCTGTGAGTCCCTCCACAACACCAGCATGGTGCTACTCGATTAGCCCCCCTCGGCGGACTCTGAGTTAACGGACTCGGGCGCCTGTTCTCTCTTCCCTGAGAGGGTTCATGCTCTACAGTCCAGCCTCTAAACAGCGCCACTCTGTGCACAGTACTTGCCGGGTTTGAGTCCTGAGGGTGAGACATCTGCCTAGAACCGCAGGTCGAGGTCATGAATGACTGCCTCATGGAGATGGCCTTCTGCAATGTGACTGTGATATCCGCCGACAGTAGCTTGTGAAGAAGGCCCTCATGGCCCATTCCAGTGGCAAAAATGTCCCGTAGCGCTTCGTTGAGGTGGTCGTCGAAATCACACGGTGCCGCCAGCCTCCTGAGGTCTGCGGCGTACTTCGCTACTTCCTGGCCTTCGGGCCGTTGGTGGGTGTAGAGCCGGTGTCTGGCTGTGAGGATGCTCTCCTTGGGCTTGAGTTGCTCCTGGATCAGGGTTATGAGCTCCTTGTACGATTTGGTCGTTGTCTTCGCTGGTGCCAGCAAATCCCTGACGAGGACATAGACGGTGGGCCCACAACTGGTTAGCAAGATAGCGTGGTGCTTATCAGCCAGTGCAGCCGGGCAATCTCCTGCCAGTTCATTTGCTGTGAAGAAGTGTTCCATCCTCTCCATAAAGGCGTCCCAATCATCACCATCGGCGAATTGCTGCAACGTACCAAGGGTAGCCATTTCTGCGTGAAAGTTCGTAATCTCGTCGCCAATTGTAGTGTCCTTAGATGCTCTATCAATGACTCCATGGGGCAGTGTGTTGTACTTGAACTGTAGTGACCTTAGTCCTTTATTACTTAACTCTTGCCTTTTATACTAGGCCAGGCACACCTGTACAGGTACCCTACGAGTCTCCCACTGCTGTGCCCTCTGGTGGCACACCTTGTGATAGTACCAACAGTAGCCATGTAGGATACATGACAAGAGTAATTATGGAGAGACCAGAAAATATCGAACGCAAAAATGCACAACTGGGTAAGAGCTAATTTCAATGATTTAAGAAGGGACCGAGCACAAATAGCTTTGAAGAAGTACTTGCAGGGTAAAACAGTAATGGAGCAATGGAAGGTATTCAGGGAAGAGATAGTTCAGTTACAAACTAGGCATATTCCTTTGAAGGCAAAAGGTAGAGCAGCCCAAGCTAGTACTTCCTACATGACAAACAAAATAAATTTAAAATAAAACAGAAAAAGGAAAGTGCCAGATGGAATTGAAAATGTTAATACGGGAGGCAAAGAAAGGTTATGAGGAAGATTAGTAGGCAATATCCACTTTGGTAGG
The DNA here is from genome assembly GCF_044704955.1 of Pristiophorus japonicus. NCBI lineage: Eukaryota > Metazoa > Chordata > Chondrichthyes > Pristiophoridae > Pristiophorus > Pristiophorus japonicus. The sequence continues at coordinate 51,737,157 of NC_091991.1, forward strand.
AAGAATAGAAAAGTAGAATATTTTTGAAAGTTGAGTGGCTCGTAATTGTTGGTATTCAGAGGGATTTGGGGGTCGTTGTACACAAATCACAGAAAGTTAACATGCAGGTACAGCAAGCAATTAGGAAAGCAAATGGTGTTAGACTTTACTGCAAGGGGGTTGGAGTATAAGAGTAAGGAAGTCTTGCTGCAATTATATAGGGCTTTGATGAGACCACACCTTACCTAAGGAAGGGCATACTTACCTTTGAGGGGGTGCAATGGAGATTCACTAGATTCATTCCTGGGATGATAGGGGTTGTCCTTTGAGGAGAGATTGAGTAGAATTGGCCTTTGTTCTCTGGAATTTGGAAGAATGCGAGGTGATAGCATTAAAACGTATAAAATTCTTAGAGGGCTTAACAGGGTAAATGCTGAGAATCTCTTTCCCCTGGCTGGCGAGACTTGAACTAGGGGTCATAGTTTTAGGATAAATGGTCAGCCATGAGTTTAGGGGAAACTTCTTCACTCAGAGTGTTGTGAATCTTTGGAATTCTCTACCCCAGAGGATTGTGGATGTTCAGTCATTAAGTATATTCAAGACTGAGGTTAATAGATTTTTGGACGCTAACAGAATCAAGGGATATGGGGATTGGGTGAGAAAGTGGAGGTGAGGTAAAACATCAGCCCTGATCTTATTGAATGGCAGAGCAGGCTCGAAGGTACATATGGACTACTCCTGCTCCTATTTCTATGTTCTTACATTAAATTGAATCCTAAAGCATATAAACATATAGGGGGAGAAATTCGGCTGCTTTGCATCTCCCGTTACCACCTACAGGGGGCGGTAATGGGGTGCTGAGGGTTACCGACCAGCCGTCAGTTAATTTCCATGGCGGTTTTGCGCTGGTGCTAACACTTACTGCCTCGTTCTCTTACGCCCTGTAGATCATGACATCATCAGGTGCACAGCACCCCGTTTCTGCCCCGGATGTGATATTTGCTCCCGCCCCTGCAACATCGCCAGGTTTCAACAATGGCAGCTACAGGAGGCGTTGTCACCTCAGCTGGCCACTTGGGGAGTGATATTTAAAGGCAGTTGTGGTCAGGTAAGGCAAACTTTATTCCTCGCACCAGTCTGGTATCTTCCAATTACTTTTCCCCGCTGATTTCTGCGCGATTTCAAGCCCTCCACTCTCTTAGAGTGCTTAGGCTTGTAATGCAGAGAAAGCAATAAGAATGTTTCAACCCATCATTGGCCCTTCCCTTTAAGCGAGTGAAGGAGCCTCTAATGCCGGCAGCACTGCACTGAACATTGTGCAGTACTTTGCCACGATTGCCCCTCTCACAGACTTTAGTGCTCTGAGAGAAGTGGTAGCGCTTGATTCAGTGCTCCATTTTTCTCTTGGAATCCTAAAGCTGCAGTTCCTGGGAGCAGAAAATCATTTTCGCCTGACAATACTTTGGCGATAATTCAAAAGTTATTGCCCCAAACGCATAAAGTGCATAAAGCTCATAAAGTGTAAGAGATTAGATAGGGAATAAGTTGGGCCTATTAAGGACCTAAAGGGAAATCTTCATGTCAAGGCAGAGGATATGAGTACTTTGAAACTGTCTTCACAAACGATATGAAGGTTACACCAATAAAGGAGAGGGAAATTATGGACTGGACACTAATAGATAGAGAAGATGTACTCAACAGATTAGCATTACCGAAAGTTGGTAATTCCCCTCGTCCGGATGGAATGCAATCTAGTTTGCTGAAAGAATAAATAGCAGAGGGATTGGTCACAATCTTTTAATCCTCATTGGATACAGGAGTAGGGCCGGAGGACTGGAGGGTTGCTAATGCTATACCTCTATTTAAAAAAGAGTAGAGGGAATAGCCAGGAAATTACAGGCCACCTAACATTGGTGTTGGGGAAGTAATTGGAAACCATTATTAGGGACAAGATAAACTTTCAATTGGAAAGGCATGGATTAATCAAGGAGAGACAGTATGGATTTGTTAAAGGCAAATCGCATCTGACTAATGTAATTGAGTTCTTTGATGCGGTAGTAGAGACGGTTGATCAAGGTAGTGCAGCAGATGTTGTATATATGGACTTTTGGAAGGCATTTGACAAAGTGCCACACAGCAGGCTTGTTAAGAAGATGGAAACCTATGGAATTAAGTGGAAAGTTGTGGTATGGGTACGGAATTGCCTTTGTGACAGGAAGCAGAGGGTGGTAGTGGATGGATGTTTTTCAGGCAGGGAGGTGATTTGCAAGTGTCAGTTTTGGATCCATTAATCTTTTCAATTTTTATAAATGACTTAGACTCGGGTGTAGGGAGCCACATTATAAAGTTTGGAGCTGATGTGAAATTTGGCAATGTAATAGATAGTGAGACTTCAGGATGATATAGATAGGATGGTGAAATGGGCAGAAGCATGGAAGATGGAGTTCAATGCTGAGAAGAGTGAAGTGATGCATTTTTGGAGGACTAATGTGGAAAGACAGTTTACTATACCATGACTGGGAGCAAGTGGTCTGACCAGAACCCGTGAAGTCAGAAGCAAGACCTTCTCCACTTGCAGCACCATTCCTTGTTACCTGATCAACTTTAAATAACTCTAGAAAGCTCCAAACAGTTCGATAAACTTACACAGAGTCATATGAAGTCAAAAACCAAGTTACTTGAAAGCTGGTGATTATTCCTTTAAATAGCACTGGTGGGGGGGTCCTTCCGACTGCTGAACGCATGTTCAGCTGTGCGAGGTCAAGAGGTTAGCTCCAGCGATGACGATGAAGATGGCAGCGCTGGCGTCAAATCAGGGTTGCATGCTGATTGATGTCATGATCTGCCTACTTACCATAGGTACAAGATACAGCGCGAGCTGGTGCAGGAGGGCAACGGCAGCGGAGAGTGATGTCAACAAGGTCCAGGTCGGTGAATGGAGCGTGGGCAGGTGCAGCAGGAGCGGCGAGGTCGGGGCGAAGGAGCTGTGAGAGACTGCGGAGGGACATGATTGGGGCCCAGGGGAGGCGTGAGTTCAGGGCCAGGGGCCCAGGGGCAGCATGGGCCTGCCCACACTGCGATATGGGTCCATGCAGCAGAGCAGGTCTCCAGTTGTCTTGGTTAATCCTTGCCACTGGACCAAGACCTAGCGCTGTCAAGCCCATGTGGTGGCTGGTGTGCAACGGCCACCACACGTTAAAAAAATCCACGCACATGCATCTTCCACCCTTTGAGGATGTAGTTCAGGTTCTTCTTTTGAAACATCTGTGAACTCATCCCTTTTTTTTGGCGTGGAAGCAAGTCATCCTCGTTTCGAGGGACTGCCTATGATGATGACTTACCATACCTCTAGTGCACACTCTTCACCACCGCCCTACCACCCTCACCAAGAAGACATCCAGCACGGACCGCACTAGAAGTGTGTGTGCATTTTAGCCCCAATTCGGCACTTGTAGTGCCCAAACAACGGGTCGAATCATCTTACTTTTTCACACAGTGACATGAACTTATGTGGGCAAATGTAACTCACTTATTGATATAAATAAAAGAAAAAAAAACTTGCATTTATATAACGCCTTTCACAGCCACCAGATGTCTCAAAGTGCTTTACAGCCAATGAAGTACTTTTGGAGTGTAGTCCCTGTTGTAATGTGGGAAATGAAGCAGCCAATTTGTGCACAGAAAGCCAAACAGCAATGTGATAATGGCTAGATAAACTGTTTTTGTTATGTTGATTGAGGGATAAATATTGACCAGGACACCGGGGATAACTCCATTGCTCTTCTTCAAAATAGTGCCCTGGGATCTTTTACGTCCGCTTGAGAGAGCAGACGGGACTTCGGTTTAAAGTCTCATCTGAAAGACGGATGAGATAATGCCAGTCTGATACTGAAATTAAATCATTGGTACCACAATTTTAGACATGTTTTTGCTTAAGATCCCAGTATTCATTCTGTTCACCCCAGCAACCTACAACTTCAAAATGTTGTTAAAAAATTACAATGCCAAACATGAAAGTGTGAAATACATCTAAGGTGACACCTAAGGATAGAAATTCCAGTTGTGGGATTGTATTTGACAGCTTGCACTGTGTGTCTGTTCAAAGGAAAACTGACCTGAGCGGAAATCTTGAGGTCAGTTTATTTAAATAAATTCTTCATGCTCCTTGTGTACATCATAGCAGGCATATGGAGTGTGGCAATGGGGGAGGAAGGAACTGTCAGCAAATTGAGGCTTTAAAAAGCTGGTCCTTGCATTTCAAAGCAAGCTGCAATCTTAAAGTACTGCAATATATTTCTGGTGTGTTTGAAAAAACAGAGGCAAGAGGAACAACGAAGACTGTCCCATTTCAGGATGCTTTCCTTAAGTTGTTACTTTAGGAAGTGCAGTAAGGGAAGGTTTTCCCCTTCAGAACCGAGGGGCACTCTAATCTTGGAGCAATATCAGAAATATCTAATACAAAATCAAGATACTGCGGATGCGAGAAATCTGAAATGTAAACAGAAAATGCTGCAAATACTCAGCTGCTCAGTTAGAATTTGTGGCGAGAGAAACAGAATTAGTGGGGGTAATTCTAACCCCCAAAATGGATCAAACCCGATCCAACCCGCCCACATCGGTTTCAATGGAAGTGGTTCAGGGAGGTGAGGGCCAGGCGACCAATCCGCTCCCAGGAGTTGTTATTGTCTATTAAATATTAAACCTTTTTCCAGGTTTAATCCTGGTCAGATGTGTTTCCCGGGCTTTGGGAAACCCGACAGCTAAAGGGAGGCAAGGACTGCTTTGTGGAAGAGGTAAGTGCCTTTCCAGCACTGCTTGTGGGCCAAGAGGAGCAGGAGTGTTTCTGCCCAGCTCACCAAACTAACCAGCCCCCCGGGATCCAAAGAATCCCCCTACAATCGGACCCCTTGGATCGGGGAACGGACCGCCCCAGAATCGAGGGGAGCACCCCCCTCAGGAGTGGCGACAACCCCTCCAAGATTCGATCCATGCTCCCACTAACCCATCTGCAGCCTCCCTACCTTCTCCTGGGCTGCAGCCTCCACTGAAGCATTCCTCGCCCAACAGGGAGCCAAGCCTGACAACTAGGCTGGCTTCTAGGTGGGGAACCTGCTTGAGAAAAAAAGACACTGTGGAATCAAAATTCCTCCTCCCCGCCTCAGTTATAATTGGGGCCAACGTTTCAGGTCGATGGCATGTCTTTAGAACTGGAAAATGTTAGAGATGTAACAGGTTTTAAGCAAGTACAGACAAGGAAGAAGGGGCAGGGATAAAGAACAAAGGGTAAAGTCTGTGATAGGATGGAAGGCAGGAGAGCTTAAATGACGAAAGGGATGATGGTGCAAGGAAAAAATGGGAGCAGTGGTTATGATCTGAAATTGTTGAACACGATGTTGAATCTGGAAGGCTGTAAAGTGCCTAAGCGGCGAATGATCCATTTAATGTGAAGGCTGGTGAGGTAGAAGGTAAGTCAAGGGAAACCATATTGTGGTTCTGGGATGCAGGGGAAGGGGTGAGAGCAGAAGTGCAGGAAATGGGACGGACATGGTCGAGGGCCCTATCAACCACGGTGCAGGGGAATCCTCAATTAAGGAAAAAGGAAGACATATCGGAAGCACTAGTGTGGAAGGAGGCATGTTCAGAACAGATGTGACAGATACCAAAATCTGGGAGAATGAAATAGAGTCCTTACAGAAAGCGGGGTCGGAGGAATTGTAATTAAGATAGCTGTTTGAGTAATTAGGCTTATAGTAGATATTGGTTAACAGCCTATCCCCAGAAATGGAGATAGAGAAGTTGAAGAAGGGAAGGGAAGAGTTGGACTATATGAAGGTGAGGGAGGGGTGGAAATTGGAAGCAAAGTTCATGAAATTTTCCAGTGTGGGGCAAAGAACATTTCACGTACCTCATGAAAAGGCAGGCATAGTCAGGACCCATACGGATTCCCATAGCGACATCTTTTATTTGGAAGAAGTGAGAGGAGTCAAAGGAGAAGATGTTCAATGTAAGAACAAGTTCAGCCAGGTGGAGGAGGGTGGTGGAGGATGGAGACTGGTTGGGCTTCCATTCTAGGAAGAAGCGGAGCGCCCTCAGGCCATCCTGGTGGGAAATGGAGGTATAGATGGAGGTGTAGAGGGATGACCATGGTGAAAAGGAGATGTTTAAGGACAGGAAACTGGAAACAGTTAAAGTGGCGGAGAGCACGGAAGAGTCGTGGATGTAGGTGGGAAGAGGCTGGACAAGGGGAGAAAAAATAGAGTCGAGGTAGGAAGAAATCAGTTTCATGGGGCAAGAATAGGCTAAAACAATGGGTCTATCAGGGCAGTCCTGTTTGTCGATCTTGGGAAGGAGATAGAAGCGGGCTGTGTGGGATTGGGGGCTTTGAGTTTGGAAGCCATGGGGGGAAGATCTCCAGAGAAGATAAGCTCAGTGACAGTCTGGGAAATGATAACTTGGTCCTAGATATTGGCCTCCTTAGCACCTCCGGTTATCGCCTCCAGGGGGGTGATTACAGGGCGCTAAGCACTTACCGACTGGGCGCGACAAGAGGATCGACTCCCGCTAAATTCGGCGAGAGGTTTGTGGCAGCAGTAGGTCGGTGCCAAGTAGACTAGGCAAAACAAGGATCTTACGAGGAAAGCCTTGAAATACTAGGACTATTTTCACTGGAGCACGAAAAGCTAAGAGTATATTTAATGGAAGGTTTTAAAATTATAACAGGTTTTCATAGAATGAAGAGAGAAAGACTTTTTCCTCCGGTTGGGGAGTTGGTGGCGAAGGGTCATTAATTTAAAATTGTCACTCAGACAGTGAGGAGAGAGGTTAGGAGAAACTTCTTTACACAGAGGGGCCGTAATTGCCCTCTGACCGAAACGGGGCGCACGCATCCCATTTTTGCCGTTGAGGTGGCCTCTTGAGCAAAATTCCTCTCTGGCTTTTTTTTTCAGGCGGACGGGAAGTCGCTCACAATGGAGGCAGAAATGGGGCAGTGAGCACACAAGAGGGGCAGAAGTTGGTGTCATATATCCTACATGGCTACTGTTGGTTCTAATCTTAAGGTGTGCCACCAGAGGGCACAGCAGTGGGAGGCTCGTAGGTTACCTGTACAGGTGTGCCTGGCCTAGTATAAAAGGCAAGCCACCAGGTGTGATCCTCACTCAGGAGTTAACTAATAAAGGACTAAGGTCACTACAGTTCAAATAAAGCACACTGCCTCGTGGAGTCATTGTTAGAGCATCTAAGGACACAACAACTGGCGACGAGATTACGAACTTCACGCGGAAATGGCTACCCTTGGTACGTTGCAGCAGTTCGCCGATGGTGATGATTGGGACGCCTTTGTGGAGAGGCTAGAACACTTTTTAACAACAAACGACCTGGCAGGAGACGACCTGGCCGCACTGGCTGATAAGCGCCGCGCTATCTTGCTAACCAGTTGTGGGACCAACGTCTATGGCCTTGTCAGGGACTTGCTGGCACCAGAGAAGACAATGACCAAGTCGTACAAGGAGCTCGTAACCCTGATCCAGGAGCACATGAAGCCCAAGGAGAGCATCCTCACTGCCAGACACCGGTTCTGCACCCACCGATGGCCCGAAGGCCAGGAAATCGTGAAGTATGCTGCAGACCTCAGGAGGCTGGCAGCACTGTGCGAGTTTGGCACCCACCTCAGCGAAGTGCTGCAGGAAATTTTTGTCACTGGAATTGGCCATGAGCGCCTTTTTCACAAGCTACTGTCGGCCGATACCACAGTCACACTGCAGAAGGCCATCTCTGTGAGCCAGTCATTCATGACCTCGACCTGTGGATCTAGGCAGATGACTCACCCTCAGGACTCAAGCCCGGCAGATACTGTGCACAGAGTGGCGCCATTTAGAGGCTGGACTGTAGAGCGCGAATCTACTGTAGGCCCCCGAGTCCCTTAACACAGAGTCCGCTGAGGGAATAATCGAGTAGCACCATGCTGGAGTTGCGGAGGGAATCACAGGACTCACCAGTGCCATTTTAAACACTATGTTTGCAAAGTCTGCAGCTCAAAGGGCCACCTCCAGTGAATGTGTAAGAGAAATAGGGTTCACTGTGTCGATGAGGAGTCCGCAGATGGCCATGAATCCAGCGTGGATTGTGAATTGTTAGACAGAGAGGCAGCTCAGTCCCGTGGGGTGGTACATAGCATGTTTACCTGCACCACCGAGTGCTCCCTACTGAAGATAGAAGTCGAGATAGAGGGATGTCCAATCTTCATGGAAGTGGACATGAGGGCGAGCCAGTCGGTGATGAATCAAGGAACCATTGAGAGGCTATGGGACAATCCGGCTGAACGACTCAAGTTGGCCCTGGTTCAGGCAAAGCTTGCACCTACACCAATGAAATCATCCCAGTCATTGGTAGTGTGAATGTAAAGGTATTCCATGATGGCGTGGTGCACAAGTTACCTCTGTGGATTGTTGCAGGTGATGGACCAACGCTGCTCAGCAGAAGGTGGATGGAGAAGATCCACTGGAAGTGGGAAGACTTCACCCCTCCAGTGATCGAAGCCCTCTGTGCTCAGAAGCAAAGCAAGCCCTCACTTGAGGGTAGACCCAGCACCAGCAGACTAGCACGGCACCCGAGACACATACCGTTCAGCATGACTGCGTGGAAATGATCCAGCTGAGATGACCCGAACGCACCTTCCAGGCTCCACTGGCAGAACTCAGGAGGGAGAAAATCGGATCCAGCAGCGACTTTCCAACTGCGGAGGCAGAACCCGGGGAGAAGAGGATCACCGCAGTCGACATCGTGGATGAAGAAAAGATGGCGCCCCGACCACAAGGCGATGCGCTGAAGACAAAGGTGGCCGCGGCCAGACCACGAGGTGCAGCACTGATGGAGCAATATGTGGCACAAAACGGAGAAGCAGATTGGGGTAAAGCAAGCAAGGATCTCTTAAAGGAGGTCTGCAACCCATTACAATTAAAGGGACAGTTCCACACATTTAAGCAATGTTACAGTAATTGTAAGTTAGAGACGAAAGGTGTAACGGATTATGTAAAGCGTGTAACTGACCATGTAAAATGTATAACTGACAATCGGAATTGTATACATGCAACCGGCGAGGAAAAGTCGCGCGATTATGTACAATGTGTAATTGATGATCTGAACTGTGCATATGCAACCAGCGAGGAAAAGTCCCGCGATCGTGATTGGACCTCCATCATAAGTAAGGAAAAGGTGTGCGATGCCGGATTCCCACTGTACGCAACCAATGCAGCAGGCAGACACCCATCAGGTGCACACAGGTCCAGTGAGCTACCTAATGCTGTAGCCTGCGTCCCGGGGACCAGAGTCATGCATCACGAAGTGTGGCCACAAGCAACCAACACACACAAGCTGCGAAGCAAGCAACCTCAGCAGGCAACGGCAACGGGTTGGCTCCATCTCTTACGCAACCGATGGCACCAACGGCCAAGAGCCTGAAGGAGCACACTGCAACAAGGCCATACCCCTAGATGTAGGGTCACCCGCCACTGTTCCCCCAGAGGAACACCAGCCAGGATTTCAAACCAAGCATCGCTCAGACCAGCGAGTCAGCAGTTCCCTGTGCACTGCGAGACGACAGCTCCTCAGGGAGCAGCTGGGACCCAGAGCATAAAGGAAGGACAGGGGGGGGGGGGGGTCAAAGACATCTGTGAACCTGCCTGACGCTAGGGACCATGGCAACAGCCCCGAGAGCAGGCTACGCGAGCCAACTGGCTACCCACTGCCAGCACCGGGCACTGAGCCACCACCAGGCTGCAGGGACACCACACAGCAGCTCCGGAACTAGCTTGTCCTCATGCACTGGTCACTGCATCGACAAGGCATCTAATGTACTTGTCACACCACGGAACCACAAAAAAAACCGCAAAACCCACTTACGTGAACTTGAATGTATATGAATGTTAGGAGCCCCCGCCACACCAATATGGGAAGGGGGGGGGGGGAAGAATGGAGTGGTCAGGAACACACACACACACAAGCATCAACCACCAGCACGCTACTGCACCCACTACCCACCCAAGGTTGAGCTGACCCGCCAGAGGTCTACCAGACAAAACCCACATAGAGCTAAGCCCAGAGCACAGTTAATGCAGGGGCGATTTGCACTGAGGGCTCAGGGGGGAGTGATGTCATGTATCCTACATGGCTACTGTTGGTACTATCTTAAGGTGTACCACCAGAGGGCACAGCAGTGGGAGACTCACAGATTACCTGTACAGGTGTGCCTGGCCTAGTATAAAAGGCAGGCCGTCAGGTGTGATCCTCACTCTGGAGTTAATGAATAAAGGACTAAGGTCACTACAGTTCAAGTGCAACACACTGCCTCGTGGAGTCATTGTTAGAGCATCTAAGGACACTACAGTTGGGGTGGTGTGGAGCGGCTGCCGCTGTCATTCATCAGCGTAGGATGGCAGTCGGTTGACAAAAAAAACATGACAGCAGCAGCAGTGTGTCCTTCCCTTTTGGCATCGTCTGGTGGGAGAAAGATTTTCACAGCGGAGTTTCGCCGTCGGGCGGTACGCACTGTGATGACGCATTTAGCACGGATCGGCAGTAGCGGAGCGGTGTGGGGGGGAGGGGGTGGAGCGGGTCACTGCCGGGATACCGCAGAAGCGGAATTTTGATAATGGCGACCATTACCGAAGAGTCGGCGGCTGTTGCACTCCGCAGCCTGGCTGCTGATTTCCGGTGTTAAGAGGTATAAGGAAAGGGGCAATTTCGGCCCCAGAGTTTTTTTAGAGCATGGAATGCTTTCCTGCAAGGAATAGCTGAGGCGGGGACCATTGCATCTTTCAAGGGAAAATTGGATCAATATTTGAAGCAGATGAAGATACAGGGCGATGTGGACAGTGGGATTAGTTTTGGATTGCTTTAGCAAAGAGCTGGCACAGGAAGAATGGAACTAATGGCCTCTTTCTGTGCTGTAAAGTTCTATGGTTCTAGGTCTTGAAATAAATCAGTACTCAAACAGTGAGATGCACAGCAATAAAAAATGGGTATCGACTCACTGAAAATCTCAGCGGGTGAAATTGGACTTCGGTGGAGCTCAAAATAGGCGATAGCGAATCAGCAGCCTGTTAATCACCTCAACCGAAATCTGAATAACTCCTAACTACTCTCCTGAATATTACTTCTGAACCAGGCCAAAGCTCACCCTCACAGCTTTCTGTTGGAAGACTTGACTGACCACTCAGCCTTGCTGGACTTGACTGACTGCCTATGTTTCTGTTCCTTGTCTGGCTTTAAACTGAGGGAGATGCAGACAGGAACTTCCCAACACATTGGGTGTGAGATGTTTATCAATTACTAAGACAGGCGAATGAATTGCTCATGGTTTAATTGTTTTGAGGAAAACAACATCCACAAGCATCTTAAACACCTTTCGTTGAGATGCTCCCTCGCCCCAACCCAAGCATGTGTGATTACATTTAGCTGTAAAAACTCAACATTTAAAAAATAACTCCTTTTCCAAATCCTTTCTGTGGAAAAATGGTCAAAAAATCCCAAAGAATGACAGCAGTATTCATGCAGATGTTTTCTGATTGGTGTTTGTTCGAGTTCTCTCTATATGCACAGGCTTGTAGAAAGTGTGCAGTGTAAAGTTGTGAATTCCTACAAGTGGATGAAAGAAATGGGGGAAAAATGTAATTCCCATTTAACTCACTGCTTGTGACAAAGAGCAATTTCAGCCTTTTGACAACTTACTGTCTTTAACCTTTTATTGCTGTATTAAAAACATCTATTTTTCTCTACTTCTCCAAGTGACAGTTACTGCTGTATACTGAGTAAAATAGAACCAATAAAACAAGGTGATCAGTATTCCAATTATCACTTGAATCCATCTGTTTTTTATTTAGACCAGAAAAATTATCTTCAGCATCATTACTTGGAGCAGATCTTTTAGCAGCATCAGGGATAGTTTCATATAGCATCATTCACAATTATTTTGCGAGCAATAATGACTTTCAGCTATCACCAACAAAGTCTTTTTCGAACTGAAGGCAGTTCCACCTCAGCGTTACTCAATTCCAAAAAAAACACTCCCTTCATGCGCCAATAATGAACAAACCAGTTTTATTTAATATTTTGTTGGTAGAAGTGTGTACAATTTTCATCATCTGGTTTTCCCAAATTAAAACATCTACAATTACCCACAAGCTCGTTACACCAATGTCGACAGATGGATTAGGCTCTCTCTTTTCTTAATACAGCAGCAAAATACATGAACCATTTAGATTGGAATACAACTGTGCACATACATCTATCAGATAGCTCTTAAAGTCAGCATTCACATCCGTGTGTAAATGTTCTTTTAGTTTTCTTTAGGCTATAATGTGTGCACCTGCGGAGGGGATTCCTGTACGGGCTGTTCTTGCACATTCTCCACATTGCCACCCTCGTCTGCCGGCCGGACACGCCATGGCGCACCATCTTGCCATCCGAAGGAGGGCGGGGGTCCCCAATGGAGTGCTCTCTACACGGGAGCCCTCCTTCTATTTATTGGGGACTTGGCCTGGAGGGTGTTGCACAGAGCAGTCCTGTGCAATAAGCTTTTAAGTCGGTTCACGGACGCCCAGGCCGCCTGTAATTTCTGCGGTCTGGAGGAGTCCGTGTTCCATGTATATGTCGCATGTGTGAGGTTGCAGCCCCTGTTCCATTATTTGATAGGGCTGCTTCTCAAATTATGGTTGCACTTCAGTCCCATACTCCTGATCTTTGGGCACCCTGTGCGGAGGGGAGGGGGCAGGTCGGAAGGCCTCCTCGTAGGACTGCTCCTGGGCATGGCCAAGGTGACCATTAACTGGTCCAGGCAGCAGGCGGTTGAGGGGGTCGTTCAGCGCGACTGCCTGCCTCTCTTCCGTCGTTACATCTGAGCCAGGGTGTCCCTGGAGATGGAGCACGTGGTGTCCCCTGACAACCAAATTTTAATTTGACCGTTTAAAGGTTAAAGTTTAATTTGTTTAAATTGTCAGTTTTAGTGCCCTTTTAATGGGCCCAAGTTTCCCCAGAAGTTGCTCCGTTTTTTTTGGAGCAACTAGATTTTTTTGGAGTATCTTAAAAATCGCAATTCTGCACATTTAATTTGTTCCAGTGTATGTGAGTTCGTTAGGTTTTGTTTTTAGTTTCGTTTCTTTTTCAAAAGAGGGCGTTACCAGCCACTTACACCTGTTTGGTCATTTAAGCAAGTTTAGACAACTAACAGTTACTCCAAACTAACTTAGGCCAGCGTATGTGGCCACTTGTGTCCACACAGAAAAACCTAGCGGTGAGCTAAGAAATCAGCGCAGGTAGCCAGAGATGGGGGGCAGTGCGGGGGGGCGGCGGGCAGGAAGTGAGAGGACCTTGCAAAGCACTAAACACCTTCACAACAACATTAAAGAAGCATAAATACATTTAAAGCACCAAGCACTAAACAAAACACAAAAATAAGCATTCAATAACAAATAAAAAATACAAGGAGAGGACCTGCACCGAGCACCAAGACTTATAAAGCACTAAACAAAGCACAAAAAGTAATAAGCAATTAATTAACATTAAAAATAGAAGGAATTCTGCACCTAAAGCACCAAGACCAATAAGGGTGCATTTGATTTACATTTGCTTTACAGATACAACAAAATAGTTGTAGAGCGGTTGAGTTGGGAGTGGCTTAGCCAGTCACGTGATGTTCACAAAACTCGATAAAACCCCAGCCAATTGGATGCGGGGGATCCATGATGAGGCAGGTAGATGTAAGCCTGGTGGATGAACTGGTAATGTGTTGTGTGATTGTTAAACCATTTGCTCATAAGCCAACTGGTTCTTTATAGCAATGTGTTGCTATGAATTCTTAAGCGAACAAACCTGAAGCAAATACATTACAATGACCAAAACATAACGACACTTGAAATTGATGCTGAGGACTCAAATGCCAATTCTATAGCAGAAGCTTTAATCAAGACATAATAAAAGATAAAGAGAAGGTACTTAAAAGGTTGGTAGCATTCACAGTAGAAAAGTCACCCAGTTCCGATGGGATGCATCCTAGGTTACTGAGGGAAGTAAGGGTGGAAATTTCAAGGGCTCTGAGGCCACAACCCTCCAATCATCCTGAAATAGAGCGGGGAGGGGGGCATGGCGTTGATGCCAGAGGACTGGAGGATTGCAAATGTTACACTCCTGTTCAAAAAAGGGGAGAGGGTTAAACCTGGCAATTAAAGGCCAGTCAGCTGAGCATTGGTGGTGTGGATACTTTTAGAGACAATAATCCGGAACAAAATTAATTGGAATTTGGAAATTTATGGGCGAATAAATGAAAGCCAGCATGGATTTGCTAAAGGCAAATCATGTTTTGGTTAACTTGATTGAGTTCTTCGAGGAAGTAACAGAGAGGGTTGATGAGGGTAGTACAGTTAATGTTGTGCATATGGGCTTTCAAAAGTACCACATAATAGACGTAAGTAGAATTAAAGTCATGGCAGGTTGGATACAGAATTGGCTAAGGGTCAGAAAGCAGAGAATAATGGTGAACGGTTGTTTTTCAGACTAGAGGGAAATATATAGTGGTGTTACTCACGGATCGGTGTTAGAACCACTGCTCTTTTTAATATGTATTAATGGCCTGGACTTGGGTATACAGGGCATAATTTCAAAGTTTGCAGATGACATGAAACTCAGAAATGTAGTAAACAATGAGGAACAGCAGACTTCAGGAGGACGTAGACATAATGGTGAAATCGGCAGACACGTGGCAGATAAAATTTATAGAATTTTGAAAGAGTAAATAAGGAGAAATGGCAGAAGAGTTGGTAACCAGAGGACAAAGATTTAAAGCGATTGGAAAAATGACTAGAGGCAACATGAGGAGGTTTTGTTTACTCAGCGAGTTGTTATGATCTGGTATGCATTACCTGAAAGAGTGGTGGCAGCAGATTCAATAGCAACTTTCAAAAGGTAATTTGATAAATACTTGAAGGGAATAACATTACAGGGCTATGGGGAAAGAACAGGGGAGTGGGACTAATTGGATAGCTCTTTCAAAGAGTCGGCGCTGGCACGATGGGCCGAATGGCCTCTTTCTGTGCTATATCTTTCTATGATTCTATTCTGTGATGCACCTACAGCCACTGCCAGTGGAGAAAATAATTCACTGGCAGCTGACACATACCCACTTAACACTGTCCCAGAACTAAAACTCAATACAGCAGAGAAGCATAAAAGAGTTATTTGCAATTTAACTTTTTTATATACGCACGGGATCTACACACCAATTCCAAAACGTAATAACATTCCATCTGTTGTTTTTCTCTGCTTCATTTTTCCAATGTTCATTTTCCAGCAGACTGCAGTCATCGGGCTGCAATGCATCTTGTATCTGCAGATCATTCCAGGGGATTCCAACACAGGAAGATTCTTTAGATCAACAAAATATATGCATAAACCTTTTCGTTCAGTGCATATAATCTGTTAAGAAATCAACATCCCAACACCTTACACCACAGGTCTGAATTAGGCGACTTTTCATCTGTGGGACTGCATATAAATCCAGAATTAAGAACTTCCTACCAAATAACGAAAAACAGGAGCTCAAATTCAAATCAAAACAATACAAAGTGCACAGTCGTGACAGTAGTGTCACAACAGTGAGCATTTGTAAATCAGCACCAATTAAATACTGCTTTGACTGAAAACAATCCAACCCCATTGGGACAGTTGATGGTTCTTCTTATGCAGAGGGAACAATGGCCTAGAAATTCGGTTACTTACTACCACCCATTACCGGCAGATTCGTGAGAATAATGGCTGCCACCGCACTTCCACCCGCCTCTGGAATTTGTAGCCAATCATTTTAAGGAAGCGAGGGACTGCCAATAGGAAAATATAGGGGCCTAGAAATGCCAGAGTGCTGGAAGTCTGCTGGAGGCACCACAGTTAATGGCCGCTGAAATTAACAGCTCTGGCAGCACCGATATAATGGTGGTGCTTACTAATTAACATTACCGCAGCGTTAAACTTACTGCGCAAGGCTGGTTTTCGGGCGGTAGTCTCAGCAGAAAGTCTAATATAGCAAGGCCCTAATGTCATTGAAGTAAGAACAGCCTTCTCTTAAGTCAAGGCTGTAATTTTCGAAACAGTGCTGGTCTCTTAAAGGGGAACTGCATTCTAAAATGAAAAAAATAAAAATCATTTAAAAATAGGCAGTTTTTAGTCCTTAGAGCTCAACTGCCTTTTGAAAAATATAAACATTAAAAAGAATTCCCAAATGCTAGTCTTCAGCTCTTAACGCTGAATTGCCTTCTGCACCTAATAAAATGGGAAAAGTGCTTCTGCACCAACACAAATGGCTCAGCAAGCCAGGGAAGCGCACCCAATATCTCGCAGCACTCCAGTTCTTGTGCAGGGAGTCAACACTGCAAGAGAGGTCCTCTACCCACAGAGGCCAGGAGGCCCTCCAGATGAAGGGACCACATTACTGAGACCGTCACTGCCAGCAGTGTTGTCCCCACCACCTGGCTTCAGTGCCCAAAGAAGCTTCATGACATCAGACCAGCAGTCAAGGTCAGTGACGGTCTCAGTAATGTGGTCCCTTCATCTGGAGGGCCTCCTGGCCTCTGTGGGTAGAGGACCTCTCTTGCAGTGTTGACTCCCTGCACAAGAACTGGAGTGCTGCGAGATATTGGGTGCGCTTCCCTGGCTTGCTGAGCCATTTGTGTTGGTGCAGAAGCACTTTTCCCATTTTATTAGGTGCAGAAGGCAATTCAGCGTTAAGAGCTGAAGACTAGCATTTGGGAATTCTTTTTAATGTTTATATTTTTCAAAAGGCAGTTGAGCTCTAAGGACTAAAAACTGCCTATTTTTAAATGATTTTTATTTTTTTCATTTTAGAATGCAGTTCCCCTTTTCGAAAATTACGAAAATTACAGCCTTGACTTAAGAGAAGGCTGTTCTTACTTCAATGACACTAGGGCCTTGCTATATTAGATCTTCAAAAGCCATCTCCTACAAACTGCAGGACTAGCCTCACACACTGCTCAATGCTCAATCACTCAAACCCCCTCCGCCAATCACTCACCTATCAATAATCTGTACCAAACATGGCACACCTCCCATTCCTAGTTTCACCTCATCCCCTTGTAGGTGACAGTGCTGGCCATTCATGGCAGGGGCACGGCTGAGCCCTTGACTGGTGGCGGGGCTGAAAGGATACTAGATGCTGGTATCCTCATATATTATCCTCCTTCTTGGATGCACCTCTTGCTTTCCCACATTCTCCTCACCACAACTCCACCTTTGTGCCTTCCTTATTTCACACACGCAAGAAACGCAGGGGAAAGAAGAGAACGAAGAAGATGAGAAAGAGGAAGAGGAGGAAGAGGAGGAGAAGAAGAAAAAGACCACCACTATTTGCAGTGTCCCCCACTGAAAGTCAACAGTCTTCCAGCAGCCATGCTGCAGCTACGGGGATAGCACTAACATCAGTAGGATAGGCAAAGGCACACACAAGACAGTCAATAAGGGAATACATAAGGGTGATGAGTTGTTTTTTTCATGTTTTATTAGATGAATAGATTTATAACGTTGGATTGGAAAATTTGCTTTGTGGTGGTTTTTATTTCAGCATTGTAACCAGGAGGACAGCTGCCCACAGACTTTTGGTGAGTTTTTGAACAACAACTCACTGTATTTAGAGATCATTTCCAGCGCAGCGCACTCTCCATGGGATCTGGTGTGTGTGTGAGCAGAGCAAGAAAAAAAGGGATTCTTCAACCAATCAGATGGAAGAATCCTCACTGCGACTCATAGGCTGCGATTTCCGCTCCCTTGGCAGGTCCAGTGTGGCCGTGGTCGGTGGTGGGTCTCGACCTCGCTGCTGCCTCCAGCCTGCGCTGTAGAATGATGCTGCGCTGATTAGGCTTGTTAAGCCCGCCCAGTGCGTTTGCCGGTCAATTGCAGGAAGTGGGTCTGATGATGTCACTTGATGACCTATCATCAGTCTAGTTCCTTAAAGAGACCATGCGCAAATTTATTTTGACAGTTGTGCTGTCAGTGTTCTACAGCATTGAGGTGCTGCAAACACTGAAAAGCACTGCATCCAGGCTCTCCCATGACTCCCTCCATATGTTTATGGAGGGAGTCACAGCACGCAGGGAGGTCGTCTTCCCTTTCAATGGCCAGAAGCGACCTCCCAGGATACCAATGCAGCCTGGTTGCACATTGCACAGGAGGACACAAGCAGGGGTGTTGTCAGGAGGACCAGGCTGCAGTGGTGCAAACCTTTCAATGATCTCAGTAGATCACAAAACGTTACTGCAAAGCCACTCATCCTCACCCTGCTGTGCCACTCATCACATCCCCATCACTCTGCCTTCCCTAACCTATTCCTACACATCCTTACTCACACCAACTTACCTTGCACCTCCACCAATCCCTCTCTCTCTATATTATGACTTCCCCATCTCATTAGCAACCCCTCACACTCACCCTCATCCTAATCCAATCATATCAACTAACAACACTTAAGGGTAGGCACTTGTGTTTTAGCCAATGCTCGTGTGAAGTTTCTGTTCATGAGCTGTCAAACATTGAAATCTTTATTTTCAACACTGTGTTCTTGGACAGATTTGTGTGCACCTTTGGAAGTGACTTAGTGAGTCGCAGTGAATGGGGAAACTTAACGGTACCCCCCACGATGGTGATGAGCGTGAAAGGAATGGCTTGGGCATTGTAGGGATGTTTTATGGTGTTGATGTTGGTGTGGGGTGACCCTCTGCCAAAAAAAATTCCCACCAACCCACCACAAAACATGCCCGCAGACCCCCCGAAAAATTCCCCCCGCAGAGTCTAAACCAGGAAGTATAAAACAGGAAGTATACATTTTATTTAATTCAATGTAAAATCATGTGCAGAAAGCAAAATAAAGAGAGGGAAAGCAAGCTGGAATTAAGAGAGCGAGAGAGATAGAAGAGACAGACAGAAAAAGCAAAAAAAATTGTCTTCATTTTTATTATTTTTAAATCTCCAAAATGAATTAAATACTGAAGGAATAAAATTCCACACTTCTAAAGTTAAAATTTGATGCCAGAGAGGTTGTTTGGCTGCAATTATGACTTACCATGCCGTTAAAAATCCACTTACACCTGACCGCACCAGCCCTAACATTTTCTGCTGTTTTTAGTGGGTAACGAGTGGGTAAGTACAGCAACTTCACGCTCTTATATGGATTTCAGTAGCCTGTGAAGGTGCAGTTTAATTTGGACCGCAACTTCCGGATTTCTACATTTTACTGCACATGTGTGGATGCCGGAAGTTGCTGTCCAATTTACTCCATAATAACGGTGAGCGCTGATAGGCTCATCATTATTTCTATTGGAAAATACAGGCCATTATTGGTTCTTTATGTAGTCCTGAACAAGAGCAGTCACGGTGCAATAAATGGTCTCCACTCCAGTCTCCACTCGCCAGGACTGTCTGGAACTGGATTCAAACTCTACAGAGCTGGGAATGCTACCACGAAGCCAAAGGCTCACTCGCTCACTCAGTGACAAAAAACGATTGCTGGCAATGGTTAAGGGCATTTAAGAAAGCATTGAATGAGAAAAGGCGATTCAGCCAATCCCAAAGTTAATTAAGGAAAACTCCCAAATATTCATCAATTTCCACTATTTAACCCAAGCCAGCTACCTTCCACAATGTTCCTCTTTCCCTCCCTCACTGTGTCCGACGAAACATTTATTTAGTTCAGTCCATACCTATTCCTTATAACCATGAAAATAATTTCCAACCAGATATTCCTGTCCAGATTGCTCCTTTTTTAAAATGTGATGTTGCTGGTATATATGGCTGTGAGGATTCATTTTGTGCTATTTAATAACTGAGTTCCCTATGGTTTAGGCCTAGTAATTAATGGATTGCTCCTCAAGTCCCCCGATCTTCTCATTGAAAGTAGAGGTGTAAATGGGAGCTGTATGCAGGGTTGGAAGTGTATTTCGAAAAATGTACAATTCTGATTGAAACTGACTGGGAATAGAATCTCTCTCCAGTGAGAGCTGAAAACTCATCCATCCGCTTGCTGATGTTTCCACACTCATATAAGGTTGTGTAATTAATTTGGACCTTGAAACTGCTCCACATTGGAAATCCCAGCAGAGATAAACTGCCTCTTTATGGTCTTATTGTTCAGGGAACGCTCACACATATCCACCTTCAGTCCATTAGAGGCTTTGATATGTAGCTGCTTCACACTCTCAGCAATTACAGGGCGTTTATCCCTCTGCTCATGTGAACTTAAGCTCCTTCACTACACCATTTCCTTCAACATATGAGAATGTGTAGGTTTTGGAGGAGAAATCAATAAAGAAATTAGTTTTGAATCCTCTTTCATTTCTAATTAAACTCATAGCTACCAAAGCTAAGTGCTGTAACAAAGCATGATATACATGATTAAGTAGAGTGATTACACAATTGTTTGTAATATTCACTAACATATTCCAAATTTAAAAATAGATAACATAGTCGGCCAAAGAGAAAGAGAGGGTAATGTTTGAAGTAGGTCTCTTTAGAAGAATTTGTCACTCCCAAATTGTACAACCAGTTAATATAGAGAAAAGGCAACAAAAGTTTAAACAATCCGACAAAAATAAAATGACATTAACACTTATTACAGCAGGAACTTGAAGAAGCGAGGACTAAAGAAATAAATCAGAGCATATTCACTCCATTGAAAGTAGAGAGGTAAATGGGAGCTGTATGCAGGGTTGGAAGCGTATTTTGAAAAATGTACAATTCTGATTGAAACTGACTGTGGAGTATAGACTCCATTGGTCCTTTTGCACTACATGCTTGGCTCCGATGCCAAAAGCTGTATGGTATGTAATTCAATTGTTTGAATTATCCAAGATCCCTACCGTCAGAGATGATGAAATCTTCCTGGGGTGAGGATTTCACTTCCCAGTGCCCCTTGAAGGGACTCACACCAGTGGGATTTGCCATTTTAGATTTTAGCATTGCTGGCCAGTATGGACCTTCCTCTGTCATCAAGGAAGATTCTGGGCAGGTGGGCAAAATAGCAAGTGAAGCTTTGCACCAACTGAATATATGCAAGGTTTGCGCATGCATAGTACTAAAGCTACTCAACAATTGAAGATCATGTCTTTGGAGCAACTGTGCACATTTTGGGGGGCTAAATTTGATAGTCCCCAAAAATGGATGTGGGGATTGTGATGCGTGATTAACACGTATCTTTTCAATATGATGTAGCATGCCAACTTCATGCTGCCTGCTGATTAACATGATTGCAGCATGCAGCCAGCGCTAAATGCACTGTTGATTGGCTGCATGCATCAGCAGGGGGCCCAAAATTGTCGCACACGAGTTCTGCTGCAGAGGACTCAGATGAGCACTTCGATGGAGCAAGCTAGAGAAGAAGGCTGATAAGTATTCACAATGAAATGCTTGGTGCATTGGGAAGCCTGCCAGAAAGCCTGCATGCAATATCAAGGAGCGTGGAGAAATCCGGCACCAACGTAGCAGGGTCTTTGCTTTGAGCTTGGAGCCCATCCTTTCCAGTATGAAAGTGATAGCCAGCTCCATTAGCACACTTGTGGACCAAACCATGATGCAGCATCTGATGGTCAATGCCTCAGCTTCCATTGCATCACAAGCAGTAGTCAACCAACGTCTGAATGCTGCAGTGGAAGCTCAGACTGCTGTCATCATGGCTGTCAATCGCAAGGGTCGATGGAGCATCCTCCTCTGTTTCGGGTGCACCCAAAAGTTCGTCAACATCCTCCTCCTGCTCCACGATGACATGCAGGCGGTAATCCTTACCAACGGATCCATTACAGACCCAATCCACATCTGGCCGGGGTCAAACAGTGCTGCGTCATTGCCCCAACTCTCTTCTCAATCTTCCTCGCTGCCATGCTCCACCTCACAGCCAACAAGCTCCCCGCTGGAGTGGAACTAAACGACAGAACCAGTGGGAACCTGTTCAACCTGCGCCGTCTCCAGGCCAGGTCCAAGACCACCCCAACCTCTGTCGTCGAGCTACAGTACGCGGACGACCCCTGTATCTGCACACATTCAGAGGCTGAACTCCAGGACATAGTCGACGTATTTACTGAGGCATACGAAAGCATGGGCCTTACGCTAAATATCCGTAAGACAAAGGTGCTCCACCAGCCTGTCCTCGCCGCACAGCACCGCCCCACAGTCATCAAGATCCATGGCCCAGCCCTAGACAATGTGGACCATTTCCCATACCTCGGGAGCCTTTTATCAACAAAAGCAGACATTGATGACGAGATTCAACACCGTCTCCAGTGCGGCAGCGCAGCCTTCGGCTGCCTGAGGAAAAGAGTGTTCGAAGACCAGGCCCTCAAATCTATCACCAAGCTCATGGTCTACAGGGCTGTAGTAATACCCGCCCTCCTGTATGGCTCAGAGACATGGACCATGGACAGTAGACACCTCAAGTCGCTGGAGAAATAACACCAACGATGCCTCCGCAAGATACTACAAATCCCCTGGGAGGACATTAGTGTCCTCGTCCAGACCAACATCCCCAGCATTGAAGAACTGACCACACTTGATCCGCTCCGCTGGGCAGGCCACATTGTCCGCATGCCAGACATGAGACTCGCAAAGCAAGCGCTCTACTCGGAACTCCATCATGTCAAACGAGCCAAAGGTGGACAGAGGAAACGTTACAAGGACACCCTCAAAGCCTCACTGATAAAGTGTAACATCCCCACTGACACCTGGGAGTCCCTGGCCAAAGACTGCCTTAAGTGGGGGAAGTGCATCCGGGAGGGCACTGAGCGCCTCGAGGCTCATCGCCGAGCACATGCGCTGGTAGCGGAAAGAACGTGTGGCAAACCTGTCCTACCCTCCCTAACCCTCAATGACTGTGTCCCACCTGTGGCAGGGACTGTGGCTCTCGTATTGGACTGTTCAGCCACCTAAGGACTCATTTTCAGAGTGGAAGCAAGTCTTCCTCGATTCCGAGGGACTGCCTATGATGATGATGATGATAATGGATTCCAGTGAGAATTGTTTAACAAGGGAGCTCCCTTGGGAGCTGCCACACCGGTGTCGCCATTTCGCCTGCGGTGACTGGACGACCTCCGGCGATGGTGACTGGGCCTCCTGGACTGACTGGGCCTCCGGAGGCGGCAACCTGGGCCTGGTTATCGGGCCTCCAACACCCACCCCCCCCCCCATCCCCTCCAGCGACGATTGGAACACCTCCAGTGACAGAAGATGGGCCTCTCCTCCATTACGTCGGCTGGACACCCCGTGGCGACAGGTGACCTCCTCCTCAACGGCAACCGAGTCCCCCTCTCCTACGTTGGCGGCTGGCCTCCGCTCCTCCTTCAATGACGACTGCAGCTCTCCTTCCCCACTGGTGACCTGGCCTCTTCTCCTCCTCCAACACGTGGTGAGTGCCATGGCTGTGACCTCCCCTGCCCTCCTACCCTGAACCCCAGTGGGCCACTGTCCCTCCCAATGCCTGCCCCCAACCAAGACTCGGACCACCTACCATCAAGAGCACTACCCAGCGCCAAGCCGTAGGCAACTATGCCCATATAGCAGTGCCTGGTTTCCAGTCGTCTTGGACCCCCTTGCCACTGGATCCAAGACCTTGCTCAGCTAAGCCCTTGTGGTAGCCGGTGTAATGACCACCTCATATTAAAAGAACACACGCACAGGCATCTTCCATGCCTCTAACATGAAGTTCGGGACCTGGAACGTCAGCACCCTCATGGACAACCCCAACAGCGACAGGCCGGAACGTCGCACTGTCATAGTTGCCCAGGAACTTAGACGCTTTGATATCGACATCGCCGCCCTAAGCGAGACCCAGCGGGCAGGGGAAGGCCAGCTCAAGGAACAGGGTGGAGGTTGCACCTTCTTCAGGAAAGGGAAACCAGAGGAAGAATGCCGCCTCCACAGAGTCGGCTTTGCCATCAAAAACGAGCTGGTCGACTGCCTCAAAGACTCCCCCTGCAGGGCTAACGAACGCCTCATGATTCTTTGACTAACCTATCCTGGAAACAGTGCGCCACAGTCATCAGTGCGTACGTCCCAACACTCGATGCAACAAATGAGGCCAAAGAGGGTTTTTACTCCAACCTCTCAAAATCCCTGTCCTGGGTCCCCACGGGCGACAAACTGATCCTCCTCGGTGACTTCAACGCCAGGATCAGCAAGGACACAGACCTCTGGGGTGGCGTGATTGGCAGAGAGGGGGTAGGGAAAGTCAACTCCAACTGTACCCTACTCCTAACAAAATGTCTAGAGCATGAACTTGTCATCACCAACACCTTGTTCCGCCAGAGGGACAAATACAAGACATCGTGGCAACACCTTCACTCCAAACACTGGCACCTGCTTGACTATGTCATCATCTGATCCAGGGATCACAAGGATGTGCACATCACCCATGCCATGACAGGAGCTGATGACTGCTGGACGGACCACCGCGTAATCCGATCCATCATTGACATCAACATAGCCCCAAAGCGGAGGGGGCAGCAGAAGCAGTGCCGCAGAAAAGTCAATGCTGGGGCACTTAAGAACCCAGCTAAGAGAGCCCTATACCGTCAGCTAATCTGGCGTGTCTTGATGACCCCGAGACGCAGAAGGCCCTCCAGGCCTCCATAACCCCAGTGCCTGCAAAGAGACGCTCGGTCACTCAACCAGGAAACACCAGGACTGGTTTGATGAGAATGATCAGGAGATCCAAGAGCTAATAGATCGCAAGTGCAGGGCATTTCTGAGCCTTAAACAACAACCTAACTCGGGAGCAGCAAAGCAGCATTACAGACGGCTCAAGGCTGAAGTCCAACAAAAAAACCTGGGGCCTAAAGAACATGTGGTGGATGGAGAAAGCACAGGAGATACAGCAGCTGGCTGACAGCCATGATGTGCGAGGATTCTTCATCGCAGTCAAGGCCACCTACGGTCCAAACACCCAAGGCCCCACCCCACTGCTGGCCAAGAATGGGGAAACACTCACCAAGGACACCAAAACAGTCAGGGCCCGCTGGAAAGAGCACTTCGAAGATCTCCTCAATCGAGACTCTGCCTTTGACTTGAGTGTTCTCGACTCAATCCCGCTACCCGCCACTGCATGAGGTAGAAAAAAACCATAAGACAGCTTAAGAACAACAAGGCTACGGGAACGGATGGAAACCCTGCTGAGGCACTGAAGTATGGCGGAGATGCACTGTTGGTGCGAGTACATGACCTCATGTCTCTCATCTGGAGGGAGGAGAGCATGCCGGGAGATCTCAGAGATGCAGTAATCGTTGTTATATATGTAAACCTGTAAATACCTTGTTTAACCACCAGAGGGCCCGTCTCCTGGAGTTCCAAGGGATCCCACAATCCCTTGGGAGCACCTGTACATAAGGAGGCCTCACAGGCTGAAGAGACACTCTGGAGACCTGTAATCAAGGACTGCGGCCACACATTAAACTTTGAGCTTACAGTATCTGGTCAGATTCTTTATTCAAGACATAACAACTGGCGATAAGATACAAATGACGAACCCCACCGCAACAATGCAGAGAACCGTGAGCATCCTGGAGAAATTTTCTGAGGGAGATGATTGGGAAACCTTCGTGGAGCGACTCGACCAATACTTCGTGGCCAACGAGCTGGAAGGAGAAGCGAACGCTGCCAAACAAAGGGCGATCTTCCTCACCGTTTACAGGGCACCAACGTATGGCCTCATGAAAAATCTGCTCGCTCCAGCGAAATGCACAGAGAAGTCGTACGGTGATTTGTGCATACTGGTCCGGAAGCATCTAAACCCGAAGGAAAGCGTTCTGATGGCGAGGTACCAGTTTTACACGTACAAGATTTCTGAAGGCCAGGAAGTGGCGAGCTATGTCGCCGAGCTAAGGCGCTTTGCAGGACATTGCAAATTTTAAGGACACTTGGAGCACATGCTCAGGGACTTCTTTGTACTTGGCATTGGCCATGAAATAATACTTCACAAACTTTTGACTATAGAGACCCCAACATTGAGTAAAGCCATAGCGATAGCCCAGGCGTTCATCGACACCAGTGATAATACCAAACAAATCTCTCAGCACACGAGTTCTGCTGCAAGTACTGTGAACAAAATAATGTTGTTTTTGAATTATAATGTACAGGGCAGGACTCACATGCCTGCAGCTGCACGTCTGCAGATGTCTCAGAGTCCACCATCAAGGGTGGTGAATGCAAGGCCATTAACACTTTGTTGGCACTGCGGAGGTGATCATCATTTCCATTCATGCCACTTCAAAGGATACGTTTGCAAGGGCAGTGGAACAATGGGACACCTCCAACAAATGTGCAGGCGAGCTGCAAATCCTGCTAATCCTGCAAACCACCATGTTGCAGAAGAGGACAGATCCACGATGGATCACGACAAACCAGAGCCTCAGACTGAGGAAGCAGAGGTATATGGGGTACACACATTTACCACAAAGTGTCCCCCGATAATGCTGAAGGTTGAATTAAATGGACTCCCAGTGTTCATGGAGCTGGACACGGGCGCGAGCCAGTCCATAATGAGCAAAAGGACTTTCGATAAATTGTGGTGCAGCAAGGCCTCAAGGCCAGTCCTGACTCCCATTTGTACTAAACTGAGAACGTACACAAAGGAACTGATTCCCGTAATCGGCAGTGCTACTGTAAAGGTCTCCTACGATGGAACTGTGCACAAGTTACCAGTCTGGGTGGTACCGGGCGATGGCCCCAAGCTGTTTGTCAGGAGCTGACTGGGAAAGATACGCTGAAACTGGGACGACGTCCGAGCGCTCTCGTCCATCGATGACACTTCATGTGCCCAGGTTCTAAACAAGTTCTCCTCGCTGTTCGAACCGGGCATTGGGAAGTTCCTAGGAACAAAAGTGCAGATCCACTTGATTCCGGGGGCGCGACCTATCCATCACAAGGCGAGAGCGGTACCATACATGATGAGAGAGAGGGTGGCGATCGAACTGGACCGGCTGCAACGAGAGGGCATCATTTCGCCGATCGAATTCAACAAGTGGGCCAGTCTGATTGTTCCAGTCCTCAAGGAAGACGGCACCGTCAGAATCTGTGGTGATTACAAAGTAACTATCAATCATTTCTCAATGCAGAATCAATACCTGCTACCAAAGGCAGATGACCTATTTGCAACACTGGCGGGAGGAAAAATGTTCACGAAGCTGGACTTGACCTCGGCCAACACGACGCAGGAGTTGGAGGAATCATCGAAGGGCCTCACCTGCATCAACACGCGCAAAGGTCTCTTCATTTACAACAGATGCCCATTTGGGATTTGATCAGCCGCGGCGATACTCCAGAGGAACATGGAAAGTTTGCTGAAGTCGGTCCCGCGCACCATGGTCTTCCAGGACGACATCTTGATTACAGGTCGGGACACCGTCGAGCACCTGCAGAACCTGGAGGAGGTTCTTAGTCGGCTTAATCATGTGGGGCTCAGGTTAAAACGCTCGAAGTGCATTCTCCTGGTGCCTGAAGTGGAGTTCCTGGGGAGAAGAATTGCGGAGGACGGCATCAGGCCCACCAATTCGAAGACGGAGGCAATCAAGAACGCACCGAGACCACAGAACGTGACGGAGCTGCGGTCATTTCTAGGACTCCTGAACTACTTTGGTAACTTCTTACCAGGTCTTAGCACAAGTTAGAAATACTGCACTCTTTACTGCGTAAAGGAGATGAATGGGTATGGGGTAAAAGCCAAGAAAATGTCTTTGAGAAAGCTAGGAAACTGTTATGCTCAAACAAATTGCTTGTGCTGTATGATCCATGTAAGTGTTTGGTACTAGCATGTGATGCATCGTTGTACAGTGTCGGGTGTGTATTGCAACAAGCTAATGAATCTGGGAAATTGCAACCGGAATTGCATCCAGAAGACTGTCTAAGGCTGAGAGGACCTACAGCATGATCGAAAAAGAAGCGTTAGTGTGTGTTTATGGGGTAAAGAAAATGCATCAATATCTGTTTGGGCACTAAGCCACTTATAGCCCTCTTTTCTGAAAGTAAACTCCCAGTAGGCTGCCATTGCCCACCACAGGGGTGGAGATGGCACAGCCCGCAGATTTAGTTATGGTAATGGAAGCATTCGAGAGTGAGCAATCACCTGTTACCGCCCGACAAATTAGAACCTGGACAAGCCAGGACCCCTTACTGTCCTTAGTAAAAAAACTGTGTGCTCCACGGGAGTTGGTCTAGTGCCCCGTTAGAGATGCTGGAAGAAATAAAGCCGTACCAGCGGCGCAGAGATGAAATGTCCACACAGGCAGACTGCCTCCTATGGGGTAATCGGGTAGTGGTGCCAAAAAAAGGCAGGGACACTTTCATTAGTGACCTCCACAGTACCCACCCAGGCATTGTAATATGAAAGCGATAGCCAGATCCCACGTGTGATGGCCTGGTATCGATGCAGACTTAGAGTCCTGCGTGCACAAATGTAACACATGTTCACAGTTAAGCAGTGCACCTAGGGAGGCGCCACTAAGTTTATGGTCCTGGCCTTCCAAACCGTGGTCCAGGGTCCATGTCGACTATGCAGGTCCATTCTTGGGAAAAATGTTCCTTGTGGTTGTAGGTGCATACTCCAAATGGATTGAATGTGAGATAATGTTGGCAAGCACGTCCGCTTCCACCGTTGAAAGCCTGCAGGCCATGTTTACCACGCAGGGCCTGCCTGATGTCCTTGTGATTGACAATGGGCCGTGCTTCACCAGTGCCGAATTCAAAGCATTCATGACGCGCAATGGGATCAAACATGTCACATCTGCCCTGTTTAAACCAGCGTCCAATGGTCAGGCAGAGCAAGCAGTGCAAATAATCAAGCAGAGCTTGAAGAGGGCAATTGAAGGCTCACTGCAGACTCGCCTATCCCGAGTCCTGCTTAGTTACCGCACAAGACCCCATTCGCTCACTGGGATTCCCCCTGCTGAACTGCTCATGAAAAGGGCACTTAAGACAAGGCTCTCGTTAGTCCACCCTGATCTACACGAACAGGTAGAGAGCAGGCAGCTTCAACAGAATACATATCATGATCGTGCAAATGTGTCACGCGAAACCGAGATTAATTATCCTGTATTTGTGTTGAACTACGGACAAGGTCCCAAGTGGCTTCCCGGCACTGTAGTGGCCAAAGAGGTGAGCAGGGTGTTTCTGGTCAAACTTTCAAATGGACTCACCCGCAGAAAACACTTGGACCAAAGCAAACTCAGGTTCACGGACGATCCAGAACAACCCACAGTAGACTCTACCTCTTTCGGCCTCCCAACACACACACCAGTGGCAACTGACCCAGCGGTTGACCACGAAGCAGAACCCATCACCTGCAGCAGCCCAACAGGACTCACCACACCCAGCAGCCCTGCAAGGCCAGCTGCGCAGCAGCCCAGCAAGGGCCCAACAAACGGCTCACCAAAACCAGCATTTGCACCAAGACGATCAACCAGGGAAAGGAAGGCCCCAGATCGATTCACATTGTAAATAGTTGCACTATTGACTTTGTGGGGGAGTGTTGTTATATATGTAAAGGGATCCCACAATCCCTTGGGAGCACCTGTACATAAGGAGGCCTCACAGGCTAGAGAGGAACTCTGGAGACCTATAATAAAGGACTGCAGTCACACATAACTTTGAGGTTACAGTATCTGGTCATATTCTTTATTCACGACATAACAATCGTGACCAGCTTTAAAAAAGGAGATAAGTCCGACTGCGGCAACTACAGAGGAATCTCCCTGCTATCAGCCACTGGGAAAGTCGTCGCTGGCGTCCTCCTCAACGGTCTTCTTCCCGTGGCCGAGGAGCTCCTCCTGGAGTCACAGTGCGGATTTCGTCCCCTACGGGGCACAACGGGTATGATTTTTGCAGCGCGACAGCTACAGGAAAAGTGCAGGGAACAGCGCCAGCCCTTATACAAGGCCTTCTTCGACCTTACAAAGGCCTTTGACACTGTCAACCGCGAGGAACTATGGAGCGTCCTCCTCCGCTTCGGATACCCCCAAAAGTACGTCACCATCCTCCGCCTGCTCCACGATGACATGCAGGCCGTGATCCTTACTAACGGATCCATCACAGACCCAATTCACGTCCAGACCGGGGTCAAGCAGGACTGCATCATCACCCCAACCCTCTTCTCAATCTTCCTCGTCGCCATGCTCCTCCTCATAGTTAACAAGCTCCCTGCTGGAGTGGATCTAAACTACAGAACCAGTGGGAACCTGTTCAACCTGCACCGTCTCCAGGCCAGGTCCAAGACCACCCCAACCTCTGTCGTCGAGCAACAGTATGCGGATGACGCCTGCATCTGCGCACATACAGAGGCTGAACTCCAGGACATAGTCGACGTATTTACTGAGGCGTACAAAAGCATGGGCCGTACGCTAAACATCCGTAAGACAAAGGTCCTCCACCAGCCTGTCCTCGCTGCACAGCACTGCCCCCCAGTCATCAAGATCTACGGCGCGGCCCTGGACAACATGGACCACTTCCCATATCTTGGGAACCTCCTATCAACAAGAGCAGGCATAGATGAGATGCAACACCGTCTCCAGTGTGCCTTCGGCTGCCTGAGGAAAAGAGTGTTTGAAGACCAGGCCCTCCAAACTGCCACCAAGTTCATGGTCTACAGGGCTGTAGGAATACCTGCCCTCGTGTATGGCCCAGAGACATGGACCATGTACAGTAGACACCTCAAGTCGCTGGAGAAATACCACCAACGATGTCGCCGCAAGATCCTACAAATTCCCTGGGAGGACAGACGCACCAACATCAGCGTCCTCGTCCAGGCCAACATCCCAGCATTGAAGTACTGACCACACTTGATCAGCTCCGCTGGGCAGGCCACATAGTTCGCATGCCAGACACGAGACTCCCAGTAAGTGCTCAACTTGGAACTCCTTCACGGCAAACGAGCCAAAGGTGGGCAGCGGAAATGTTACAAGGGCACCGTCAAAGCCTCCCTGATAGTGCAACATCCCCACTGACACCTGGGAGTCCCTGGCCAACGAGGCCCCAAGTGCAGGAAGTGCATCCAGGAGGGCGCTGAGCACCTCGAGTCTCATCGTCGAGAGCATGCAGAAATCAAGCGCAGGCAGCGGAAAAAGCGTGCGGCAAACCAGTCCCACCCACGCCTTCCCTCAACGACTATCTGTCCCACCTGTGACAGAGTCTGTGGCTCTCATATTGGACTGTTCAGCCACCAAAGAACTCACTTTAAGAGTGGAAGCAAGTCTTCCTCGATTCCGAGGGACTGCCTATGTTGATGATGGGATTCCAGTGTGGAAAGGAGCTTGCAGGGTGTCACAGCAATGCGGCATTCTGGAATTGCTGAGGCGCCGCCCTGGGGGAGCGACAGTGGCTCTATGGAGCACAAACCTGCTATCCTCTCTCAGGATGTCAGCAGTCGTCCTCCCCCAACTGCCACTCCACTAGTGACTTTGCTGCTGCCTGTCAGCCAGCCAACTCAGACTACTGCCGCCCATGCGAGGTGGTGCAGTCTGCAGCCGGGCCTTCTAGGCTCAGAGCTGCTCAAGATCATCCTCCAAGGCCATCTGCAGTCTTCTCCACTGAAAGTCAGCAGCCTTCCATCAGCCATGCTGCAGGCACTGAGGTAACACTGTGTAGGACACTAGGACAGACAGAGGCATTCAGAAGACAGGCACTAAGGGAATACACAAGGTTGATTAGTTTGCATTTGTGTGCAATATGACATGACTTGATTTATAAATTTTCTTGGCAAATAGCCCAAATCTCTGCACGCGAATGTCCTTCTCCTGTGGATGCGTGCTTTTGACAGATCGCAAATGCCGTTTCTCGGCGCATGCGCATTGCCCACCGAGAACCCGCATTTGTGAGGCACCTTCGGGTGCGTGCGCACATTGCACACAGAGAGGCCGCAATTTACAGCCCATTACATTTGAGGTCCGTGTCCTCATCATCCAATCCTTCCATAGCCCTTATCTCTACAAACACCTCTGGGCTTGTGCGGAAGATTCCAGGACCCCAAGAACTTTTAATCCGGCTTTGGAGATATTGGTCATAGGTGACACCTCCCCTTCAATCTACACATTCTCACCCTTAATGAGGAGAAAGTTTTGGAGCACCTGGGAAAGGAAGCACCAGTGGAATTGGAAATGGGGAAGTCAGAGGCCATGTTTGTCAGGACATTATATAGATCACTTCCATTTTATCCTATTGCACTTTGCATCACCCAGCAGCAAACTGCATCATGAAATCCACCTACTGAAATTAAAATGTAAACTCAGTTTTTCAGCAGCTCATTGTAACTCCTCTCTTCCTCTAGATGTGCCTTGTGAACTGCTAGAAAGAGGGGAAGAAGAAGCAGGCCCATTTGGATCCAGCCCTGCTAGCACATTGGAACACATGCCATCCCCCCCTCGAGCGTAAGTTTAGCTAAATGGTAATACTCTCACCTTTGAGTCAGAAAGTCATGGGTTCAAACCCACTGCAGGATTCTAGTGTATAATCTAAGCTGATACTCAAGTCCAGCACTGAGGAAGTGCATTAATGTTGAAGGTGGTAATTTTCCAATGCGATGTCAAACTGAGGCCCTAACTGCCTGTTCGGGAGAAGACCCAATGGTACTATTCATAGAACAGAATATTTTCCCTTTGTGCTGCTCAACATTCCTCACTCAACCAACACCACAAATGCAGGGAGCTTGCCATGAATATTGAAATCAGGCTGACCCTGGAAACTATGGCGAGGTCAGCTCACTTCCTGTCAGGTGGGCGCAAATTGCTCTCTGTCCCACTTCTGCTTAGGATTTTGCCTTCGGTCAGAGTACTGAGCTCACAGAGTCATTAACGCAGCCACTCCAATCTCTCTCCATCATCAAGCACTCATTCCAACCTCATGCTGCTTTTAACACAAACAATCCAATCTAACACCCTTGAGTAGACATTTACAGCGGGACCACCAATGGGTCAGCCACAACTTTGACAGCTGGGTAAATCTTAAACTTGTGTTATCATGTAAAACGGGTGGTAGCAAGTCGGCAGTCTGTTTTACATCTCTCCCGATTTTTATTTCCATTGATATCCAGAAAAATAAAAATCTGGAGAGATGTAAAATGGGATGCCAACTCGCTAACACCTGTTTTACACTATCGCACAAAGTCAAGATCTAACTCCTGGATTGCAGGATAAGTGAGGCTGCTGCCTACAGAGTTGCTGACAGTCACCTAACAAAATAATTTGATAGTACCTGAGAAAGAAGATAGGTACCAGAGGGACAAGGCATTTTCCTAGCTGTTAATGCACTAAGCTCACACCCTGACCAACAGGGCAGCAAAGCAGCCTTTAGTCTGTGAGCTTGCAGGGATCGTGCTTTTCCAGTGTAGAAAATAGGTGGCCAGGTAACAAAGTTGGGAATCATGGGCCTGAACTTGGTGAGAGTTCCACCCACAGCCGCTGAGGTTCCGCCCGAAAATTCATTTTTTTGCCAATCCCTCCCGTACCG
Source organism: Pristiophorus japonicus (assembly GCF_044704955.1). Lineage (NCBI taxonomy): Eukaryota > Metazoa > Chordata > Chondrichthyes > Pristiophoridae > Pristiophorus > Pristiophorus japonicus. The sequence continues at coordinate 51,770,655 of NC_091991.1, forward strand.
CCCATCTGCCACCCGCCGGGAGATTCCTCGCTAAGGTTCTGCCGGCGCAACTTCCTGTTGCCCGCCCATGCCAGAGGCTCGAAATACAGGATTTTCCTCGCGAACGATCGACTAAGATCGTGCTGCCACCGGCCAGAAGGACTGCAGGCAAAAAGCTGGTCTGAGCTGGCTGTGAGTCGGGTGGCAGGGAGAATCGCTCAGAGTGCTGCAGCGCTGCACAACCTGGGTATCGTCCACATGCTGCAGCATTATCAGATGCTCAGAAATAGTTATTTGATTGACCGTAACCCGCACAGAAAGAGTTGTGATATGTAAATGAAAATTACTCTGTTGAAGGGAAGGTGTGTTAGAGGAAGTGGCAATGAGTAGTGACATATGGTGAAGGCTCAATGGAGAAGCCCTTCAAGAGTTTTTACACCATTGCAGGCGGAACAGATTTACTCACAGATTGTGAGTGCGCAGATGGTCTGAGCTTATGTCAGAGTAAATAGGCTAAAATGAGAAGATGTAACACCCTGGCAGGTAGCTGCATGTGATAGTATGACATGTGATAGAACAGCATGACATGAGGTATAGAAGAAGCAAAAAGACATATAATGAACTGCAAGGTCACTGAGGAACATGTCATATGAGGGGTAGGACTCCGCGATGTTTGACGTAATGAAAAGTGGACTGAAGTGCAAGCCTTAATGTGTGCCCTGTAAGTAGTGGAACTGACTCTCATTGAATGGCAGCCTTCCTGCATTGGTGACCCTTACTTGTCGTGTTGCAATGGCCTGATGACAGGACCCATTATACAGTAGCATCGTATGTGGAGGGCAAGATATTCCTCATACAGCAGAAGACCTGAAGCAGAGGTGTGTTTTTCTCAGAAGGCACCACACTTTATGTAAAAATGAGACACTGACCAAGAGTCGGTGAACAATGTGACTGTATTGATTAGTGCAGCATTCCAAGTGATTGAACATGAAAACACTTTTATGCAAATATACATTTCTTCCCAGACCAGCCAAGTGACATTGACAACAAAGCATGTGAAACAAGTGACAGAGTTTAATGAAGATTAAAGAAGATATCCACCATCAACACCCAACCCGCAGCCACCACCTCTCTGCCCCTCCCTCGATGTGAGGCCCATCGTCCTCTTCTTCACTCCGCCTTCAACATGGCGTGCCGCACCTCTGCCCCTCACCACCTCTGGTCCAGCAGGTTGTGCAGGAGGGCAGCCGGATCTCTGCAGACATGTCCGTCTTGACGAGAAGGTAGGGGGTGTGATTGAAGGTGCCGGCATCTCCGGCTCCTCGGGATCTGTCTGCCTCGAAGGTGGGGGGTTGGGGGCTTGCATGGCCTGTCCAGAAGCCATTGCTTGCCTCATCGCCTCAACAGACTCGGTGTTGCGCTTCGCCGCAGTAATGAGCCGCTCCATGCTGGCAGTATGGTGCTGAGCAAAGGTTGCGATGGTGGCAGCTATCCCAGCCATGGTCTTTAGCAGGTCGCGACCTAGGTCGATGCCCATCCTCGACAGCTGGACCATCTCTTCAATACCTGCGAGCCGTCCTGCATCCTCAGATGATTGTTGCTTCTTTGTGGGTGCATGCGGCTTGGTTGATTTTCTGCCTCGGCCTCTGCGCCTCCCAGCACTTGTTCCTGGTTCATCCGATTCGATTCCCATGAATTCGGACCCTGACACCGATGTTGGCCGGACAGGTGGCACACATGTCAGGAGGCTGGTGTCCTCCTCTTCCAGCTCCTCGACCTCCAGTGGCTCGAACACCAGCACTTCTCCCTCTTCTCTCTCCTGGTCTTCCTGACTCTGGGTGACGGAGGTGGGTGCGGTGGATATGGGTGATCTTGGTGGGAGTGGGGGTGGAAGAAGGAGCTGGTGTGTTGGGCTGCTGAGAAGGTCGGGATGGGAGACATTGGGGGTTACACTCGTCCTTTGTGTGCCAGAGGTGGATGGTGTGCATTGCTTAGTGCTGTCCAAATCTCCATCTGGAAGTAAAGGACAACATTTAAGTCTATAGCTAGGAGGTGGGGTTGGTCAAGTTGACATGCGAGCTGTCACATCTCACATTGTGACATCAAGGAGTTCCATTGCTACATGGGCACACCATTAAAGGCCAACAAACTGTGCGGTAAAAGGCATTTGACTTAACATTGCATGACCTTTCATGACATGAGCGTGATGCACACCGGAGATTATTATAAGCTTACCATGCTCTAGCACGGGATCTGCATCACCCTTTGCGGTGGTCACCCACCACTGCCAAGACACGCTCCTCTAGGCTGCTCAACTCGATGACGTCTGCTGGGCCTCCTCCCATGGCACCCAAGCTTGATGCCTTGGTTGTTTTTTTCTTCTGCATAAAGAAACGTTGCAGTCTTTACACCTTTTGCTCATGTCGCACACACTCACACTCACACACACGGACACATCTGGCACAGAACCTTTTGTAGTTGTATAGGAGTGGTCCAATAAATGTTTACTCACTCTTGCTGACGCCACCATATCGGTCTAATGTTTCCTGCACTGATCTCCATCCCGAACAATGTTGCCTACTGAGGACACGGCCTCAGCAATGTCGCTCCAAATGTGTCTGTAATGAGGTGGTGGAGACTTGCCACAACCATCCCGGGTGAGATCTTTATAATGGCACTCCACCTCAGATATAAGCTCCTCCAGCTCATCATCAGTAAACCAATGAGCTCTGGGCTTGGCTTTATCAGTCCTCTTGGAAGCTTTTTGTCTACTAATTTTTACTTTCCTTGATGGATGGCTGAGGATTAATTTTTATCTCTCTCTCTCCAAAACTGACCCCTCTCCAACTGGCAGGTGCAATGTGTTCAGTTGCTCTTACATAATCAATAGTTGGAAATAGAAGCAAGAAATGCAAAAAAAATGCAGAGGTATTCTCTATATAAAAAAAATAGTTAGCATTCTACAAAAATGGTGCAGTGGTTATTTAATATACAGATAATTATTTTTATAGTTATATCAGCCCCAATCGCGGCAAAAGTGACGTCATCTGCCAAAGAAAACTACAAAAAATAAATTCCCCAAGTCTCGCACATGCGCGGTGCACGGCCTCCGAAGTTTTACGAGTCGAGAGGCCTGCAACTACCACGCATTACTGCCGCCGCCCGCTGAAGCCCGCTGTCTCCCGCTGCCTGCCGCTGCCGCCAACACAACCACACCGAAAGTCGCTCCCGACTGGCACCAGCGGCAGCAGGCGGCAAAAAGGTACGTTCCGCCTGAGAAATGGGCGGGCTTTAGCGTTCATCAAGTTCTGGCCCAATGACTTTCAAATAACTGTAGAGCACAATTTTTTGGTGTTTCTGTGCTCTGGATTCTGCATCACTGACAGGTTCATATATGGGGCCGAAATTGATCAACTCACCGCCCACTGCTGCCGACTGCCGCCCACTGCCGCTGACATTCCTCTGGAAGTTCTGCCCAGTGCCACTTTCGAGGTAGTTTGGAGTAGGCGGGAGGAGAGAGCCGCCGGGAACTGCCCGCTGATGTCAGCGGATAGCTGAGTGGCGCAACTGACCACCCGCCCGCCGAGCTCCCATATTGATGTGGGTGAGAGTTGACAGGAGTTGGCGCCAGAACGGAAATGGACCACTGCAAGGAGGCTGGTCTGTCCCTGACGGTAGGTATGAAGATCCTGAAAAAAAGGTTAGTGAACATTTTATATATATTTTTTCCACAGTGACTTACCTGGATGGGGTCCCCTGAAGGTCTTCCGATAGTTTTTTAATTTTTTACTGATGATTTTTTTTCCCACTGTTTGACCCTCCATGGGCCCGACTCCATCCTTGCCGGCATTTAGGTAGCAACCACCTCTGCCGCCGAGAATGAGACCTCCCGCTCGCTGCCGCCCAGATTGGCGGCGTACGTCGTTCATTTGCCGCCCACCGACCTTTGAGGGATCACGGTGATGAATATCCCGCCCAAAGTACCATCCGGTACCTCAGTGGCCATCAGCGGTACTTTGGGCTGCACTTGGGCGGCGGAGGCCTGGATCAAAATTGGTCCCTATAGTCTCCTGTAGCACCATGTTGGGACTAGGTTTGTAATATTAAGATAAAAAGTTGGTTAATGTCATGGAGTTGAACGAAAATCAAAACTGAATAGTAGCAATTGCATTTATACACTTCTAGACAATACGCAATCACAAATTTCACCATAAAATGTAACTTTGAGGTTTTAATTATCAAGTGTATAGATACAGACAGCACACTCCATGTCATGTATATAGACCATATATACTAACTGTATAGTCACATAAGTGTGCCACCAGAGGGCATTGCGGTGGGGCCCAGTATAAAAGGCTGCCCACCACGCATCGGTGAGGGATGTGCCTCACTCTGGAGTTACAATAAATGGGACTAACGTCACAACAGCTCAAGAACAATACTAGACCTCATGGAGTCATTCATAAGAGTATTAAAGACATAACAACTGGTGACGAGATTATGAACTTTCACACAAAAATGACTAATGTTGGTGCATAAGAAAATTCTCAGAGGGTGAAGATTGGGAAGCCTTTATGGAGCGGCTCGACCAATATTTCGTAGCAAATGACCTGGTAGGTGATGATCTGGCCACACTGGCAGATAAGCGCAGAGCTATCCTGTTGACCAGTTGACCAGTTGTGGGCCCGCAGTTTACGGCCTCATGAAGCACTTGCTTGCACCAGAGAAAACAATGACCAAGTCATACGAGGAGCTGATTTGCTAATTCGGGAGCAACTCAAACCGAAGGGGAGCATCCTCATGGTCAGGCATCGATTTTATACACGGCGCCGCCCCGAGGGCCAGGAAATAGCGAAGTGCGCTGCCAACCTCAGGAGGCTGGCAGGACCATGTGAATTCGGCACATCCCTCACCGATGCGTTGCGGGACGTCTTCGTAATTGACATCGGTCATGAGGCCCTTCTTCACAGGCTACTTTGCCACCGTCACTTTGCAGAAGGCTATCGGTATCAGCCAGGCGTTAATGACGTCAAGCTGCAGCTCCAAGCAAATGATGACTCACTCTCAGGACTCAAACCCGGCAAGTACTGTAAATAGAATGGCGCCTTTCACAGGCAGAGCTTTTGAACGTGAATCTGCCCAGGGCAGCGCGTACAGGCCCCACGAGTCCTTTAACTCAAGAGTCCGCTGAGGGGTGAAAACGTAAGTGGAGTAGCACCATGCTGGCGTTGCAGAGGTAATCACAGGGCTCATCAGTGTTGGTTCAGAGACTATGGGTGCAAAGGCTGCAGCACAAAAGGTCACCTCCAATGAATGTGCAAAAGAGCTGTGACTCACCACGTGGAAGAGGAGTCAGCAGATGGCTGTGAATCCAGTGCGGATTATGAGGAGATGGCTAGAGAGGCAGCTCAGTCCCAGGATGAAGTGTATGGAGTATATACCTGCACCGCAGATTGTCCTCCAGTGAAAATGGAAGTCGAGATAAATTGAGTTACAGTCTTCAAGGAAGTGGACACGCGAGCGAGTCAGTCAGTAATGAGCCAGGAAGCCTTTGAGAGGCTATGGAACGATCAAGCTGAATGACCCAAGCTGGTCCCGGTTCAGGCAAAGCTGCGCATGTACACCAAGGAACTGATATCAGTTGTTGGCGTGGATGTAAGTGTATCCCATGATGGCGCGGTGCACAAGTTACGATTGTGGATTGTTTCAGGTGATGGACCAACGCTACTTAGAAGAAGATGGATGGGGAAGATTCATTGGAACTGGGAAGACTTCATCCCTCCAGCGATCGAAGTCCCCTGTGCTCAGCGGCAGATCAAGCCCCCACCTTCAGTTGGACCAGGCACCGGAGAGCAGATCCGCGCAGCCCCCGAGGCACAGACTGCTCATCACGACTGCGTGGCAATGATCCGTCCGAGACGACCCAAACGCACCTTCCCGGTTTCAGAGACAGGACTCCTGGGGAGGAAGATTGGATTCGAGGGCGCCTTCCCAGCTTCAGTGGCAGAATCCCTGGGAAAGAAGATCGCGGCAGTCGACATCATGGACAGGGAAAAGATGACGTCCAAACCACAAGGTGCAGCGCTAATGGAGCAACGACACATGGTTCCACGCAAGGAAGATGATTAGGGTAAAAGTATTAAGGCCATTTTAAAGGAGGCCAGCAACCCGCCATTTTTGAGTGAAATGCTTGAAATTGGTAACCAATGTAAAAGTCCAGCTGGAACGAGCAAAATGTTGTTGAGCGATGTCGGGTGCAAATTGCAATCAGCGAATGTAGTGAGCGAACACCTAACGGTCGTATACAGGTCCAGCGGGCTACCCAATGCTGTAGCCTGCATCCCCAGGACCAGAACGATGTATCATAAAGTGTCCCCACAGCTGACAGAAGTAGACAAGCCGCAGAGTAAATGATCCCCGGAGAGCAGAGGCACTGGTAGCGATACCCTGCCTCAGATCGGTTTAACATTGTAGGCACCCGATGGCATGAACCGCCATGGCCAGAAACAGTAAACTGCACCTGTGCTCGCAGTCGGCTATCGTTGCCCACCACCCGGGTGGAAAAGGCACAGCCCACAAACCCACTCTCCACCACAGTAATGCCCAAAAGCGAAGGGTCACCAGCAACGGCTTCTCCGAATGGGATCTGGACCAGCCAGGATTCCAAACTAGAGACTGCTCACAATAGTGCCCTCAAGGAAAGCGAGTCAGCAGTCCCCTAGACAAGACGAGGTAGCCCCACCGTCGCTTAGACGAAATGCTCACTCGCTCAGACCGCTTCCCAGGGAGCAGCAGCGACACTGTGCAAACGAAAAGGACAGGGAGGTCACAGACACATCAGCTGTCTTTGGGCCTGCCTGACACGAGGAGTAACGGCAATAGCCCTGAGCTCCGGCAACTCGAGCAAAATGAGCTCACCTCGCCCACAGACCCACTAGCATGGGGCGCTGCGCTGCCACCAGACAACCCAGGTCTCATCCGGCCATGCTGGAACTAGACTGTCCTTGTGTACCTGCACTGATATACCGGTACTGATCATGTAAATATACCACACAAAAAGAAACGCAACTGTAATCCACCCAACAAATGTACCAAGATGTAAATGTAAAACCCATGTGATGAATTTGAACGCAACTTGCATGTAATGGGCCATTAGCATGATCTCTGTGTGGGGGGGGGGTGGGGGGGGAGAATGGAGTAGTCCTGGACAAACAAATCTCACCAGCAACCCACCCAAGCTAGAAGCAACCCTCCAATGGTCAATCAGGAAGAGCAAAGTCCAGGTCACCGTCAATGTACGAGTCAATGTGCATTAAAGACTTGCGGGGAAGTGATGTCATGTATGTAGACCATGTACACTAACTGTATAGTCACATAAGGTGTGCCACTAGAGGGCACTGTGGTGGGAGACCTCAGGGTCACCTGCATAGGTGTACAGGGCCCAATATAAAAGGCTTGTGCCTCACTCTGGAGTTACAATAAATGGGACTAAGGTCACAACAGCTCAAGTACAATACTAGACCTCGTGGAGTCATTCATAAGATTATTAAAGACATAACACTCCAAATAATTTGCAGTTTGTGAATACACTGAACTCTCATTTTGTAATCTTGAAACATGTAAATTCTAATTAAAAGCTGGATCCATTTAACAGGCTAAACATTATACAGAGCACTTACAAAACAAGCTTGGTATGTAAATAAACATAGATACATTTAAATGATCAGTTAAATTATACAGCACAGCCTCTCCCTGTCCAGTTGGAATATTGTGTGAGGAACAAAGTAACAGCTGTCATCAGCTCGGGCTCTTTGGGAAAATGTTTCCACTTTGGGGATGAAAACAGCAGGTGGCTATGTTGCTTCCTAATGGCAGAATCTGTTCCTTCAGTGTACTGGTGAATTGTTTATTTTCTACAATATAAAAATGCATTTAATTCAATATTGCTGCCAGCCCCGTTTGTATTTGCTGTTGTACATGAGTTCCTAGATTTTATTTAAGTTTCCACGTGACCAACTCTCTCCCTGCTTTGGTTTTTATTTACTTAAAGATGATGCTGTTTGCAGAAGCATATTGAAGATTAGAGTCTGCCCCAATGTGACCCTGCTAGACATCATTATCTATGCAGGTGTTATAGAGAATACTATATAACTGGTTGTAATCCAGGTGTGCTACTTTCCATGAAACTCACAAATCGGCTTTATTAAGTCAAACTCTTAGGGCGCGAAATTCGGTTGGGCATCGCCTCCCGTTAACGCCCCGGAGTGGTGGTAAAGCGTCGCTCATGGTTTAACGTCTGGCTGCGAAGATTTTAGCAAGGCCTGTGAAATTTGGTTCACTTTTACCAGCGGCGCTACCAGTTATCGCTTCGCTCTCTAATGGCAGACAGATCATGACATCAGTACGCATGCAATGTCCCGCTAGCGACCTGGATGCGAAATTCGGTTTGTGCACCTCACTCACCGACAGCCGCTGAACACGCCAGAGAAAGCAGGCGGTCCCAGCTTCTTTGGGCGATGCCTAGAGGGTATTTGAAGGGATGAGCAACCGGGTTACTCAGAGGTCACAGTGAGTGCTACGTTTCCACATAGCACAGTGTGTGTCTCTTGGATTGCTGTGGCAGATTGTCTTCAAAGTTACAGGTAAGTAGCGATATCAAGTGTGCATTTACACTGTCACTCCGCCATTGCACTTATCGCTGGCCATCACCCAGCCAGCCCAGACTGTCACTGTGCGGCCTACAACCGGGCCTTCCAGGCCCAGAGCTGGTCAAGGGCATCCTGCAAGGACATCTGTAGTCTCTGGTCCTGACACGTAGCAGTCTTCCCCCAGCCGTGCTGCAGCCACAAGGGATACACTGCGGAGGAGCACTAGATTAGTTAGAACAAAGAGGGGATATAAGGAAATGCACAAGGGTGATTAGTTAATATTTTATTTAAGCTATTATTGTTATAATTATATAAATGTTGACTGGAATGTTTAATCATTGTTGTTGTCTCTCATTTCAGTTTTGGGGCTTTGCAATAGAAGGGGAAATGGATGTAGTCCTGCTGATGTCCAGAGGAACCGGGAAGTGGGATGGAATTCACTGCAACCGAAGTCTGATGAGACGGTCGCGTGCCTCCCTTGCAGCAGTGCGCGGGCCTCGTGGCCTTCTTCATGTTGCTGCTCCTGCTCCTCTTCCCCCCCTCGTCGTCGGTCTCCTCCTCCTCCTCCTTGTCCTCCTCCTACTGCTCCTCCTCACGTGGTGCGGCTACGCTCTGATGACAATGGCAGTGCCCTCACGATGGCAAGTTGTGCAGCATGCAGTAAACGACGACGAATGGGGACACCCGCTCAGGCGAGTACTGGAGGGCTCCTCCCAAGCGGTCAAGGCAGCGGAACCATTGCTTCAGCACTCCGATGGTCTGCTCAATGATGTTCCTGTTGGCGGCATGACTCTCATTGTATCAGTGCGGGGCAGGAATGATGGGGTTACGGAGGGGAGTCATGAGCCAGGTGGATAGCAGATTGCCCTTGTCTCGCGAGCTTCATTTGAGCTGGCACAGGATGAAGGCATCGTGGCTACTGCCAGGATAGCATGATTTGACAGTGAGCATTCTGCATGTGTGGTCGTACACCAACTGCACATTCAGTGAGTGGGAGTCATTGCGGTTATGGAAGATCTCAGGATTGTGAAGCGGTGCCCTCAACGTGATGTGGGTGCAGTCAATGATGCCCTGCTCCATAGGGCAGCCCGCTATCCTGGCAAAGCCACATGCACACTCGTGCTGCTTATCTCTGCTCATGGGGAAGGAGATGTAGTCCCTCCTCTTTCTTTACAGAGCATCTATGACCTCATGGATGAAGCAATGGATGGCAAAGTGGGAGATGTTGACAATGTCTTAAAAAGATCCATTGGGCACAATGGTGACCTTGACTACCACTGAGAGAGCCGTCCTCATGCTGGTCTGAGGCTCGAGATCTGGTTGCAGCAGGGGACAGAGCTCTGTGACCACATCCTTGCTGAAATGCAGCCTTCGCACACACTGCTCCTCAGTGAAATTTATGTAGAACTGCTGTCAGAATACCTGGGGAGGGCATGGCCTCTTGTTGTGGGCCCTGTAGCGCTTTCTTCCTCTCGCCACATTTTGGTGTGCTTCTTCCCGTCCTGCTGCCTGTCTTTGTCTGTGCCTTACTCCCTATGTCTTTCCCTGTGCCTCTCCATGGGCTTCTTCCTGTGTTGCTCCCTGTCTTTGTCTTTCTTTCTCCCTCTCTCTATACCTTTCTCTCTGTAATTGTCGCCCCCATTGTCTTCGCCAAAGCATCCTCTGACGATGATGTCAGAGCAGGAGGTTGAGTGCCAGCACAGCTCCCATGAAGCAAGAGAAATGTTGTAACTTCAAATCTGCCCTGAGTTATACAGGGAAATAGTTAAGAGGTAGAAGACTCCTTGAAATGAAAATCGTTGCTATCGGTCCACCAGCCACTATACCTATCTGTTGGAAAGCAGAAAAAAAATTTTTTTTTTCAAGATCATGCCTTTAAATAGCGCTGCTCCAGCCGGTTCCTGACTGCAACTCGACAGTTGAAGCTGGTATTGTCATCGCCAGGCGGTAAGTGAGGTTGTGCGGGGCAATTTAACTTCCGGGGTGGTAACAGGATGACGATATCATCATTGCCGTGCGCAGCTGAGCGGGGCGCTCCAGGCAGGAGTGAGGCACAAAACCACAGCCCAATCATGTGAGGCAGCGATTTTTGCCCCACGCCCGGGTGAAAACCATTTTGCGCCTCATTAGCGCCTAATGGCCGTCACTAAAAGGGACAGTTTTGCCCCCATATTGCTGAGCTGAAAAAGTACAATACTGATTGGCCCAATTAAATAGGAAGTTGCTGGACTTGCTGGTTTAAAGAATAAAATAAGATACTTCTAAAAATAGATGTTTATTAAGGATAATGTAGCTTAGGAGCAGGTAACTTATTTCTCGATAATATAATCAACGTTCTATGCATATCATGCTATTTCCATTACGGTGTTATGCCGAGAATTTAAACTGGTGATGTAGAATTTTCCCATTTATTTACATTCTACTTACCTTTGTAGTTTTTTTAGCTTCTGAGATTCATCTGCTTCAAGTTGCTTTTCTCCTCAATGTGATTGCTTCTTATCTTCACCGCATTTGTGGGTAAACATTTGGACCCAAGGAAAGGAATCCAAGGAGGTTCTTATAATTTTCTCTCCAGTATCCACTTGACTCCTGGCTTCAAACTGATGAACATATCAAACAGTTCAGTCACTAGCATTGGGTATTGGCTAAGAGGTGGGTATGAAAGGGATAAAATTAAAATAAAATACAGGCGAACTGTAAACAAATGGAAATTGGAATCGTCCAAATAAATTATCAACAGATACAAGAAGAAAACACACTGTTAGGCCAGAAAATGATAGCTGTTTAAGGAGGTGAAAATTGGATGAGTAAATGCAGAGCTTTAAATTCAAATGTGGTGTAGGTCCAATATCCCTGCATTATATTCCCATGGAAGATTTGTCTTTGGTGATATTTATGAATGAATCAATATTGTAGAATCAGTCAGACACAGGCACATAAATTTTGCTATGTAAAAGGAACAGTCCACCAGCTGAGCTGACTTAATAAGACTAAGTACAGCACACTGGAAGACGAGCAACACAAAATCTAGAATATGCTGGATCAGGAGGCCACTGAGGGAGACTAGAGAGGCCACAAATGTCCTACTTAACCCTAACTGAAGAGCAATGTGTAAGGAAACGCAGGCTCTCCGGAGAGGCATTGATAAAACTTCCTGAAATGGGAACAGATAATTTAAGGATGTCCTTTGTGGCTCAGACGGATTAGCCTGTGGCTTTAAAAGTCACAGGCAAATTGAATGATGTTGTTACAATTGCCCTGAATTTCCTTGTTGTCTTCAGCACTAACGTTGTAGTTACTCCGTAATTGGGCAGAAAAGATTGAAGAAATTTGCGTTTTATCGAATTTGGGTGCATTTACGCTGTTACTTCCTTGGTCTTTTCAACAGTCTAAACCTTATAACTGTCAAGGCCCCTTGGGGCTCATTTGCGTAGCTGCATTGTTCAAGTACATGGATGTTTCCTGGGTTTACACTGCTCCCTCAATTGGTTTAAAGTTACAACCAGAAAAAAGACTGGTCTAACAGCTCAGACATGTGTTGGTGAGCTGAGGAAGGCACCAACTTCACTGATTATAGGCTCACGAATAACTTTTATCCCCTTCCTTCACATATTTTAATCACTGACACCGTCGTTCGTTTCACTGTAATGCTTTTGCCTCGTCCCAGTAAAGACTTTTTGACCTCAAATTTCACAAAGACATTAGAGAAGGAATGGATTTCCCCATGGGTTTCACTACTCTATGCCATCATAATGAAGGAGGAGTTGGAGCAGCAGCGTGGCCAGGCCTGGATAATCAGGCACCGTGGCAGAAAATAAAAGCTTACCCAGTATGAGCCTTCCCAACTTGGCCTGGCTGTAATTTCATACAAAAAGATACAAGGGTTGATTTTCTATAGGTTTTGAAACAAGTTACAATCTCTTGGAGTTATCTATGTGGGTGAGTTCCTGGCCCACATTGGACCATGAGCTGGGAGCTTCCCAAAATGTTGGCCAGGGGTTGGGTGGTGGCGGGGGCAGGATGCAGGTGAGGGAATCAGGTACCAGCAGCAATTGGAGCGAAAATGAAGGATATGGCCATTTAAAAAGTCGAATAGTTGTTGTCACATTTTGAGGTATTTGTATTATCGTTGATAAAATTCTCTCTGTTGCTGGAGAAACATCTGTGCATCTTTGAGCAGTTTTTTCTTTCTCTCTCTCCCTGGGTCAGCAGTGTCAGCTGTGGCTCAGTGGGTAGCACACTCACTTCTAAGTCAGAAGGTTGTGAGTTCAAGTCCCACACCCAGGGCTTGAGCACATAAATCTAGGCTGACGCTCCAGTGCAGTACTGAGGGAGCGCTGCACTGTTGGAGGTGCCGTTTTTCAGACGAGACGTTAAACCGAGGCCCTGTCTACCCTCTCAGGTGGATGTAAAAGATCCATTGACATTATTTCAAAGAAGAGCAGGGGAGTTATCCCCGGTGTCCTGGCAAATATTTATCCCTCAATCAACATAACGGAAAAAGTTTATCTGGTCATTATCACATTACTGTTTGTGGGAGCTTGCTGTGTGCAATTTGGCTGCTGTATTTCCCACATTACAACAGAGACTATACTCAAAAAGTACTTCATTTGCTGTAAAGCGTTTTGAGATTTCTGGTGGTCGTGAAAGGCGCTATATAAATGCAAGTCTTTTCTTTCTCCAGCAACAGCCATCAGCCCTGTTAGAGATAAAAAGAAACTGCACTTCAGCACTCCTGGTGCATGCTGAGCACACACTGGAAATTGCTCCTGCAGTGATTCTGGCCAAAAATGCTATCTTCCCATAATGGGCCTTGTTCGGTCCGCCCTGCGCGTTTCCCGTTCCAATTAATGGGAGCAGGTCTGGTGATGTCACCGGATGGCGCGATTCTTGCTGATATATTTGAAGGGGCCAAGGCCCCGTTTGCTGTCAGTTCATTTTCCAGGCGTTAACCCGGTGAGTGAGTTCACCATGTCAACAGAAAGGCAGACATCAACTTCGCGCTTTTGCAATGAATCCCCCCATCATCTTGTGGAGGGAGTGAGAGGACGTAGAGAAGTTCTCTTCCCTGCATACGGCACCTGTTAGCGTCAGAGATTCCAAAAACAATGGCGGCCGCTGCTCTTTGCCAGCTGGAGGGGGGCCCGCGACGGCCATCATATTTGTGGGCCCCTTTGTAAAAAAGAATGGCGGCCTGGTGAAGTCAGTCGGCGTGCAAGGACAACTTAATTTTCACCTACGTGAACATCGACCCTAGCATTCAATTCAGCACTGGGTCCTAAGGTTAACCTGGCATGCAAGCAGGCTGACAGTGCCAATACCTGCGGCTGTTAAGGGGACACACACATCATTCAGGTAAGTTTGAATGGAAGGGTTTGGCCTTGTTTTTTGGATTTTATTGAAGTGGTGGCTTGCTGCAATATATGTGAAAAGTTATTTTAGTGTTTTGTTGGATGCTTGCAATGGCTCAGAAGGAAGTGAAGGCCTTTGATAAGACAGAACATGCTGCGAATACTCAGCAGATCACGCTACATCTGTGGAGTTCATGTCTCAGGTCGATATGGTGCCTGACCAACTGAATATTTGTAGCATCTTATGCTGTCATTTCACATTTAGAATATCTGCTTGCAGAGGGACGAGGAAGATGCAGAAGAGGAGCAATTAAAGGGAAGGATGCATCCCCAGACAGCCTGGGGTGTGGGTTCGAATCCACACTCCCCTGGGGTTCTGTACGTGCGATTTATGAGGATGGATGAGTAACGAGGCACCAGACACAGTGGGTAAGAGTGCAAAATGGCTAATATAGTTTATTTAGAATAGTAAACACAAAGATAGAGGGCATAGGAAGAGATCGTGAATAGCAGTAATGGCACAATCTCACTCAACAACACGAAAAATTCTCGCAACAGGGAAGGGGAAGATAAGAGTTTGAAACATTCCACTCACACACAACCACACCTCCCACTTCTGCCCTTCTTACCAATTCCTATCCTAAATTGAGTCTGTGAGGGGGTTTGGGCTCTTCTCACAATCCTATCAACTCCGGGGTTCTGGGGGGCACTTATTCCAGCTCAGGGTCCCTCTGGGGTGGGTTTTACGTTGTTGGTCCGTTCGGTTTTCCTCCTCGATGTTGCGTCGGTTTCTTCTATTTGCCTCTCGGTTGGCTCCTAAGCAAAAAGCTGCTGGAGTTAAGCACACCTTCCCCAGAGCGAGGGCCCTGTGAAGAGCTGACGCAACTCCCCTTTAACTGAAATCAACCACAACAAAAACTGACTCCCACCTTCTTAACTCAACTCCACAACTCAATGCAAAAGCTGACTCCAACCTCCAACCTCCCAAGACCTCCAACCTCCAACACCCTTGTATGTTTTTGCAGCTTTTTCTTATAGTCCGTTCATCTTCGTGTCAAAACTGCAAGCCATTGTCTTGGGTCTTCCTTGAATAAAATGGGGTGGGAAAGGCAGTTCGATGTGTATCGATCTGTCTGGAATGGGAGATTAGCCACACCTCCTGTATCCTGTCGCTCGCTGATGGGGTGAATTGTTCACTATCTCGACAGAGGTGCTACTCTGTCTGGGCTGGCCAAAATGATTGCATCAGACCTGTGGGCCTTTGTTTAATTATTCAAACTGATACCTTTTGTGTTGCCTTGTGTATTACTGGGGAGATTTTTCCTGGACATGTTTTCTCTTCTGTGAGGGTTTTACATGAAAAGCTGGAGAAATGTCCTTTTAAAATATAAAGTTGCCTTGTATCCATTTTCCTGGAAGAACCGAATGTACACTCTTCCCCCTTACGGTAGCTGGCTCATCCCCCGTCTGGTTCTGTGCCCCTGCAACACAGTCTGTTACTGTACAGGGTGGCCAGAGTCCCATCATCCTCCGCAGTTTACAGGCTGTTGGCTGCAGTTGGTCATTTTAAACATGGCATCTTCCCATTCTTCCTGCCACATGTCTCCGCGGTTGGTTTTGTAGAACCTTACAGTCCCCCGTTAAAACACTCTGTCTCAGGGTGTTTTCAAAATGTGAAGCAAAACCTTTTCCCTCTCACAGAGCCAATCTTCCCCAAATCTTACCTAAAGCCACGATAAAACATTAAAATACACCAATGGTATTCGTACATTTGAAATCAATACAGTACTGAAAATGTAAAAATGCTTCTCAACCAATACCCTTCACCAAAATCATAATTGTACATCGTATCACACATCATAGTATTACAGATAGGGAGGTACAGACCTTTTACAAAGTACAGATTTTTCTTTACAGTGCAATACGTTCGGCTCGTACAATCAGTCCCGTCATACTGCATAGACTTTGCTAGCCCTCCCTTTTCGTTTGGCCTTTGACTTGGCCTACCACATAGCTTTCTCAATTTTTAAACGACGGCCCTTTCTCCTAAGCTGGCAGCGGATCGCCAGCAAATCGGCTACAATGATCAGCTGTGCCACTACCAGGGCGTGAGAAAGGATGTGGTCCCAGGCCGGGACCTCTACATCCAACCCCAATCCCACCAGGGCCTTGAATTTAAGTCAGCTATCTGGGCTCCCAATTTTACTGTTTTTTTGTTGTAGGGTGAAATAATGTTTCTGGGATTTTTGTGCTGCTTTGAACAGATCTGTAAGGTGCTCTGGTAAAAATGGAATGTGGTATCCGAAATGTGCTACATAATTGTCCATGCTATTAATCATTGATGCCCCGGTGTTGAAACTGGTAAAAACATCATTCCAGATCCCTCTTCTGTGTCTTTTCGGTTTGACGTTGTCTTTGGGTTGCAGCAAAGTCTTATTCAAATAGCCAAAATCGAGCTCGTAGAATGTCCTGAACATTTCTTGAAGGAGAGCCTGGTAGAGGTGTACTGTCTCTTTTGGGCACCACTCAGGTAGGTGCACCTCAGTAAAGTTTAGGATGACGGAGGCCACGGCGTAGTGGAACCCCTGGTATAGCAGCTTGTCCGTGGGAACCAAAACCAAATCGTTCTCTGGTCCCTGGGTGGTGGTAGGGCATCTGTCCATGTCAGTTGGTTCGGTCGGGGCTGTGGGCAGGGGCTGTCTGGGGTGTACGCTTAACTCGGTGGCGTGGATGGAGCTGGGGTGGCTTACTATGCATGCGACCATGCTCCGGTCCCATCCCATCCCCTCCCCTTCATCCCGCCACTGTCGGGAGAACGTTATGGAGATGCCTGCCGAGCATATCTTCTCTGATCCCCACATGCACACACACATTCCGAACTCCGCCTTCCACCATTTATCCCAACACACACTCCCCCCCGGGTGCCCGTGATGGTCCGGTAGGTGCTGTTGTCCAGTCTCTCCCAATCTGCTGTCGGGTTTCCCATGTCCTTGCTTAGCTTCCTGAGCCACCACCACCTTCCCACTGGGATGTGCCCTTTACAGGTCAGGCGAACCCTCTTCCCAACCACTACCCTAACCCGGGATGCGGTCACCTCAATGCTGGGGCAGGAGACTGATGCTTCCCCATTCGTGACCCCGGGGTGGCTGGAGTATCGAGTGGAGTTGGACCCCAACCACCCTGCCCACCTTCCCCTGTGGGTATATATTGCAGTCCCCTCTACCCCTGGTGTCCCTTCTCCTGTGGTGACAGTCGGTGCCTGCCCCCACTGAGCATCCAAAAATGATGGCTTCTTCAGTCTGTCCCCGGTAGCCGATGCACATTCTGATGTAAGTGCACAGGAGCAGGATTTTCCTCATCTCTGGTTCTTCTTCTGAAAGACAAAACCTCATTTGGTTCAAAAACCCTGAGCCCCCTGGCTCATCCCTCCCCCATTTTCCACTCTGTCTACACCTCACAGTACCCCTGCATGGGTTTAAACTGTGTGTGCCTATCGGTCTGACTGCAAACCGCAATTTTACTGTGGAAGTCAAGGGGTTTCAACTATTAAACACTTGAACCAACAAACAAACCTTACACAAAAGAGGAAGTGAGAGAAAAAAAGAAGTCCAGGCTCCCTATCCTATTGGCTCAAAAGCCTCACTGTTATACTCCCTATATTGCAGAGGTCACCTGAGCCCCACTACACTAGAGAAATCTTTATATATATGTACACACCTACTGCTCTCCTTTTTAACCTGCTTGCCACCCTTCCCGGCTGGCTGTGCTAATCCCTGGGACGCTCCTTGGTTTTCCTTTTATGTGGGGGAATGTAAGGGGGAGACCACCTCTCTTTTGGCCTCTTGGGCCGGACCGACCTCCGCGGCCCCTCTGTCTCCCCTGCCAAGGTGTCCCCCGAGCTTCGGGTGGTGCTTACTGGGCTGGTACAGCTCCTCACCCCCTCCAGGGATGGCTCACTGCCCTCTGGAGCAACGAAAATTCCGCCGGCAGGCTCGTCACTGCCGGGCACTCCCGTATCCTCTGGGGGGCTTTGGCTGTACAAGGGTTCCACCTGAAACCACTCGCAGCTGATACTCTCACAGCGTTTCCTCTGTTCTTCTAGGGACCACTCACTGCTGGGACCCGCCGCCACCCTCTGTCCTGCAGGCTCTGGGATGTCTGCACCAAAAGCTAGGCTATCCCCGACAGGCTCCTCACTGTCGGTGGCCCCTTCCTCTGGTACAACCCCTTCCCTGTAAGGAGACTCTCATTCCTCCAGGGACCACTCACTGCTGGGACCCGCCGCCACTATCTCGTTTGCAGGCTCTAGGCTGTCCGCACCGAAGGCTAGGCTAGCCCCGACAGGCTCCTCACTGTCGGCGGCCCCAGTCTCCAGTACAACCCCTTCCCCATCAGGAGACCTTGGCTGTGGGGTCACATCCAGTGACTGGCTGCCTGCCCTGCGCGGTCCTTTTCCCCTAATACCTCTCGGGAAAGTAAAATAGGCTGCTAGGGATGGTAGCACACTTAGCTGCGGAGTCCGAGCAGATCTCCGAACGGGTGGAGGTGAGTCCTCGTCCCATATGTAAGGTGGGAATCTCCCTTCCTGTGGGTCCCAAATCTGTGGGTAGTTTGTACCTGTGAAGCAACTCACTGCTCCTTGTGGTGGGATCGGTGGGGCTGCAGTGGTGGGCTGGGGGCCTGGGCTTCCCGTCGGGATTATCTCTCTGGGCTGCCCTTTCCCACGAGGTTTTGCCTTGTTGGGGATAAACAGTTTACATTGGTTAATGTGAAACCATCTAAGCCGGCGGAGCATCCCGACCGCATATACCATGGGGCTTGCCTTGTCGACAATGCTGTAAGGCCCCATGTATAGTGGCTCAAAGACTCCCATCCTGGCAAAGTTGCGGACCATGACCTGGTTCCCCACCTGCCACTCGTGGTGTTTGCTCGGTTCCAGCAGCAATCGGTTGGTCTGATGCTGCTTCCCCATGTTAGTGGCCGCCTGCCAGTGAATCTGCTTGAGGTGCTCCTACAGATTCTTGGTAAAGCGGTCCCTATTCACCTCGATTACCTGAGTTTCCGTCAGGACCGGGGCAAGTACATGGGTGGGGGTTCGCATGGCTCTTCCAGTCATGAGCTCGTATGGGAAATACCCCGTGCTTTTCAACTGGCTGGCCCGGATCCCCATCAAATCCAGGGGCAACCTCTCCACCCACCTCTGCGGGGAATCCCCAGTCTCCTTCCTGAGTTTTTCTTTCAAGGTCCTATTCATATGCTCCACTAGCCCCGAGGACTTGGGGTTGTAGGTGACGTGCCACTTCCCCTCAATCCCCAGCACCTTAAGGGTTGCCTGCATGACCTGTCCCGGAAAGTGGCTCCCCCAGTCAGACTCCACGTACTGTGGAAGTCCTCACCTGGAGAACACCTCCCTAACCAATATCCTGGCGGTCCCCGCTGCTGTGGCTGTTCGGCAAGGGAAGGCTTCAACCCACTTTGTGAAAGTGTCCATCAAAACCAGGCAGTACCGGTACCCTCCCTTAGCCACAGGTAGGGGCCCTATGTAATCGATTTGTATTGATTGCCATGGTCCCTCTACCCTCCTTGCGTGTCCTAGAGACACCTTTCTTTTCTGGGGATCTGGATTATTGGTTGCACAGACAAGACAGTTCGCGCAAAATTCACGAGTGTCTTCCTGGAGCTGGGGCCACCACCCGACCTGTTCCACCCATTGCCAGGTGACCTCCGGTCCGGGGTGTCCAGCTCCAGGGCCTGCGTGGGCCAACTGAAGGAACTCCCTCTGGTGCTGCTGGGGCACTATCCACTGCTCTCCTTTAAACAACATCTTCTCCCTAACATGGATGCCTGTGCCTCAGTACGGTCCTGCGACCTTTTCTCCCGCAGTCAGCTTGTCCATGACGGACTTGAGGATGGGATCATGCTGTACCTGCTGGAGGTCCGGGCCAAAGCCACCCCTGCGCTCCCTTGTGTCCCCTGTCTGCCCTGGATAGCTGCTATGGGGCCTGCCTTGAGCGGGTTCCACTTGGTTCCCGTTCGGGCTCCCTCTTTGGCCAGTTGATCTGCCTTTTGGTTCCCTGCAGCCCTGGGCTCATGTTTGTAATGGGCCTTTACTTTGTGAATGCAAATGTCTGCCCCGGTCCCGACTGCCTGCATGATGTGCTGCAGTAGGGCTTTTAAGGCCAGGGGCTTATCATCTGCAGATGTATACCCGCGACGGGACCAGATGGCTAGGTACTCCGTGCAGGCATTGCAGGTGAACATACTATCTGAACAGATGGTATAGGGCCATGGGAATTTGTCGGGGTGGGTGACTACATACATGACTGCTGACAGTTCAGCATGCTGGGCCCTCATGGTGTTTGGGAGCTTTATGGCCCTGGCAATGCGTGCCTGGGGATCATAAATCCCGCACCCTGTGAGCCTTTCCCCCGCCACCACCGTGCTGGACCCATCAACATAGATCTCCCGGCCGTGGGGATGGATCCCCGCCCGGAGCCCTATGTCCACGTCGCAGACCCCCTCAACGGAGCAACGGTGGGCTTTCCCGGGGTACAGCATGTTGGCTGCCAGTTAGGGCTTACACATCCCTTTTACTCTCAAATCCATCTGTGAGAGCAGGAGGGTCCAGCGAGCAATGTGTGCGCTGCTCACTGTCCCATCCTTAATTCTCCCATCCAGCAGCATCTGAGTGAGGGTGTGATGAGTGAGGAGAGTGATTGGGGACACTCCTGTAAACACCTGCGACCGCTTCACAGCCCAGTGGGTGGCCAGCAGATGCTTTTCACAGTTTGAGTAACCCCTCTCAACCTCAGTGAGGACCCTGGAGGAGTAGACCACCGGCCTCAGCTGTTGAATCAGCACAGCACTTAAGCTATCCCCGCTGGCTGCTATCTCCAAGAAAAATTCCTCGCCCTCATCTACCACTCCGAGGGCCGGAGCTTTCTGCAGGTCTCCCTTGAGGCGGGTAAACGCTGCATCACAGTCCTCATCCCACTCCCACTCCACACCTTTGCGCAGGAGCCGGAGTAGGGGGGCTGCAATGGCTGCGTAATCCTCAATGAAGTCCCTGCAGTAACCGGTCAGACCCAGGAATGACCTCACCCTTGTAACTGTAGTCGGAGCCAGTAACTCCTGAACTGCCCTCCTCTTAGCCTCATCAATGGCTCTCTCCCCTGCCCGCACAGTCAGTCCCAGGAATTTTACCTCTGTCTGGCCGATCTGTGCTTTCTTAGGGTTTACTTTAAAACCCTCCTCGTGCAGCGGTCCCAACAGCTCTGCCAGCAGGGGATCATGCTCTTTCTCCGAATCGGAGAATAGCAGCAGGTCATCCACGTACTGGGCTAGCTGTCTGGGTCTGCTCAACTCTTTCAGGCAGTTGGCGATGCACTGATGAAAAATGCTCGGACTGTTGTGGAAGCCCTGGGGAAGACAGTTCCAGGTATACTGCTGTCCTTTGAATGTAAAGGTGAATTTGTACTGGTCCTCCCGCCGCAGCGGGATGGACCAGAACCCATTCGAGATGTCCAGCACCGTAAAGACGGCTGCGGACGCGGGGATGGCTGCGACTAGGTTGGATACGGCTGCCACTGTGGGCGCACAGGCAGGGATATTTTTATTGAGGACTCGGTAGTCCACCGTGACCCTCCAAGAATTGTCCTTTTTCCTAACCGGCCAAAGTGGAGAGTTCACATGTGTGGCTATTGGTCTCAATGCTCCCTGTCTGACTAGAGATCCCAATGCGACCTCTAGGTCTGTCTCAGCCTCCCTGGGAAAATTATACTGCTTCTGGGGCTTAGACATTGGGTCCCCATCTACTCTGACCTCGACCCCATTTACCCATCCACCGTCGTGCTTATGCCTGGCAAATACCGCCAGGTTGGCCCGCACAAAAGCCTGATAGATCATCGGGGTACCGTCTACCAGAGCGCCGAGGTCATATCCCTCCTTCGGCTTTACAGTGCAGCGGGAACGCTTCCCCTGCTTCCCCTTGATGCCTGCTGTACCTTCCCCCTCCCCGGTGTCGGCTGTGCCCCACAGACAGTGGTTCCTCAGGTCGACCAGAATTTTCTGGCCGCTGAGGAAATCTGCCCCTAGGATGCCTTTACCCACTCTCTCCCACGGCAGAAGAACACACTTCCACATGGTGTGGAGGGTGCCTAATTTTATCTGCAGTGGTTTGGAGAAGAAGCCCTCGCGTTCTTCTCTAGTGAAGCTGGTTAGGCAGTAGAGGATCCCACTGGATAGGGGTGAGGTGCTTGGGTCGTCTACATGAACCAGGGTGCGCGAGACCCCTGTGTCCAGCAGATACACCCCCCGGATCCCCTTAACCCCCATCATGACACGTGGTCTGCTCCACGCATAGGTGACCAGGCAGAAGTACACAGGCTCCTCGGGGTCTAGTTATTGTGGGGTGTTGGTCTGGGCCTGAGGGACTTCTCCCCTGGTCACGGCTGCGACCTTCCCAGTCTGGGTAAAGAGTGCCTGCAGAGCTGCGAGGAGACCCTCGAGTGGGGCGGCAGGGCTGGGCACAGCTGGCTTGGGAGGGCTTGCGGCCGCGGGGACTGGGGCTGAGGTTGGGGCCTGTGGACCTCTCTTTTCCTGTCTCGGAGCCCGGCATTCCCTCCTCATGTGCCCTGTCTCCCCGCACCCGTAGCAAACCACCTCTCTGCCTGCCTGCCAATTCCCTTCTTGCCTCCACTTTCTCTTATCAGAGCCGGGGCGGATCTTACACATCTTCCCCTTGGTGGGTTTCTTCCCCCTGATTCTGCCATTGCGAAAAGAGAGGGTCAGCTGCCTCAGCACCGTCTCCTCTGTGGCTTGGGGGTCTCTGAAATCGAACCACAGGTTAGCCTGGGCACGCAACTCCGGTAGGCTGTTTGCCACCAATGCACACAGCCAGCGACCACGTCGGTGTGCATCCAGCTGGGTTCGGTCCAAATTCTCCTCACTGGCTTCCTCATACACTGGGCACAGTTGATCAGCGAACGCCTGGGGGGTCTCCCCGGGTCTCTGGACAGTGGCCTGTACCCGGTCGAACGGACAGCCGTCGTTCAACCCCATGGCCTCCAGGATATCCTCCTGGAGAGCGGCCACTGTTCACTGACTCCTCTTGCTCTCAGCAGAGAGAGCCTGACACAGGGCTGGATCCAGTGAGAACAGGAGCAGTTTGCTCCGTTCGGCCTCATGGCAATCATTTATGTCTCCTACCTGTTCTTCTTCCATAAAGTGGACAGAGGGGTCTCCTTTTCGGGTAGCACCATCTGCCGCAGCTGGGTCGCACTGTGGGGAACCACGTACTGGTTCTGTATGGGACCCTCAGCCTGACCCACTGCAGGTGGTCCGAATCTACTCTGCCTGATGGGGCACATTGGGGCTGATCCCGGAGGTTTAGATTCCAGCATTTCACCCTGCCTCTCCTCTGGGATCCCCAATGGGTTTGTGGGAGAGGGCCTGTAGGATTGTTCCTCCCTATCCTCCTCCCCGCAGCCCATTTCACTATGCTCCCCCTTCCGCACCTCGGCTGGGCTGATAAGGCACACGACTCCTTTACTGGGTGCCTTGCTTTCAGCCCAGCCAAGGGCTTTTGCCTCAGCTAGGGCCAGAGCTTTGGTGTCGGGCCAGGTGGGGATTTGAGTGTCGGGCACTTCCAGAGCTTTTGCTCTGGCTAGAACAAGGGCTGCTTTGGCTTCAGCCAGAGCCAGGGTGAGCCGATCAATTTGTTCCTGAAAGGAACGATGATCTGACTCTGTCCTGCTGTGGCACGCCTGAAGCGCAGCCTGTAGCTGGAGACTCTCACCCTCTCCCAAACTTCCCTGGTTCTGAGCCTGGGCAAGTTCCTCCTGCAGTCCCCTGACGTAACCTTTTCCCTCAGTTACCTAGGACTGAAGGTACTCCCTGTGGTTGCGATAGCTTTCTCCATCTCTCTCTCGTTCCTGCCTCTCCCACTTTAAATCCTGATCCAGCTTTTCCCTTTCTTTGCGAGCTCCTCTCTCTGCTCAGCTAACTCTGCCTGCAGGACGTCGACCTGCCTGTCCAAGACCTGTATTTGCTTCAGAAAGCAAATCAGCCACAATGCCTTTTCCATTGCTCTTTTATGATCTTTACTCTGGGTCCATCTGGCTGCTGCGTCCTCAGGCCGTTCAGCCCTCAGCAGTGCCTGCACCCACTTCCTTGAGCAGTTTATCCTTGCTGTTACATACCTAGCAATCCTACCCTCCATTTTATACTCCTCTCCACCAAGACTGACTGTCTCTTTGTCATGTATCTCACACTACTCTATATAACTGTATCTTATCATGCTATACATGACTGTAACTAGATATGACCTGTAACCACAAGCATACTTTACCACCAGGGGTGCACTTGCAGGAGACACTGCATACCTGTTCCACATAGGTATATAAAGGCAAGTCTCAGGCAAGTGTGGCACTCGAGAGCTGTGAAATAAAGGTGCAGGTCCAGAGTGACCTTGACTTCAGCATGTGCCTCGTGTAAGTCTGTACTGCAGGGTCAGGACTTTACAGTGGCGACGAGTTACGGGATCACAGTATCAACAGAATGGCTACCAATGGCTCAGATGAGAAATACAATGCTGAAGACAATTGGGAGGACTTTATAGAAAGACTCCAGCAAAGCTTTGTAACCAAAGACTGGTTGGGCGATGATAAGGCAGACAAGAGAAGAGCCCATATCTTGACCAGCTGTGACCCGAGAAACCAGCAAGCAAGTCGTTTGAGGAGTTGAGCGCACTGGTGAGAGACCACCTGAAGCCAGCAAGCAGCCTACACATGGCCAGACACAGGTTCTACAACTACAGACGCTGTGTGGGCCAGAGCATACCCGACTTTGTGGCGGAACTTCGGAGGCTGGCTAATTTATGTGAGTTCTCCGATGAACTGAGGAGAGAAGTACTGAGAGACTTTTTTATTGAAGGAATAGGCCACGCAGGCATATTCCAAAAGCTTATAGAGACCAAGAACTTGACCCTAGAGGCAGCAGCACTGGTCGCACAGACATTCTTGGCAGGAGAAGAAGAAACGAGGTTGATCTATACTGCGGGTACGACAACTATCGAAACATCAGAACAAGGGGTTCACAAGCCGCTAACTCCACACACAGACAAAGGCAGGAGAGCAGGCCTTCAACAGCAGGCAGTGGCGCCAGAAGCCATCAGGGGCCACATGAACGGCCGTTCACACCTCATCAACCCACAATGCGAGCAATCAACTACAGACTGAGAGAAGCTCAAGAGAGGCCAGCCAGACGCAGCTCATCCTTCGGAAACAATGGAAGCGGTCTGTGCTGGAGATGTGGGGGAAGGCACTCAACAAGGGGGTATCGATGTCAGCATGCTGTTTGCAGAAACTGCAACTATATAGGGCATCTGGCTTGCATGTGCAGAAAAACAGCAGCTCGGCTGGTATACAAATCGGAAGGGTTGGAAAGCGGACCAGAAGACGGTGGAGACAGTGCCCGGGACACCGAGGTACAGCGGGTCAACACGATCAATGTCCACTGTTCTTACAACAAGAAGCCTCCAATAATGATGAGGGTCCTACTCAACGGGATACCCATCAACATGGAACTGGACACGGGAGCTAGTCAATCTCTCATGAGCGTCCAACAATTTGAACAGCTGTGGCCGCATAAAAGCAACAGACCAAAACTCACAAGGATTGTCACCAAACTAAGGACCTATACCAAAGAAATCGTCCCAGTCCTTGGCAGCGCCATGCTCTCAGTCACACACAAAGGGACAGTGAACTGACATCCCCTGTGGATTGTCCCCGGAGATCTCCCAGCATTTTGGGGAGAAGCTGGCTGGCAAAACTAAATTGGAAATAGGATGATGTTCACGCCATGTCGTCAGAGGAACAGACCTCCTGCTCAACAGTTCTAAGTCGTTTTGAACATCTCTTTCAGCCAGGTGTGGGCACCTTCAAAGGGGCTAAAGTTAAAATCTACTTCATACAGGATGCCAGACAGCTGTGCCTTATGTGATGAGGGAAAAGATTGAACACGTACTGGACCAGCTTCTGCGCGAAGGCATTATCTCACCCGTGGAATTTAGCGACTGGGCAAGACCCATCGTACCCGTCATGAAGCCTGATGGATCCGTACGAATATGTCGGGATTACAAGTCTACCATAAACAGAGTCTCCCTACAGGACCAATACCCGCTGCCCAGAGCGGAGGACCTATTTTCCACATTGGTTAGAGAAAAACTTTTCTCGAAACTTGACCTCACATCTGCGTATATGACACAAGAACTGACCGAAGAGTCTAAGCTACTCACCACCATCAACACACATCGAGGCCTTTTTATGTACAATCGATGCCCATTCGGCATCAGGTCGGCAGCTGCTATATTCCAGCGCAACATGGAGAGTCTGCTCAAGTTCATCCCAGGGATGGTTGTGTTTCAAGATGACATACTCATCACGGGCAGGGACACCGACTCCCATATCCGCAATTTGGAGGAAGTACTAAGTTGATTGGATCGGGTAGGCCTAAGAGTTAAGAAATCCAAGTGTCTGTTCCTCGCGTCCGAGGTTGAATTTTTGGGCAGAAGGATTGCCGCTGATGGAATCCGCCCAACAGAATCCAAAACCGAAGCAATTCGTCAAGCACTCAGGCCCCGGAATGTCTCGGAACTGCGCGCCTTTCTCGGGCTACTCAATTACTTTGGGAACTTTATGCAGAACTTGAGCACACTGCTGGAGCCTCTCCATATGCTACTCAGAAAGGGGTGCGATTGGTTTTGGGGGGACGCCCAAGAACGCGCCTTCAATATGGCTACACAATAAGGCACAGACCAGGCACAGACAACTGTGCCGACGCGCTTAGCAGGCTACCCCTGGCGACCACGGAAGGGTCCGACGAACAGGACTGTGAGATGGTCATGGCAATCAATGCCTTTGAATCCACATGTTCGCCCATGATGGCTCGCCAAATCAGAGCCTGGACGACCAGCGATCCCACATTATCCTTAGTCAAAAGATATGTTTTAACTGGTGACTCGGCAGAGGCTTACGATGCCTGTCCCGAGGAGATCAAACCTTTCCATGCATGCATGAACTATCACTACAGGCAGACTGCCTGATGTGGGGCAGCCGAGTAGTTATGCCCTTGCGAGGCAGAGAGGCATTTGTCTGGGAGCTCCACCGCGAGCACCCGGGGATCGTCCTTATGAAGGCCATAGCCAGATCCCACATCTGGTGGCCTGGCATTGACGCGGACTTGGAGCTCTGCATCTGGCGGTGCACCATTTGTACCCAACTCTGTAATGCCCCCAGGGAGGCCCCCCCTAAGCCCCTGGCCCTGGCCCACCAAACCGTGGTCACGGGTGCATGTAGACTATGCGAGCCCATTCATGGGCAAAATGTTCCTCGTAGTCGTCGATGCATTTTCAAAGTGGATTGAGTACACCATTTTAAACTCGAGCATCACTTCCACCACTGTGGAGAGCCTTAGAACCATGTTTGCAACGCACGGAATTCCTGACATATTGGTCAGTGATAATGGTCCGTGCTTCACCAGCGCAGAATTTCAAGATTTTATAGTTGACCACGGCATAAATCACGTTAAGACGGCACCGTTCAAGCTGGCCTCCAATGGCCAGGTGGTGCGAGCAGTGCAAATCGTTAAACAAGGCATGCTAAAAATCCAAGATCCCACGCTGCAGAGCCACCTGTCGCGACTACTGCTGGCATACAGATCTCGTCCGCATTCGTTGACTGGGGTTCCCCCGCGCAACTATTGATGAAACCGACCTTAAAGACTAGGCTCTCATTAATCCTCCCAGACATGCATGAAATTGTTGAGGCAAAGCACCGTAAGCTAACTGAGTGCCATGACCGAAATTCTAGAGGGAGGTGGAATGAGATAGGGGACAAAGTGTTTGTGCTAAACTATGGCAGGGGTCCCAAATGGCTTGCAGGGACAGTAACAGGCAAGGAAGGAAACAGGCTACTGGTTGTACAACTGGGCAATGGCCAAATCTGCCGGAGGCATGTAGACCAAGTAAAAAGTAGATTCACCAACAACTCTGCAGAACCAGAGGTAGACTACAATGTGGAACTCACACCACACTTGGTGGACAGACAGGTGGAACAACCTGAGGAAAGGGCAGTCTCAACAGACAGCCCAGGCGAGATACCAGCAATCATACTGAACGAAACAGACAGCCCAGGCGAGATACCAGCAATCACACCAAAAGAAAAACAGGCACCAAGGCAAACAACTGAACAACAACTAAGACGCTCCACGTGAGATTGTAGACCACCTGAGAGATTGAATCTATAAAGACAATAAGACCTTGGGGGAGGGTGATGTCATGTATCTCACACTACTGTATATAACTGTATCTTACCATGCTAAACATGACTGTAACTAGATATGACCTGTAACCACAAGCATACTTTACCACCAGGGGTGCACATGCAGGAGACACTGCATACCTGTTCCACACAGGTATATAAAGGCAGGTCTCAGGCAAGTGTGTCACTCGAGAGCTGTGAAATAAAGGTGCAGGTCCAGAGTGACCTTGACTTCAGCATGTGCCTCGTGTAAGTCTGTACTGCAGGGTCAGGACTTTACACTCTTCACCCTCACTCAACGCACCTCCGACCTGGCTCGCCATTGTAAGGGGAGCTTGGGATGTGGGTTCGAATCCACACTCCCCTGGGGTTCTGTACGTGCGATTTATGAGGATGGATGAGTAACGAGGCATCAGACACAGTGGGTAAGAGTGCAAAATGGCTAATATAGTTCATTTAGAATAGTAAACACAAAGATAGAGTGCATAGGAAGAGGTCGTGAATAGCAGTAATGGCATAATCTCACTCAACAACACGAAAAATTCTCGCAACAGGGAAGGGGAAGATAAGAGTTTGAAACATTCCACTCACACACAACCACACCTCCCACTTTCACCCTTCTTCCCAATTCCTATCCTAAATTGAGTCTGTGAGGGGGTTTGGGCTCTACTCACAATCCTATCAACTCCAGGGTT
This sequence comes from Pristiophorus japonicus, assembly GCF_044704955.1. Lineage (NCBI taxonomy): Eukaryota > Metazoa > Chordata > Chondrichthyes > Pristiophoridae > Pristiophorus > Pristiophorus japonicus. Next base: position 51,799,646 of record NC_091991.1, read on the forward strand.
CTGGGGGGCACTTATTCCAGCTCGGGGTCCCTCTGGGGTGGGTTTTACGTTGTTGGTCGCTTCGGTTTTCCTCCCTGATGTTGCGTCGGTTTCTTCTATTTGCCTCTCGGTTGGCTCCTAAGCAAAAAGCTGCTGGAGTTAAGCACACCTTCCCCAGAGCGAGGGCCCTGTGAAGAGCTGACTCAACCACAGCAAAAACTGACTCCTACCTTCTTAACTTAACTCCACAACTCAATGCAAAAGCTGACTCCAACCTTCAACCTCCAAACTCTAACCTCCAAGACCTCCAACCTCCAACACCCTTGTATGTTTTTGCAGCTTTTTCTTATAGTCCGTTCATCTTCGCGCCAAAACTGCAAGCCATTGTCTTGGGTCTTCCTTGAATAAAATGAGGTGTGAATGGCAGTTCGATGTGTATCGGGCTGTCTGGAATGGGAGATTAGCCACACCTCCTGTATCCTGTCGCTCGCTGATGGGGTGAATTGTTCACTATCTCGACAGAGGTGCCACTCTGTCTGGGCTGGCCAAAATGATTGCATCAGACCTGTGGGCCTTTGTTTAATTATTCAAACTGATACCCTTTGTGTTGCCTTGTGTATTACTGGGGAGATTTTGCCTGGACATGTTGCCTCTTCTGTGAGGGTTTTACAGGAAAATCTGGAGAAATGTCCTTTTAAAACATAAAGTTGCCTTGTATCCATTTTCCTGGAAGAACCGAATGTACACTTACGGTAGCTTGCTCATCCCCCATCTGGTTCCGTGCCCCTGCAACACTGTCTGTTACTGTACAGGGTGGCCAGAGTCCCATCATCCTCCGCGGTTTACAGGCTGTTGGCTGCAGTTGGTCATTTTAAACATGGCATCTTCCCATTCTCCCTGCCACATGTCTCCGTGGTTGGTGTTGCAGAACCTTACACATCCATGGAGTTCATGTCTCAGGTCGATATGCTGCCTGACCAGCTGAGTATTTGCAGCATCTTATGCTGTCATTTCACATTTCGAATATCTGCTTGCAGAGGGAAGAGGAAGATGCAGAAGAGGAAGATGCAGAAGAGGAGCAATTAAAGGGAAGAATGCATCCCAGACAGCCTCTTTGTGGTCAGGATATCCGGGAATCATCCCACTGGCTGAATTTCTTCAGTGTGTGAAATGAGGAAGACACAAGAGTGGAGTTGTGCTGATGGGAGGGTGGTAAACCTAGAGGTGTGTTGGGATAAAAAGAAGACTTCTCTTCATGGTGGACTCCCTGATGTAAGGAATCAATCCCCGCCCGTATAGCGAGCACGGAATCACTCAGACGAAACCTCGGTTCACCGGTTTTTATTCAGGCATGCAGGGGAAGTGTTAACAGATGAACCTTCTAAGAACAAAGCTTTTATATCTACAGTTATACAGTTTCCAAGGAGTGTGACCATCTTACAAAACCACCGATTGGCCGACTGCTCAGACTGGTTCTGAATGGTTCCCCCCACCTGTCCATCTCCCATCACATGTCACCCTTCCGGAAATATGTTGTTCACTGGTGTCAACTTTGCCTCCATTCCTCATGACGTGTGAATTAACCTTGTTTCCCAGGGTTTGCTATCTTGTTCCCAAACATCCCTTCAGATGTTGCTACAATAGACTGTTCATTCCCTCCTGTCCTGGGTGGATGTGTTATTCAGTACTGAATCAGTCTCTATTAAGGTTAACACAACGGATGGTTCATTAACCATCAAGCTTTGCTGTGTAGCAAGCTTTGCTGCTTCCCCTTCTTAAAACCCATTGTAAGCGAGTGTATAAGTGTGCTTTATATACATAAGCGAGTTTTACATACAATCGGTCCATTTATGATTACAATCCCTACTGTAAGGTAGAGGAGCTCCCAATTCCTCAGAACCTCCTAATACTGATAAGCCCTACAATCTGAACCATGTGCCAGATCAAGTCACTACCTTCAGTATCCACTTTAGTGATCGTATTTTATCCCCTTACAAGGTGCATGCCAGAATAACGCACGAGGATACCCGCCTCTCATATCCTTTCAGTCCCACCGCTGGCCAAGGGCTCAACCATGTCCTTGGCAAGAATGGCCAGCAGCGTCTCCTCCAAGAGGGTGAGTTTATGCTCGGAATGGTAGAGGTGCCTCATCATTGGTGCAGATTGTTGGTAGGTGAGTGATTGGGGGTCCTGATCGAGCTGGACCAGCTACAACGAGAGGGCATCATTTCGCTGATCGAATTCAACGAGTGGGCCAGTCCAATTGTTCCAGTCCTCAAGGAAGACAGCACCTTCAGAATCTGTGGTGATTACAAAGTAACTATCAATTGTTTCTCCCTGCAGGATCAATACCTGCTACCAAAGGCAGACTACCTATTTGCGACGCTGGTGGGAGGAAAAATGTTCACGAAGCTGGACTTGACCTCGGCCTGCATGACGCACGAGCTGGAGGAATCAATGAAGGGCCTCACCTGCATCAACACGCACAAAGACCTCTTCATTTACAACAGATGCCCGTTTGGGATTTGCTCAGCTGCGGTGATATTCCAGAGGAACATGGAAAGCTTGCTGAAGTTGGTCCCACGCACTGTAGTCTTCCATGACAACATCTTGGTTACAGGAAGACGTTCTTAGTCAGCGTAATCGTGTGGGGCTCAGGTTAAAACGCTCGAAGTGCATTCTCCTGGTGCCTGAAGTGGAGTTCCTGGGGAGAAGAATTGCGGAGGACGGCATCAGGCCCACCGATTCGAAGATGGAGGCAATCAAAAACGCACCAAGACCACAAAACGTGACGGAGCTGCAGTCGTTTCTAGGACTCCTGAACTACTTTGGTAACTTCTTACCGGGTCTTAGCACACTGTTAGAACCACTGCACTCTTTACTGCGTAAAGGAGATGAATGGGTATGGGGTAAAAGCCAAGAAAATGCCTTTGAGAAAGCTAGGAAACTGTTATGCTCAAACAAATTGCTTGTGTTGTATGATCCATGTAAACGTTTGGTACAAGTATGTGATGCGTCGTCATATGGTGTCGGGTGTGTATTGCAACAAGCTAATGAATCTGGGAAATTACAACCAGTTGCTTATGCATCCAGAAGTCTGTCTAAGACTGAGAGGGCCTACAGCATGATCGAAAAAGAAGCGTTAGCGTGTGTTTATGGGGTAAAGAAAATGCATCAATATCTGTTTGGGCTCAAATTTGAATTGGAAACCGACCATAAGCCACTTATATCTCTCTCTTAAAGTAAGGGGATAAATACGAATGCATTGGCCCGCATCCAGAGATGGGCACTCACGTTGTCCGCATACAACTACGCCATCCGCCACAGGCCAGGCACATAAAACTGTGCCGATGCTCTCAGTAGGCTGCCATTGCCCATCACAGGGGTGGAGATGGCACAGCCTGTGATTTAGTTATGGTAATGGAAGCATTCGAGAGTGAGTAATCACCTGTTACCGCCCGACAGATTAGAACCTGGACGAACCAGGACCCCTTACTGTCCTTCGTAAAAAAACTGTGTGCTACACGGGAGTTGGTCTAGTGCCCCGTTAGAAATGCTGGAAGATATAAAGCCGTACCAGCGGCGCAGAGATGAAATGTCCATACAGGCAGACTGCCTCCTATCGGGTAATCGGCTACTGGTGCCAAAAAAGGGCAGGGACACTTTCATTAGTGACCTCCACAGTACCCACCCAGCCATTATAATGATGAAAGCGATAGCCAGATCCCATGTGTGGTGGCCTGGTATTGATGCAGACTTAGAGTCCTGCGTGCAGAAATGTAACACATGTTCACAGTTAAGCAATGCACCCAGGGAGGTGCCACTAAGTTTATGGTCCTGGCCCTCCAAACCGTGGTCCAGGGTCCATGTCGACTATGCAGACCGATTCTTGGGAAAAATGTTCCTTGTGGTTGTAGATGCATACTCCAGATGGATTGAATGTGAGGTAATGTCGGCAAGCACGTCCGCTGCCACCATTGAAAGCCTGCGGGCCATGTTTGCCACGCACAGCCTGCCTGATGTCCTTGTGAGTGACAATGGGCTGTGCTTCACCAGTGCCGAGTTCAAAGAGTTCATGACCCGCAATGGGATCAAACATGTCACATCTGCCCCGTTTAAACCAGCATCCAATGGTCAGGCAGAGCGAACAGCGCAAACAATCAGGCAGAGATTGAAGAGGGTAACTGAAGGCTCACTGCAGACTCGCCTATCCCGAGTCCTGCTTAGTTACCGCACAAGATCCCACTCACTCACTGGGGCTCCCCCCGCTGAACTGCTCATGAAAAGGGCACTTAAGAAAGGCTCTCGTTAATCCAACCTGATCTACACGAACAGGTAGAGAGCAGGTGGCTTCAACAGAATACATATTATGATCGCGCAAATGTGTCACGCGAAACCTAGATTAATGATCCTGTATTTGTGTTGAACTTTGGACAAGGTCCCAAGTGGCTTCTCGGCACTGTTGTGGCCAAAGAGGTGAGTAGGGTGTTTCTTGTCAAACTTTCAAATGGACTCGCCTGCAGAAAACACTTAGACCAAACCAAACTCAGATTCATGGACTATCCAGAACAACCCACAATAGACTCTACCTTTTTCGACCCCCCAACACACGCACACGTGAAACCGACCCAGTGGTTGATCATGAAGCAGAACCCATCACCTGCAGCAGCCCAGCAGGACTCACCACACCCATCAGCCCTGCAAGGCCAGCTACGCAGCAGCCCAGCGAGGACCCAACAAATGACTCGCCAAAACCAGCATTTGCACCGAGACGATCAACCAGGGAAAGGAAGGCCCCAGATCGACTCACACTCTAAATAGTTACACTATTGACTTTGGGGGGTGGGGAGTGTTGTTATATATGTAAGCCTGTAAATACCTTGTTTATCCACCAGAGGGCTCATCCCCTGGAGTCCCAAGGGATCCCACAATCCCTTGGGAGCACCTAAACATAAGGAGGCCTCACAGGACTACGGTCACACATTACTTTAAGCTTGCAGTATCTGGTCAGATTTCTTATTCAAGACATAACAGCTTGAGTGCATGCTTTAGTAATAAGGCCCTGCTAGGGAGTGCTGAGACTTACTCTGGGCCATGAAAATGGGGCATTTGTCATCTATCCACTGGATGCCCAGAGAGGAAAATCTATCCCGTGATGTTTTAACTTTTAAACAATCAATGGCATCAAAATCAAGTAGTGATGATTCAAGGGAACTGTGAATTAATGCACTTGGTGATGAAAACTCCAGTTTTCAAAGTAATTCCTTGCAGTGTGTATAAAGAAATGTTTCAGCAAATTTGAGTGGGACACCTTAATAAATGCAGGAAAAAAGGCCTGTGGGGGTTATACAATAGCTAAGACTATAGAAGGATATAAATAATGCAGTGAAGATTTGAACGTCTAATCTTAGTTATCAGCATGAAGAGCAGATGGAGCTGTTTACCTTGCATCGAGTTACCACAAGCCCCTGGCAGAAAGTTGTTTCAAATCCTGTTGAATATTAAAAAAAAATTGATAATTGTGGGCTACTGTTCTACTAACAAAGAAATCTGATCTTTGAAAATGCCATTATTAAATTGGTCGTTCAAGCAATTAAATTCACATTCTCTAGAAATTTTAGAAAAAGAAAAAATAGACCCCGTTAAGAAAATATAGAATTCAGTAAATGTGTGGAACGCTATCACTTTTCAGCATGAGCAGAAGTAATTTTCCTCATGACTAGCATACCAAAATTTACATTTCTTATAATGGGAAAGGAAGGGCAGCCAAAGCTCGAGCTCCCTGGATGACTAAAGATATATTCAAAATGAAACAGAAAAAAGAGGCTTATGACAAATGTAAGGTTCATAATACAGTGGAGATCTAAGCTGACGACAGAAAGTATAGAAGAGAATAAGAGGGAAAGAGAGTGCATGAGAATAGATTAGTGGTTAACATAAAAGGGAAACCCAAAACATATAAATAGTAAAAGGGTAGTCAATGGAAGTGTGGGGCCGATGAGGAGATGTGGAGGCAGAGCATATGGCTGAGGTATTAAATGAATACTTTTGCATCTGTCTTCACGAGGGGATGCTGCCAATGTTGCAGTAAGTGAGAAGGTAGTAGCGATGTTGAATAGAGTAGTGGTGAATAGAAATTAGGTGCAGGAGTAGGCCATTCGGCCCTTCTAGCCTGCACCACCATTCAATGAGTTCATGGCTGAACATGCAACTTCAGTACCCCATTCCTGCTTTCTCTCCATATCCCTTGATCCCCCGAGTAGTAAGAACGACATCTAACTCCTTTTTGAATAAATTTAGTAAATTGGCCTCAACAACTTTCTGTGATAGAGAATTCCACAGGTTCACCACTCTCTGGGTGAAGAAGTTTCTCCTCATCTCGGTCCTAAATGGCTTACCCCTTATCCTTAGACTGAGACCCCTGGTTCTGGACTTCCCCAACATTGGGAACATTCTTCCTGCATCTAACCTGTCTAAACCCATCAGAATTTTAAACGTTTCTATGAGGTCCCCTCTCATTCTTCTGAACTCCAGTGAATACAAGCCCAGTTGATCCAGTCTTTCTTGATAGGTCAGTCCCGCTATCCCGGGAATCAGTCTGGTGAACCTTCGCTGCACTCCCTCAATAGCAAGAATGTCCTTCCTCAAGTTAGGAGACCAAAACTGTACACAATACTCCAGGTGTGGCCTCACCAAGGCCCTGTACAACTGTAGCAACACCTCCCTGCCCCTGTACTCAAATCCCCTCGCTATGAAGGCCAACATGCCATTTGCTTTCTTAACCGCCTGCTGTACCTGCATGCCAACCTTCAATGACTGATGTACCATGACACCCATGTCTCGTTGCACCTCCCCTTTTCCTAATCTGTCACCATTCAGATAATAGTCTGTCTCTCTGTTTTTACCTCACATTTATCCACATTATAGTTTATCTGCCATGCATTTGCCCACTCACCTAACCTATCCAAGTCGCTCTGCAGCCTCATAGCATCCTCCTCACAGCTCACACTGCCACCCAACTTAGTGTCATCCGCAAATTTGGAGATACTACATTTAATCCCCTCGTCCAAATCATTAATGTACAATGTAAACAGCTGGGGCCCCAGCACAGAACCTTGCGGTACCTCACTAGTCACCGCCTGCCATTCTGAAAAGTACCCATTTACTCCTACTCTTTGCTTCCTGTCTGCCAACCAGTTCTCAATCCACGTCAGCACACTACCCCCAATCCCATGTGCTTTAACTTTGCACATTAATCTCTTGTGTGGGACCTTGTCGAAAGCCTTCTGAAAGTCCAAATACACCACATCAACTGGTTCTCCCTTGTCCACTCTACTGGAAACATCCTCAAAAAATTCCAGAAGATTTGTCAAGCATGATATCCCTTTCACAAATCCATGCTGACTTGGACCTATCATGTCACCTCTTTCCAAATGCGCTGCTATGACATCCTTAATAATTGATTCCATCATTTTACCCACTACCGATGTCAGGCTGACCGGTCTATAATTCCCTGTTTTCTCTCTCCCTCCTTTTTTAAAAAGTGGGGTGACATTGGCCACCCTCCACTCGATAGGAACTGATCCAGAGTCAATGGAATGTTGGAAAATGATTGTCAATGCATCCGCTATTTCCAAGGCCACCTCCTTAAGTACTCTGGGATGCAGTCCATCAGGCCCTGGGGATTTATCGACCTTCAATCCCATCAATTTCCCCAACACAATTTCCCAACTAATAAGGATTTCCCTCAGTTCCTCCCCGTTACTAGACCCTCTGACCCCTTTTATATCCGGAAGCTTGTTAGTGTCCTCCTTAGTGAATACCGAACCAAAGTACTTGTTCAATTGATCCGCCATTTCTTTGTTCCCCGTTAAGACTTCCCCTGATTCTGACTGCAGGGGACCTATGTTTGTCTTTACTAACCTTTTTCTCTTTACATATCTATAGAAACTTTTGCAATCCGTCTTAATGTTCCCTGCAAGCTTCTTCTCGTACTCCATTTTCCCTTCCCTAATCAAAGCCTTTGTCCTCCTCTGCCGAGTTCCAAATTTCTCCCAGTCTCCGGGTTCGCTGCTATTTCTGGCCAATTTGTATGCCACTTCCTTGGCTTTAATACTATCCCTGATTTCCCTTGATAGCCACGGTTGAGCCACCTTCCCTTTTTTATTTTTACACCAGACAGGAATATACAATTGTTGTAGTTCATCCATGCGGTCTCTAAATGTCTTCCATTACCCATCCACAGTCAACCCCTTAAGTATCATTCGCCAATCTATCCAAGCCAATTCACGCCTCATACCTTCAAAGTTACCCTTCTTTAAGTTCTGGACCATGGTCTCTGAATTAACTGTTTCATTCTCCATCCTAATGCAGAATTCCACCATATTATGGTCACTCTACCCCAAGGGGCCTCGCACAACGAGATTGCTAATTTATCCTCTCTCATTACACAACACCCAGTCTAAGATGGCCTCCCCCCTAGTTGGTTCCTCGACATATTGGTCTAGAAAACTATCTCTTATGCACTCCAGGAAATCCTCCTCCACCGTATTGCTTCCAGTTTGGTTAGCCCAATCTATGTGCATATTAAAGTCACCCATTACAACTCCGGAACCTTTATTGCATGCACCCCTAATATCCTGTTTGATGCCCTCCCCAACATCACTACTACTGTTTGGAGGTCTGTACGCAACTCCCACTAACGTTTTTTGCCCTTTGGTGTTCTGCAGCTCTACCCATATAGATTCCACATCAACCAAGCTAATGTCTTTCCTAACTATTGCATTAATCTCCTCTTTAACCAGCAATGCTACCCCACCTCTTTTTCCTTTTATTCTATCATTCCTGAATGTTGAATACCCCTGGATGTTGAGTTCCCAGCCCTGATCATCCTGGAGCCACGTCTCCGTAATCCCAATCACATCATATTTGTTAACATCTATTTGCACAGTTAATTCATCCACCTTATTACGGATACTCCTTGCATTAAGACACAAAGCCTTCAGGCTTGTTTTTTTAACACCCTTTGTCCTTTTAGAATTTTGCTGTACAGTGGCCCTTTTTGTTCTTTGCCTTGGGTTTCTCTGCCCTCCACTTTTCCGCATCTCCTTTCTGTCTTTTGCTTTTGTCTCCTTTTTGTTTCCCTCTGTCTCCCTGCATTGGTTCCCATCCCCCTGCCATATTAGTTTAACTCCTCCCCAACAGCACGAGCAAACACTCTCCCTAGGAAATTGGTTCCGGTCCTGCCCAGGTGCAGACCGTCCGGTTTGTACTGGTCCCACGTCCTCCAGAACAGGTTCCAATGTCCCAGGAATTTGAATCCCTCCCTGCTGCACCACTGCTCAAGCCACGTATTCATCTGCGCTATCCTGCGATTCCTACTCTGACTAGCACGTGGCACTGGTAGCAATCCCGAGATTACTACTTTTGAGATCCTACTTTTTAATTTAGCTCCTAGCTCCTTAAATTCGTCTCGTAGGACCTCATCCCTTTTTTTAGCTATGTCGTTGGTACCAATGTGCACCACGACAACTGGCTGTTCTCCCTCCCTTTTTAGAATGTCCTGCACCCGCACCGAGACATCCTTGACCCTTGCACCAGGGAGGCAACATACCATCCTGGAGTCTCGGTTGCGGCCGCAGAAATGCCTATCTATTCCCCTTACATTTTAATCCCCTATCACTATCGCTCTCCCACTCTTTTTCCTGCCCTCCTGTACAACAGAGCCAGCCACGGTGCCATTAACTTGGCTGCTGCTGCCCTCCCCTGATGAGTCATCCCCCTCAACAGTACTCAAAGCAGTGTATCTGTTTTGCAGGGGGATGACCACAGGGGACCCCTGCACTACCTTCCTTGCACTGCTCTTCCTGCTGGTCTTCTATTCCCTATCTGGCTGTGGACCATTCATCTGCGGTAAGACCAACTCGCTACTTCTGCTACTCACGTCATTCTCAGCATCGTGGATGCTCCAGAGTGAATCCACCCTCAGCTCCAACTCCGCAACGCGGTCCGTCAGGAGCTGGAGGTGGATACACTTCCCACACACGTAGTCGTCAGGGACACGGAGTCGTCCCTGAGTTCCCACATGGTACAGGAGGAGCATAACACGTGACCGAGCTGTCCTGCCATGACTTAGCCCTTAGATAGGCAACAACAATGCTAAAGTTTACTCACTGTTATCGAAGAGAAAAAAGAAAAGCTACTCACCAATCACCAGCCAATCACTTACCCCCTTGGCTGTGACGTCACCTTTCTGTTTCTTTCTACTTCTTTTTTGCCTTCTCCCTGTTGCTGCTCAAGTACGCCTCTCCACGCACCTCTCACCGACGCTGGGCCCCGGACTCCCTGCTGTGCCTTTTATAGGCCTCTCTCCGAAATCCTGACGCCTCTCCACGCACCTCTCGCCGACGCTGGGCCCCGGACTCCCTGCTGTGCCTTTTATAGGCCTCACCAATGAACTCCAGACGCCTCTCCATGCACCTCTCGCCAACGGCGAATGGTTATGTTTCAGACTGGAGGGAAATATACAGTGGTGTTCTCCAGGTATCGGTATTTGGATCATTGCAATTTTTGATATATATTAATGACCTGAACTTGGGTATAGGGGGAATATTATCGAAGTTTGCAGATAACAAAAAACTGAGAAATGTAGTAAATAATGAGGGGGATAGTTAAAGACTTCGAAGGCCTTAATAAGGCCAATTTCTAGGCCCTGGAATACCAAAGCAAGGAAGTTATGCTAAACCTTAATGAAACACTGGCTAGGCCTCAGCTGGATTACTATGTTCAATTCTGGCACCACACTTTAGGCAAGGTGCCAAGGCCTTCGAGAGGATGTAGAAGAGATTTACTAGGATGGTACCAGGGATGAGGAACTTCAGTTATGTAGAGAGAATTGAGAAGCCTGGGGTTGTTCTCCTTAGAACAAAGAAGATTAAGAGGAGTTTTGGTCGAGGTGTTCAAAATCATGAATGGTTTGATAAGAGTAAATAAGGAGAAACTGCTTCCAATGGCAAAAGTGTCGGTAACTAGAGGACATAGATTTAGGGTGATTGTCAAAAGAACCAGAGGCGAGATGAGGAACAACAATACACAGCGAGTTGTGATCTGGAATACACTGACTAAAAGGGGGGGGGGGGGGGAGGGTGGAAGCAGATTCAATAATAACTTTCAAAGGGGATTTGGATAAATACTTGAAAGGAAAATATCTACAGGGCTATGGGGAAAGAGCAGGGGAGTGGGACTAATTGGATAGCTCTACCAAACAGCTGTCACAGGCACGATGGCTTCCTTCTGTGCTGTTCTGAAGCAGAGGCCTACAATGTCGGTGTGATTGAATATTTGATCAACAGTTTTGAAGGGGGCAAATGGCCTCCTTCTGTGCTGTATTAATCTATGATTCACTGGTTTTATAAATTCTCTTTGGATGTGTCCCAGATCTATTGCGTATCACTGCCATAATGGCTGATGTGGCAAAGAGTAGCATTTTCTTTTTCATCCATTTTACCTGTTTATCCATATCCTGCATGATTTTGCTGATAATTTTAAAACTCAACTCAATTGATTGTTCAAAACTTTTGTTAAATGCCATTCTTAGCACATCTTGTACTTTTTATTTTTATGAAGATAGACTTGCACAGCTCAATTCATATCTTGCTGAAGCTCCCTGGAAATGGATTGTAAATCATTTCATTTGTGTTCATTAACACGATTCTGAAGCGACCTCCACAAGCCATCTAAATATCAGTTGCTGGAGTAGCAAATCACTCTTGAAAGGTTTTACTATTTGGATGAAGCTGGCTGCAAACTCAATCTTCAATGCAACACTAACAGGAAGTTTAAAAAAAATAAAAGGCTGGGAATGTTCACATTCTCTGTCCTGAATTGGAACCAATACAGGAAGAAGCTGGTTAACATTCATCAAAACTATCAAGGTACCTGAGATTCCTACTGTCAGCCGATAGATCACTGTCATTCGAACAAGGAATCGAATGACGGGAACAATTTAGTAGCTGCAAAGTACGCTAAGTTCAGTGAATCAGTTGCTGTAATTACCTGAAGAACTGAAGCGTTTTTTGCACACTTACCGAGCAGTAAAAGAAACAGCTTAAGATAAATGCTGCCAGTGTATTCAACAATTTTTCCTGTCCATTCTTATTTATTTCTTCATTCTATAAAGTTAATGTCAAAAGTTAGCTCACTATCTTACGCAGCACCTTTTACAAAAACATTCTCAGATGAGGCAAATTCCCAGGTTCATGAATCTTCCTGTCGTACTTGCACAGATGATTCATCAACATCATTCACATTCCAAACCATGGCTGATAACTCGGTAAATTATGCACGCAAGAGGATCGTTCTCAGAAGCTCTGTTACTGTAGCATATGCCAGCTTACGATGTAGTAGTCCACAGGGGAGATGCACCCATTCAATACTGTTGGTCATATATTCAATCACTCTGCCATCATAGGTCTCTGCTTCATAATAGTACAGTGTGTCCCAACTAATGCAAATTGGATGCCATATCTTGAAACAACAACACCAACAACTTGTATTTATATAGTGCCTTTAACATAGTAAAACGTCCCAAGGCGTTCACAGGAGTGTTTTATGACAAAACAAATAAATTTGACACCGAGCCACATAAGAAGAAATTACGGCAGCTAATCAAAAGCTTGGGCAAAGAGGTAGGTTTTTAGGAGCGTCTTAAAGGAGGAAAGAGAGATAGAGAGGTGGTGAGGTTTAGGGAGGGAGTTCCAGAGCTTAGGGCCCAGGCAGTTGAAGGCACGTCCACCGATGGTTGAACAGTTATAATCAAGGATGCTCAAGTGGGCAGAAATGGAAGAGCGCAGATATCTCTGGGGGGGGGGGGGTTGTGAAGCTGAAGGAGATTACAGAGATAGGGAGGGGCGAGGCCATGGAGGGATTTGAAAACAAGGATGAGAATTTTGAAAATGAGGCATTGCTTAACTGGAAGCCAATGTAGGTCAGCAAGCACAGGGGTGATGGCTGAGTGGGACTTGGTGCGAGTTAGGACACGAGCTGCCGAGTTTTGGATGGCCTCAAGTTTACATAGGGTAGAATGTGGGAGGTCAGCCAGGAATGCGTTGGAATAGTCAAGTCTAGAGGTAACAAAGACATGGATGAAGGTTTCAACAGCAGATGAGCTGAGGCAGGGGTGGAGACGGGCTGTGTTATGGAGGTGGAAATAGGCAGTTTTAGTTATGCCGCGGATATGTGGCCGTAAGCTCATTTCAGGGTCAAATATGGCATCTAGGTTGCAAACAGTCTGGTTCAGCCTCAGACAGGTGCTAGGGAGAAGGATGGTGTCGGTGTCTAGGGAACGCAGTTTGTGGCTTCAATGGCAATGGCTTCAGTCTTCCCAATATTTAATTGGAGGATATCTCTGCTCATCCAGTGCTGGATGTCGGACAGGCAGTCTGACAATTTAGAGACCATTGAGGGATCGAGAGAAGTGGTGGTGAGGTAGAGCTGGGTGTCGTCAGCGTACATGTGGAACCTGACACCATGTTTTTGGATGATGTCGCCAAGGGGCAGCATATAGATGAGAAATAGAAGGAGGCCAAGGTTAGATCCTTGGGGGACACCAGAGATAACGACATGAGAGTGGTAAGAGAAGCCATTGCAGGTGATTTTCTGGTTACGATTAGATAAATAAGAATGGAACCAGGCGAGTGCAGTCCCACCCAGCTGGACGATGATGGAGCGGCGTTGGAGGAGGATGGAGTGGTTAACTGTGTTAAAGACTGCAGACAGGTCCAGAAGGATGAGAAGGGATAGTTTACCTTTGTCACAGTTACACAGGATGTTATTTGTGACTTTGATGAGAGCCGTTTCGGTACTGTGGCAGGGGCAGAAACCAGATTGAAGGGATTCAAACATGGAGTTCCAGGAAAGAAGGGCACGGATTTGGGAGGCGACAGCATGTTCAAAGACTTTGGAGAGGAAAGGGAGGTTGGAGATCAGTCAGTAGCTTGCAAGCACAGCGGGGTCAAGGGTTGGTGTTTTGAGAAGAGGGGTGATTATGGCAAATTTGAACAAGAGGGAGACCATACCTGAGGAGAACAAACCGTTAACAATATCAGCTAACATGGGAGCCAGAAACGGAAGTTGGGTGGTCAGCAGTTTAGTGGGAATAGGGTCAAGGGAGCAGGAAGTGGATCTCATGGACAGGAAGAGGGAAGATCAGAGAGGAACTGGAGAAAGTTGCGACTTCAGGGCTAGGGCAACTTTAGAGGAAGTTTTTCCCGGTGGGCTAGGGAAAGGAAGGGAAGTGGCAGAGGCAGCTGATCGGATAGTCTCAATCTTTGAGACAAAGAAGTCTATGAGCTCCTCGTACTTGTTGGCGGTGAGTGTGGTGGAGACAGGGGAGAGGGCTTTAAGAAGATGGTTAGGAGTAGAGAATAGTAGCCGGGGGTTATCTTTGCATTCCAGAATGATCCTAGAAGTGAGTAGGACCCGATAATGCTTTATGTGGTTGAGCCAGATCTGGCGGTAAATGGCTAAACCAGTTGTCTGCCACATGCTCTCAAGTTTGCGACCCTTGGACTTGAGGGAGCGAAGATAAGGGCTGTACCGGGGGAGTGTCCAGGGTGAGAGAGAGTAATGGTTTTAATATGGACTAGGGCATCAAAGATGGTAGTGAGGGTGGTGGTTGGCCAGATCAGTGGCTGTAGAAATGTCATGGTGAAAAGAGGGCCAAAGGCTGGACAGTTTGGAGTTGATAAGTGCAGCTGTAAGAGAGTTTGGAGAGAGTTTTTTCCAGGGGCAGACGCAGAAGGAAGTTGGGTTGGGTCGGGGAAGGGTGATGTGGGTGGAGAACGATACAAGAAAATGGTCAGAGATGGCCTTATCTGTAATTGACACGGTAGGAATAGCGAGGCCATGAGAAATGGCAAGGTCAAGGGGGTGGCCGTGAATATGGGTTGAGGAATTTACATGGAGGGAGAGATTAAGAGAGGACAGGAGGGTAGTGACATCAGAGGATAGAGAGCATGATGAATTGAGATGGAGATTGAAATCACCGAGGATGAGAAGTCGCTGGTGCAGAGGCTGAGGGAGGAAAGCAGTGAGGATATATCCGTGATAAAATGTTATGGTACTTGGGTGGACGGCCAAGAACAAGGGAGTCCGAGTGAGGGAGCGCAAGGGCATCCGCATCACCTGCGCTATGACAGGAGCTGATAACTGCTGGATAGACCACCGCCTAATCCGCTCTGTCATCTCCATCAATGTAGCCCCAAAACAACGGCGGCAACAGAAACTATGCCGTAGGAAAATCAACACTGGAGCACTCAAAGACTACTACAAAAGCCTGATTCAGCCAGTGCCTCACAGCCAACCTGATGACTCCCAGTGATCCAGAGACGCAGAGTGTCCACAGCGCCTGGTCTGCCCTCAAGGCTTCTATAACTAGCACCTGTGAAGAAACGCTCGGTCACTCGAGCAGGAAACATCAGGACTGGTTTGACGAGAACGATCAGGTGATCCAGGAGCTAATAAGCCACAAGCGGAAGGCATTCTTGAACTGGAAACAGCAACACAGCTTGAGAACAAGAAAGCAGCTCTATAGACGTCTGACGGCCAAGGTCCAATAAAAGAACAAATGGTGGGTGGAGAAAGCATAGGCGATCCAGCAACTAGCCGACAGCCATGACGTGCATGGATTCTTTAGTGCAGTCAAGACCACCTACGGCCCAAGCACGCAAGGTTCTACTCCACTGCGGGCCAAGAATGGAGAGGTGCTCATCAAGGACAGAGAGGTAGTCATTGCCCTCTGGAAGGAGCACTTCAAAGATCTCCTTAACCAAGACTCTGTCTTCGATGTGAGTGTCCTCGACTCTATCCCACAGCATGCTACCCGCCACCACCTGAGCACAACCCCAGCCCGACATGAGGTTGAAAAGGCTATCCAACAACAGAAAATCAACAAGGCCTCAGGAGTTGATGGAATCCCCACCGAAGCACTAAAGCATGGCGCAGAAGCACTACTGGCACGTATACATTAACTAATTTCTCTTATTTGAAAGGAGGAGAGCAAGTCAGGGGATCTCAGAGATTGCCGTAATTGTGACCATCTTCAAGAAGGGTGACAAGTCCGATTTCAAAAATTACAGAAGAGTTTTCCCTGCTGTCTGCCACAGGGAAAGTCCTCGCAAGAATCCTCCTCAATCACCGCTTCCCAGTGGCTGAAGAGCTCCTCCCAGAGTCATAATGCGGATTCCACCCACGAAGTGGCACAATGGACATGATCTTCACCTCATGTCAAATTCAAGAGAAATGGAGGGAACAGCACCAACCTCTGTACATGGCCTTCTTTGACCGCAGAAAGGCCTTCGACACTGTCAACCGTGAGGGAATATGCAGTGTCCTCCTCAAATTCGGCTGCCCTCAAAAGTTTGTCACCATTCTCCGCCTGCTTCACGATGACATGCAAGCCGTGATCCTGACCAATGGATCCACCACAGACCCAATCCATGTCCAGACCTGGGTCAAGCAAGGCTGTGTCATCGCATCAACACTCATCTTGATCTTCCTTACTGCAATGCTCCATCTCACCCTCAGTAAGCTCCCCACTGGAATGGAGCTAATCTACAGAACAAACGGTAAATTGTTCAACCTCCGTCGCCTCCAGTCCAGATCCAAGGATGTCCTATCCTCTGTCATTGAATTACAGTACATAGATGACGCTTGTGCATGCGCGCACTCAGAGGTCGAACTCCAAACCATTGTCAACACCTCCACCGAGGCGTACGAGAGCATGGGCCTTACACTAAACATATGTAAGACAAAAGTCCTCTACCAGCTTGCCCCTGTCACACAGTACTGCCCCTGATTATAAAAATCCAAGACGAGGCCTTGGACGACGTGGATCATTTTCCATATCTCGGGAGCCTACTGTCAACAAGAGCGGACTTTGATGACGAAGTCCTGCACCACCTTCAGTGTGCCAGTGCAGCCTTCGGTCATCTGAGGAAGACAGCGTTTGAAGACCAGGACCTCAAACCCGGTACCAAGCTCATGGTCTACAGAGCAGTAGTGATACCTGCCCTCTTATAATGCTACAGAGACATGTCTGGAGTAAAAATAAAATGAGGAAGGTAGCTCAACCGTGGCTAACAAGGGAAATTAGGGATAGTGTTAAGTCCAAGGAAGAAGCATATAAATTGGCCAGAAAATGCAGCAAACCTGAGGACTGGGAGAAATTTAGAATTCAGCAGAGAAAGACACAGGGTTTAATTAAAAGGGGGGAAATAGAGTATGAGAGGGAGCTTGCTGGGAACATAAAAAGTGACTGCAAAAGCTTCTATAGATATGTGAAGAGAAAAAGATTAGTGAGGACAAACGTAGGTCCCTTGCAGTCAGAATCAGGTGAATTTATAATGGGGAACAAAGAAATGGCAGACCAATTGAACAAATACTTTGGTTCTGTCTTCACGAAGGAAGACACAAATAACCTTCCGGAAATACTAGGGAACCGAGGGTCTAGCGAGAAGGAACTGAAGGAAATCCTGATTAGTCAGGAAATTGTGTTGGGGAAATTGATGGGATTGAAGGTCGATAAATCCCCGGGGCCTGATAGTCTGCATCCCAGAGTACTTAAGGAAGTGGCCCTAGAAATAATGGATGCATTGGTGATCATATTCCAACAGTCTATCGACTCTGGATCAGTTCCTATGGACTGGAGAGTAGCTAATGTAACACCACTTTTTAAAAATGGAGGGAGAGAGAAAACAGGGAATTATAGACTGGTTAGCCTGACATCAGTAGTGGGGAAAATGTTGGAATCAATTATTAAAGATGAAATAGCAGCGCATTTGGAAAGCAGTGACAGGATCGGTCCAAGTCAGCATGGATTTATGAAAGGGAAATCATGCTTGACAAATCTTCTGGAATTTTTTGAGGATGTAACTGATAGCGTGGACAAGGGAGAACCAGTGGATGTGGTGTATTTGGATGTTCAAAAGGCATTTGACAAGGTCCTACACAAGAGATTGGTGTGCAAAATTAAAGCACATAGTATTGGGGGTAATGTATTGACGTGGATAGAGAAGTGGTTGGCAGACAGGAAGCAGAGAATCAGGATAAATGGGTCCTTTTCAGAATGGCAGGCAGTGACTAGTGGGGTGTCGCAGGGCTCAGTGCTGGGACGCAGCTATTTACAAAGACATCAATGATTTAGATGAAGGAATTGAGTGTAATATCTCCAAGTTTGCAGATGACACTAAGCTGGGTGGCAGTGTGAGCTGTGAGGAGGATGCTAAGAGGCTGCAGGGTGACTTGGATAGGTTAGGTGAGTGGGCAAATGCATGGCAGATGCAGTATAATGTGGATAAATGTGAGGTTATCCACTTTGGTGGCAAAAATAGAACGGGAGAATATTATCTGAATGGTGACAGATTACGAGAAGGGGAGGTGCAGCGAGACCTGGTTGTCATGGTACATCAGTCATTGAAAGTTGGCATGCAGGTACAGCAGGCGGTGAAGAAGGCAAATGGCATGTTGGCCTTCATAGCTAGGGGATTTGAGTATCGGAGCAGGGAGGTCTTACTGCAGTTGTACAGGGCCTTGGTGAGGCCTCACCTGGAATATTGTGTTCAGTTTTGGTCTCCTAATCTGAGGAAGGATATTCTTGCTATTGAGGGAGTGCAGCGAAGGTTCACCAGACTGATTCCCGGGATGGCAGGGCTGACATATGAGGAGAGATTGGATCGACTGGGCCTGTATTCACTGGAGTTTAGAAGAATGAGAGGGGAACTCATAGAAACATAAAATTCTGACGGACCTGGACAGGTTAGATGCAGGAAGAATGTTCCCAATGTTGGGGAAGTCCAGAACCAGGGGTCACAGTCTAAGGATAAGGGGTAAGCCATTTAGGACCGAGATGAGGAGAAACTTCTTCACTCAGAGAGTTGTTAACCTGTGGAATTCTCTACCGCAGTGAGTTGTTGATGCCAGTTCGTTAGATGTATTCAAGAGGGAATTAGATATGGCCCTTACGGCAAAAGTGATCGGGGGTATGGCGAGAAAACAGCAAAAGGGTACTGAGGTGAATGATCAGCCATGATCTTATTGAATGGTGGTGCAGGCTATGCTTCTATGTTTCTATGACTATGTACAGCAGGCACTTAAAAGCATTGGAGAAGAACGCTGCCTCCACAAGATCCTGAAATTCCATTGGCAGGATAGGCGCACCAACGTCAGTGTTCTCGCTCAGGCCAATATCCCCAGCATTGAAACATTGACCACTCTTGATTAGCTCCGATGGTCGGGCCACATTGTCCGGATGCCCAATACGAGACTGCCAAAACTAGCATTCTGCTCGGAGCTCCGGCACGGCAAGCGAGCCCCAGGTGGGCAGAGGAAATGCATCAAGGTCACCCTCAAAGCCTCCTTGAAAAAGTGCAACCCCCACCGACATCTTGGAATCCCTGGCCCAAGACCGCTCAAAGTGGAGGAGAAGCACCGGAAAGGCACTGAACACCTCAGGTCTCTTCACTGGGAGCAAGCAGAAGCCAAGCGCAAACAGCGGAAGGAGCGCATGACAACCCAAGCACCTCACTCACCTGTCCCCTCAAACACCTTCTGCCCCACTTGTGGTGACTGAAGGTCCTGCATTGGACTCATCAGTCACCTGAGAACTCATATTAGTGTGGAAGCAAGTTATCATGTTTATAACCTCACATAACTGTAACCTTTATGTAACAACACTGTACATTGTATACACCTGAGAAATGCACATCTTGACCACAGAGGGTGAACTTGTGGGAGACACTCCTCACCTGGTCATCCAGGTATATAAAGTGAGGTCCCACGCAGGGTCATCACTTCTAGGTCCTGTGAATAAAGGTACAGGTCATAGAGTGACCTTGTCTCCAGTATGTGCCTCGTGTTGATTTGCTGTAGTTTGTAAGGACACAACATTTGGCGATGAGAAACAGGAAACAACGACTCAAGAGAATGGCCACCGGTAGCACGGAGGAACGGTACTGTGTTGGTGAGGACTGGGACGATTTCGTTGAGAAACTCCAGCAGAATTATGTCATGAAGGACTGGCTGGGAGCGGCAGCGGCTAACAAGCGAAGGGCGCATCTACTGACCAGCTGTGGACCTAAGACATACGTGCTGATGAAAGACCTGCTCGCACCAAAGAAGCCAGCGGACAAGACCTTCGAGGAGCTCAGCAAACTGATCGGTGAGCACCTCAAACCAATGAGTAGTATACACATGGCCCGACACCGATTCTATACGCACCGACGTTGGGAAGGGCAGAGCATACCGGACTTCGTTGCGGACCTTCGGCATTTGGCCAGCCTCTTAGTTCACAGACGCCTGCAGGGGGGAGATGTTACGGGATTTCTTCATTGAGGGCATTGGTCATGACGGGAACTTTAGGAAGCTAATTGAGACCAAAGACTTGACCTTGGATGGAGCAGGGAGTTAACATTGTAAACGCAACTCAGAACCCCGCAGGCAGGCAAGGGCAATTCGACACCAACCAGACCGTAACAGACTATAGGGTGGGCCCGCAACAGAGACAATGGCAGGTTGAACGGTCATTTACACCATCACAAGGGACAATACGTCCCGGGATGGGACCATTGACACCCACAAACAGAGTGCTTAAGAGTAATCAAAGAGACAATCAGCTCTTTTGTTCACAACAATCTCAGCTCATGCTGGAGGTGCGGAGGCAAACATGCTGTGAAGACCTGCCGGTTTCAACAATTCATCTGCAGAAATTGTAACTTGAGTGGACATTTATCCAGGATGTGCAGGAAGCCCGCAGCGAAGCTGGTTTACAAAGTGGATGAACCACAAGAGGGGTCTGCGAGGCAGGGGTATGCCTGGGACACAGCAATGGACGCTGACGTTCAGCGGATCCAGGTGGCAAACATCCACAGCTCACACAAAAACGCCACCTATGATGATGAGAGTTCTGTTAAACGGCATCCCGGTACACATGGAGCTGGACACAGGAGCCAGCCAGTCACTTATGAGTGTCCAACAATTCGAGAAACTGTGGCCACTCAGAGCTAACAGACCCAAACTAGAACACATTGACGCGCAATTACGGGTGTACACCAAAGAGATCATCCCAGTGCTAGGCAGTGCAATGTTAGTGGTCACACATAATGGATCTCAGAACCGGCTGCCACTCTGGATTGTCCCGGGAAATGGTCCCGTGCTTTTGGGGAGGAGCTGGCTAGCCGAGATGAACTGGGAATGGGGGATGTGCACGCCATTTCATCTGTGGAGCGAAGTTCATGCTCACAGGTTCTACTAAAGTTCGAGTCATTATTTCAACCTGGCATCGGGACTTTCAAGGGCACCAAAGTAAGGATACGCATCATCCCGGACACCAGACCAGTGCACCACAAAGCCAGAGCTGTGCCGTATGTGATGCGGGAGAAAATTGAGAGTGAGTTGGACAGGTTGCTAAGAGAGGGCATAATTTCGCCCGTTGAATTCAGCGACTGGGCAAGCCGCATTGCCCCGTTCTAAAAACGGATGGCTCGGTCAGGATCTGTGGTGACTACAAGGCCACCATCAACCGAGTGTCACTACAAGACCAATACCCGCTTCCGAGAGCGGAGGATCTTTTTGCCACACTGGCAGGCGGCAAGCTGTTCACCAAGTTGGACCTCACTTCGGCCTACATGACCCAGGAACTGGCCGAAGAACCCAAGCTACTAACCACCATCACCACGCACAAGTAGCTGTTTGTCTACAACAGGTGTCCCTTTGGCATTCGTTCAGCAGCCGCTATCTTTCAGAGGAACATGGAAAGCCTGCTCAAATCCATCCCCGGAACAATCGTATTTCAGGACGACATCCTTATCACGGGTCGAGACACCGAGGAACACCCCACAACCTAGAGGAGGTGCTACGCTGACTGGACCGTGTAGGCCTGTGACTAAAGAAGTCCAAGTGTGTGTTTTTGGCCCCAGAGGTCGAGTTTTTGGGCAGGAGGGTTGCCGCAGACGGGATCCGGCCTACCGAATCCAAAACGGAGGCGATTCGTCGTGCACCCAGGCCCGGCAACACATCGGAGTTGCGTTCATTTCTGGGACTCTTGAACTATTTCGGGAACTTTCTACCGAACTTAAGCACATTGTTGGAGCCGCTACACGTGCTCCTGCGTAAGGGTTGTGATTGGTTTTGGGGGGACTATCAGGAATTGGCTTTCAATCAGGCGTGTAACCTGCTTTGTTCTAATGAGTTATTGACCCTGTACGACTCCTGTAAGAAATTGGTTTTGACATGCGATGCATCATCCTATGGGGTTGGGTGCGTGTTGCAGCAGAGTAATGATGAGGGCCAACTCCAACCTGTGGCTTATGTCTCCAGGTCGCTCTCCCAAGCAGAAAGGGGGTATGGGATGGTTGAAAAGGAAGCACTTGCATATGTCTACGGGGTGAAAAAGATGCACCAGTACCTTTTTTGGCAGAAGGTTCGAGTTAGAAACGGACCACAAGCCGTTAACATCCCTGTTGTCAGAAAGCAAAGCTGTCAATTCCAATGCGTCAGCTCACATACAGCGATGGGCTCTCCTGCTGGCTGCGTATGACTACACCATACGGCACTGGCCAGGCACCGAAAATTGCGCTGACGCGCTCAGCAGGCTTCCACTGGCCACCACTGAAGGGCAGCGGAGCAAAGCGCAGAGATGGTCATGGCTGTCGATGCCTTTGACAGCGCGGGTTCTCTCATCACAGCCCACCAGATCAAAATCTGGACAAACAGAGATCCCCTCCTATCTCTGATTAAGAAATGTGTCCTGACTGGGGATTGGGCGCCCGCACACGGAGCATACCCTGAAGAGATCAGACGGTTTCACAGACGGATGGATAAACTCTCCATCCAAGCCGACTGCCTACTATGGGGCAGCCGGGTAGTCATGCCCCAGAGGGGTAGGGAAGCATTCATCAGGGAACTCCACAGTGAGCACCCAGGCATCGTGCTTATGAAGGCCATTGCCCGGTCACATGTATGGTGGCCGGGAATTGATGCAGACCTGGAACACTGTGTTCGCAGCTGCACAACGTGTGCCCAGCTGGGCAACGCCCCCAGGGAGGCCCCACTCAGCCCGTGGCCCTGGCCCACCAGGCCATGGTCACGTAGTCGCGTAGATTACGCGGGCCCGTTCATGGGAAAAATGTTCCTCGTTGTTGTTGATGCGTACTCGAAATGGATCGAGTGCATCATATTGAATTCGTGCACGACATCCACCACAGTGGAGAGTCTGCATGTGCGGTCTTTGCGACCCACGGCTTGCCGGACATCCTGGTTAGCGACAACGGCCTGTGTTTCACTAGCTATGAATTCCGGGAGTTCATGTCGGGGAAAAGCATCAACCATGTCAGGACAGCGCCATTCAAGCCGGCTTCCAATGGCCAGGCGGAACGTGCAGTCCAAATCATAAAGCAAGGCATGCTCCGGATTCAAGGACCCTCCCTTCAATACTGTCTATCGCGCCTCCTGCTGGCCTACAGGACCCAACCGCACTCGCTCACGGGAGTCCCGCCAGCGGAACTACTCATGAAACTTACACTAAAAACTCGGCTGTCCCTCATTCACCCAGTCTTGTCAGACATTGTTGAGGGCAAGCACCAGTCCCAAAATGAGTGCCACGACCGTAATTCAAAGGGGAGATGGATAGAAATCGATGACCCTGTATTTGTTCTTAATCACGCTGTGGGGTCCAAGTGGCTCAATTGGTAAAGAGGGGAATAGGATCATAGTGGTCAGACTCAACAATGGGCAGATATGCCGCAAGCATCAGTAAAAAAAAAGGTTCAGCATGGACACTGAGGAACCTGAGGAAAATTATGAGATGCTGCCCACACCACCGCCAGTGAACGAGCAACAAGAACCTTCAGCAGCAGGCACAGTCCCTGCGGCCAGCCCGGACCAGCCGGAATCACCACAGGTGACAAAGACGCATGCCAAGGCTCAACAACCAGAGCCCCAACTGCGGCGCTCCACGAGAGAGCGTCGACCACCTGAAAGACTCAATCTTTGACCCAAAGACGTTGGGGGGAGGTGATGTCATGTTCGTAACCTCACATAACTGTAACCTTTATGTAACAACACTGTACACTGTATACACCTGAGTAATGCACACCTTGACCACAGGGGGTGAACTTGTGTGAGATACTCCTACCTGGTCATCCAGGTATATAAAGGGAGATCCCACGCAGGGTCATCACTTCTTGGTCCTGTGAATAAAGGTACAGGTCACAGAGTGACCTTGTCTCCAGTATTTGCGTCATGTTGATTTGCTGTAGTGTGTAAGGAGACAACACGTCATCCTCGACTCCGATGGAATGCCTAAGAAGAGATGAAAGAGAATGAGAATTTTAAATGAGAGGTGAGAGGGGTGGAACAAGGTGAGATGTTCAAAGGAGGAGAAAGTGCTGGAGGAGTAGCGGGACAGACCAAGTTACGATGTGATGAGAGTCACACCGCCATCATGATGGTCTGGAAGGTATAGCCAGGAGGAGAGGCTTCCTTTAAAGGTAAGGTGTCATCACCCCTTAGCCAAGTTTCCGTCAGGATGATTATGTCGATGCAATAATCCACGATAAGCTCGTGGATAGCAAGGGCCTTGTTCGCAACTGAATGGACGTTCTGGAGGGAGATGCGGAGAGGGTTAATGATGGCTGATCCACTGCCAGTATCCACAGGGTCAGCATTTGGAGGGATGAGTTGCATGGGAAGGGGATTGGCAAGGTTAGCCCCCCCACAGGCAAGCTGGGCAGCAAGGTCGGTGAAAGAGTATGATGGGACAGTTGGGGTTGCAACTCGTGAGGAGACAGCAACAAGTGCAACGGTGGGCCCTTTGGAGGATGCCAAGAGAGGCACAGAGGGAAGATGTAGGCTTATCTAAGACGGAGTCAAGCCTGGAACAGCAGCAGGAGAGTCGGAAGGTCGAAGAATAATGAAGAGTTGGGGTCGGGATTTGGGAGGGTAGTGTATCTGTGAGAGGAAAAATGAAAGTCAGCCTCTCAGCAGAGAAACAGCCACAGTATGGAAAATAATTTTTTTTGTTTTAGCAGTAGATTTTTGACACAACAAATGAGTCTTACAGTATAGTCCTATGTAGTCCAGTACTGAAGTGTATTGGTGTAGTCCAGTGTCGTCCAATGCAGGAACATGGCCCCAAATTTCCCCAGAAGCTTAAAGCGGTATAGTTAGATGTGGTGCACCGACTTTGTGGGGGGAAAAAAGTGCCCAAAATTTAACTCTCAATTTGGCCGCTCCCTCTTCATCCGGATCTATCGGCGTGGCGCTGCAGAGCCTGGGGAGGGGGGCAGAGCTTCAGCCGCACTTGCTCAGCGCGGCCGGCAGTGGGGTGAGGCTTGAGTCCGGCATGTTGTGTAGTGCCGGCAGGGGCATGCATGACCGTTTGACCATGTGCAATGGGTGGTGCAGCTTGCGCGCATGCGCAGTGCCACAGGAAGCTTGGCAATCGGCCAATTAAAGGGAGAGCATCCTCAGTATCATTGGTAATGGAGCATATATAAAGGTAAGGTTTGAATATTGATTTTTGTGTGGCTGAGGGAGTGGAAAGGAGTGCTGGATAGGTGTAAGAGAGGTGTGAAGTGTGATTTTTTTGAACATTACCTGAGTGTGAGTCCAATAGACGAATGGCGCAAGAGCGTGCAAGACGAACCAAGAATTTCCTCCATGAGGAAGTGGAGAAATTAGTGACTGTAATTGAGGAGAAATGGCTGGAGCTGGAAATCAGCAAGAGTGGTCCATTAAAAGTTTCACCCAAGGGAATGAGAAAAAGATGAAACCTCGTTGCAGAAGAATTCTCCGCTGGGGTCAATATCGCAAGATCTGGAAGCCAGTGCAAGAAGAAATGGCAGGACATTGATCAAGTAATGAGTGTAAGTAATATCTTCATCTTTAAATTGAATTGCAATGGAAACTGTGACCATCTGTATGTGTCCCACCCATCAGAAGCGCACCATGTCTGAAAATTAAGATTTTCATCTTTGCAGAAGAAATTGGCCCAGAACAAAAGGGAGAGAACTAGAACAGGAGGAGGTCCGCCAAATCTGCACCAACTGTCACCCCTGGAACCCTGGAAAGGGGTACTGAGGGAATGATCAGCCGTGATCTTATTGAATGGTGGTGCAGGCTCGAAGGGCCGAATGGCCTACTCCTGCACCTATTTTCTATGTTTCTATGTTTCTAACACAGGGTTGCTGCCTTGCTGAGTCGCACTGGCAGAAAAAGAATCAGCTCTGCACAAGCTGGATCCACATGCGAGGGTGAGGGTGAGTCATTAAAATGCATAGTCACCCTTCAAATCAACCTGCTGACTGGCCTGCTACGCATCAGACTACTCATGCCACCCACCCTGCCCCCTCCTGTGCTGCTAACAATTTGACTGTTCAGTTGTATTTTGCAGAAGACACTCCTCAAGATTCTGAAGATCCACCAAAGGATCCAGATGCGTGCGCTCCAGACCAAGGTGGGTGGGGGGAGGAGGGGTCCATGGAAACTGCCCGGGAGAATGCTGACCACGATATGGATCAGGACATAGCACAGGGCATCACACTGCCAGAACCCTCCATGAGCTCCTCGGCAACATTCCATGGGTTCACACCTTCCGAGGTTGCGGGTCCCAGTGGCGGTCGGGAAATGCATCTTGGGACACACAGTCCCCCACCGTCCCAGCCTGCGCCTCGCCATGGAGGGGTACCACAAGGCAGACCCTCGGTGAGGAGAAAGAGAAGCCGACCAGTCTCTCCTGAGATGCAGCCCTCAGCAGAAGTTAATCAGGTTGTTTCATTGGGTGAGAAGACTAATGCCCTCACAAGATCACTCGTGGTGGCCATCAGTGGGGTGGTGATGAGGTTGCGACACTGTCGGGTGAAGTCTCTACACTTAGACGGGAAATGAGGGCTAACATTTCAGAGGGTGTGCAGATGATGGCAGATGCCATGAGGGAGCTGGCTTCTGCAATAAGGGCACAAAGGCCAGAGACTCAAATGCCAATTGCACTTCAATCCACACACCAGCCACCAGTCAGACCCAAGTTGGGCCCCGAACCCCCCACCACCACCATCATCGACCCTATGAGGAAGTGCATTTTCCCCGAGATGTAGGTGAAGGATAGGTGCAGTCTTTCTTTGCTTTTGTTGTTGTTGTTGTTGTTGTTGATGTGCTCTGTAAAATTTCCAATAAAAGAAATTATGCATCAAAACTGAATCATGCTCCATTAGGACCACGCAACATTGAGGGCCAACTGTAAAATGTAAAAGTCCCTCACCCCTACAGTCATGCGTGCCTGCCGCCCTAGCCCTGGTGGGGGGGCTAGCCAGTGCGTTCTGCAGTTGGCAAGATAGAACTGCTCTATTTTCAGTAGCTGATTTATCTTTCATTTATTTTTGATGATGTTGTGCAACTGTTGTGCTGAAGATGTTGTAATGTTGTGCTGATGTTGTGAAGGTCTTTACTGCTTTAGAATCCTCTAACTCACCTTCCCTCCCCCCACCCCCGCCCCCCAACCCCCTTTCTCTAGCTACCTGCGCATATTTCTTAAATGTAGGTAAGATTTTTCTGTGCCTACAAAAGTGGCCACATACACTGGCCTAAGTTAGTTTGGAGTAACTTTCAGCTGGCCAAATTTGTGGCTTGTCACGCCCCCTTTTGGAGAGAACAAACTAAACTAGAAAAAAACCTAACTAACTGACTTACATTGGAGCAAGTTAAATGGGGAAATTTGAGATTTTTAAGTTACTCCAACAAAAGCTACTTACTCCAAAAAAAACAGGGCAACTGTTGGGGAAATTTGGGCCCTTAGTCTTGATGTCCAGTGTAGCCCAGGAATTCAGAACCCAAGAAACACGATAACGGTGACACTGCTTTTGGTTTATTTATAAAAGATGCTTTACTGACCTCAATATATGTAATAGATTCGGGAGCCTGTTTAACTAGGCCTAGAATGTTTATGTAGTCTTATTTCCTGAAGACTGATGTGATGAATTATTTAACACACCTGTCATAGCACTATTCTCCATGATATTCTTATCCAGTTTATCCTCTAAAGGACCTTCTCCTTTAAGTACCATTTTAAGTATCCTGCTGCTTCATCTGGAGAAGTTATTTTTCTTGATGCTTACTGTAATCCATCTTTCTATTTGCCATTAATTCTTTTCACACTGATATTGATTTGTGTAGTTTAAGCTACTAACCCATTATCGTGCAATGATGCCACTGTGTGACCTTTCCAAATAGTGCAGTAATTCGACGCAGTTGTACAATTGCACATATCTCTTATTACAATGCAATACATACCATTCAGTGTCATTTTCCATTGCGCTGTTACATATCCAATTTAGTGTCATACCTCACTGTGCAGTAATTCCATTTTATTCTGATATATACTATTTACCATGTTACATTGTAATATTGCCCACTTAATATTATACTCTGCTATACTGTAACATATCTATAACATAGGCACTAATACATTCCTCTCCCCACTTTATCGAACTTCTCTTGCCACTGTTCCAGGCTTGAGTCTTTCTTGAATGAGGCCTCCCTCCTTAGTATTCCATGCCACATCTATTGTGACACCCGTCACTGGCTCTCCCAGATCAATGGGCCCAAGTTTCGGGCCGCGCCTAAAACGGCGCAGCCCAGACCTGGACACCCGTTTATCGCGCCACAAAGTGCGCCTAAAAAAAACTCACCTATTCTCCAGCTACCTGCAGGTCCTCTAGAACTGGGCGCGGTGCAACACGAGCTGTGGGGGGTGGAGCTAGGTCCCTGCGCTGAAAACAGTGCCGTGACCTCTGCACATGCGCGCTACAGTGGGCACGCATGTGCAGTAGCTCCAGGCGCCCAAAACTGTGGGAGGGGCCCGAAGCACGCAACCCCTAGTCCTGGCCGAATAGCCTCACTGGGGCTGCGTGGATAAGGCTCCTCCCACCCGACCGGACCCGACTTGACTCCCGCTCTCCCCCCCCCCACCCCGCCGACCTCCCTCCGCGACTCTTCCCCCCCCCCGACCTCCGCGACTCCCTCCCCGACCTCCGCGACTCTCGCACCCCCCTTCCCGACCTCCGCCACTCCCCCCCCCCGGACCTCCGCGACTCTTTCCCCCCCCACCCCCGGACCTCCACGACTCTCCCCCGAGACCCGACGCCACCTACCTGTAAATCCAGCCCGAAGTCCTGGGCCCGGCCATTCAGCCTCCTTCTCCCTCCCTCCCTCCCTCCTCTCTCCTTCCCTCCCCTCTCCTTCCCTCCCTCCCTCCCTCCCCTCTCCTTCCCTCCCTCCCCTCTCCTTCCCTCCCTCCCCTCTCCTTCCTCCCTCCCCGCTCCTTCCCTCCCTCCCTCTTCTCTCCTTCCCTCCCCTCTCCTTCCCTCCCTCCCTCCCTTCTCTCTCCTTCTCTCCCTCCATCCTCTCTCCCTTCTCCCCCTCTCCCCTCCCCCCTTCTCCCCCTCTTCCCTTCTTCTCCCCCTCTCCCCCCTTCTCCCCTCTCCCCCTCTCCCCTCCTTCTCCCCCTCTCCCTCCTTCTCCCCCTCTCCCCCCCTTCTCCCCTCTCCCCCTCTCCCCTCCTTCTCCCCCTCTCCCCCCTTCTCCTCCCTCTCCACCCCCCCTTCTCCTCACCCCCCCTCCTCCTCCCCCACCCCCCCTCCTTCTCCCCCTCCTTCCCCACTCCTCTCCTCCTCCCCCCCCGCACCCATTCTCCCCCTCCCCTCGCTATCAGAAACACAGACACTGAAACAGAGAGTGAGAGACACACACACAGACAGACAGAGAGATAGAGACACTCTCAGAGACACACTGGGGGGGCCGTCCCAGCACGCTGTTATAGGACTCCCGGTGCTGCAGTCGGTAAGTAGAAAATGTTTTATTTATTGATTTTTAAAATTTTTATAATTTTTTATTCATTTTTTTTGATTGATTTATTGGTTGATTTATTGATGTATTTATCATTTATTATTGATGATGGCTCTTTATTTGTAAAAGTGAAGTGTTTAATGTTTGTAAACTTCCCTTTAAACCCCCACCCCCCCTCCATTCCCTACGCCTAATTTGTAACCTACGCCTGATTTTCTAAAGTGTAGACAAGATTTTTTCGAACGTACAAAAATCTTCACTTACTCAATTCTAAGTTAGTTTGGAGTAAGTTTTCACTGCCTAAACTTTGAAAACAGGTGTAAGTGGCCGGACATGCCCCCTTTTGAAAAAAAAATTCTGTTCCAAAGTGAAACTGTTCTAACTGACTAGAACTGGAGCAAACTAAATGCCGAGAATTCAAATTTCTAAGATACTCCATTCTAAACCAGTTGCTCCAAAAAAACAGGAGCAACTCAGGCCGAAACTTGGCCCCATAGAGTCTAATTCCTATTCCATTCAGTTTGCTCTTTGGGGAATAGCCTCTCTAACCTCTTCCTCACTTGTTACATCCAAATAAACAATCAAATTGATAGAACTAATGTGCTGGTTTATTTTCCAGACCCTCTATATCATTCCCATCTAAGAATAACAAATGTAATACAAGAGAATGGTAATTACTACGTGTTTACTCTTTCAGGGGGCCATCTAGTGACCAGTTAACAGTATGCAAGTACCAAACATATCACATTCCCCCTCAGAACTCCAATGTGATCATCTCCAAGAATGAACCTGGTTAACAGTTAAAGAACATTGGGCCAGATTTTACTGAAGAAATAGCATTGCCTGAACGATGCACGCTGTTATTAATGCACAATTGGCCAGCAACTTGTAGCAAGGAAGAGATACCCCATCAATTGAGAATCACCACAAGCTACTGGCCGATTTATGCTGCTCTGCCCTTAGCTTCGTAAGAGTGGCACCTTGCACTTAATCTCCCCGTGATTTTCATGAAGTTGCTGCATTTGCATATTAATTGTCCATTAAACTAGCCACAGAAAGTTAAGTCTTGCAATTAACAGCTTAAGTACACTTCTAATTAAGTGATTAACTGTCGATCAACCTCTGTTGTCCAAAAAGTAACCAATTATTAGTGTGGAGTTTCATTCATTCAGATTGTGAATTGTTTTAGGAGATTTTATAAATGTCAAATTTCAAATTTTACATTTTTTTCTTTCTTTTCCTTTCTGTCTCTTTTCTCTCTCTCTCTTCATCTTATCTTTCTTTCCCTCTCTTTATTTCTCTTTCTGTACCTGATTTGACATTGAATTCACCCACTCTAATTAACCCTTTTTCTCAGTCATTTTTTTGTTTATTTCTCATTCCTTAAATCTCATTGGTTAAGGAGATACACTGTTGGTCCCATTGTTCACCAAGTTCCCAGATGTCCTGTTGCTCTCACTGCACCGTTAGCACCTCACACTTCTAGCAATATCGTGGCCAATTTTTTTTATACCTAAACGCACACAAACAACTTTAATGGGGCATGCCGTGACATCAGCCACTCCAGCAAAATCTGGCCCAATACCCTTTCCCTCATGTGACATTGCTTCCAAGTTGGCAATCCAACATTGGGCCCGAAAACGGGCACAGGGAGCGCAAAGCACGATCTGCTCGTGCCCAAAGTGCTGCAGTGCTCGCAAAATTCGTGCTGCCTGCTCATTATAATGATTGGAGTGCTGAGCTCAGCATTAAATGCACTGATCGTTGGCTCGGTGCTCAAGAGCAGAGCCAATATTGTGTGCAGTCTACTGAGCAATAAAATTGTGCCTAGGCTCTCTACACTTCTTAAAGTGGAGGTGCTTTGTTGCAGAAGCACCTCATTGTCACTGTGGATGCAGCCATGTCATAATAGGGTAGAGATAGGGCAAGATGCTTCTCAGATGCAGCACTGGAGGCCTTGGTCCTGGGGTACACAGAAGAAGGCAGGTCCTCTACCTACAGGGTGGCAGGAGACCTTGCAGGCAGAATGCCAGAAGGCAATGGGAGGAGAAGGCCCAAGCTGTCAGTGCAACGAATGTTGCCCCCAGGACCTGGATCCAGTGCCGCAAGAGGTTTAATGACCTCACTCAAGTGGGCAAGGTGAGTGAATGCCATGTCCCCCAACTGCACCATTAGCCTCATGCACTGCTCAATGCACCACACTCGAGCATGCACCTACCAACAATCTCTAACAATCACAACACAAAAAATCTGCAAAAGGACATAGAACAGGCTAAGTGAGTGGGCAAAAATTTGGCAGATGGAGTATAATATTGGAAAGTGTGAGGTCATGCACTTTGGCAGAAAAAATCAAAGAGCAAGTTATTATTTAAATGGCGAAAGATTGCAAAGTGCCGCAGTACAGCGGGATCTGGGGGTACTTGTGCATGAAACACAAAGGGATAGCATGCAGGTACAGCAAGTGATCAGGAAGGCCAATGGTATCTTGGCCTTTATTGCAAAGGGGATGGAGTATAAAAGCAGGGAAGTCTTGCTGCAGCTATACAAGGTATTGGTGAGGCCACACCAATACTGTGGAATACTGTGTGCAGTTTTGGTTTCCATATTTACGAAAGGATATACTTGCTTTAGAGGCAGTTCAGAGAAGGTTCACTAGGTTGATTCCAGGGATGAGGGGGTTGACTTATGAGGAAAGGTTGAGTAGGTTGGGCCTCTACTCATTGGAATTCAGAAGAATGAGAGGTGATCTTATCAAAATGTATAAGATTATGAGGGAGCTTGACAAGGTGGATGCAGAGAGGATGTTTTCACTAATGAGGGAAGACTAGAACTAGAGGGTATAATCTTAGAATAGGGGGCTGCCCATTTAAAACAGAGATGAGGAGAAATTTCTTCTCTCAGAGGGTTGTAAATCTGTGGAATTCGTTGCCTCCGAGAGCTGTGGAAGCTGGGACATTGAATAAATTTAAGACAGAAATAGACAGTTTCTTAAATGATAAGGGGATAAGGGGTTATGGGGAGCGGGTGGGGAAATGGAGCTGAGTCCATGATCAGATCGGCCGTGATCTTATTGAATGGCAGAGGAGGCTCGAGGGGCCGTATGGCCTACTCCTCTTCCTACTTCTTCTGTTCTTATACCTCACAATCATAGCTTCACCTCATCCTCACACACTTAGCACTGCTCCAAGCCTCACACCCACATCTCGCACACAATGTCAGCGATTCAACCATGACAGGCACATCACCCAAACACATTGCACTATAGTCACTGACACACTTCCCTTTCTCTTGCAGGCCAAGCTGGCTCACAACCACTGCGGGGATGAAGCACATTTGCAGAAACTTACTGCGCTGGAGGAGACTGTACTGGAGACCATTGGAGAGGCCCTAATTGAGTCTGTGGCAAGCGGTGAGGTTGAAAACATTGCTGATTACGGTATGTTCATAACTAATCATTTTTCTCACATCCTACTTCCCCCTCATCTCTGATGCTGATGCTGTAAGCATGCGCATCTTGCTTCTCCCCTCTCCCCTCAACACAATCCAACCCTAATGCTATTCTCCTTTCAGATACCCAAGAACTATCAGCAGGCCAGCTAGTCCCCGACCAAGGAGAGGAGGAGAGTGATGGAAAAGAAGATGCATGATCACTTGATCTGATACTCTCACATATCAGCTCAGGCAATGGCACTGCGTGTACTTTAGAGGGTTGTATACAGGCTGGATCTGCACATGGTGAGTCACTGGGCATTAGTGGGCAGCAGCCAGGCCAGCGGGAAAGTGTAGCTCGGATGCCAGCTCCCAGAGAGGGCGAGTTTGTACATGAGTTCTGCTGCACAGAACTCAGATGAAGACTTTGATAGGGCGGATTTCAGAAGAAGGGTGATGGGCGTGCACACAGAAATTCTTGGTGCAATGACATGCCTGCCAGAGAGCCTCTTGTCAGTGTCAAGGAGCATGGAGGAGTCCTGCTCCAAAATTGCATGGACCTTTGCGCAGAGCTTGGAGCCCATGATTTCCAGGATGAAAGTGATGGGCAACTTCAATAGAGCACTTGTGGGCCCAAACATGATGCTGGGTGTGATGGGTGATGTCGCAGCTTCCATTGCAGCACAAGTGGAAGTGACCCAAGATCTGGGTGCTGCACTGGAAGCTCAGGCTACTTTCATACAGGCTCAGCTTGCTGCCACACAAGCTCAGACTGATGCCATTATGCTGGGAGTGTGGAAAGGGGCTTGCAGGATCTCACAGCAGTCCAGCAATCTGTGTTCCAACAGATGCCTAGGAATGCTGATGTTCCATCCCTGGGTGGGGTGGAAGTGGCTCCATGGAGCAAGCACTTGGTGACCTTTCTCAGGATGACAGCATTCATACTTCCACCACTGCCACTCTGCCAGTGCCCTTGCTGCTGTCTGTCAGGCAGCCAGCCCAGACTGCTACCATCCATGCCGAGGTGGTGCAGTCTACATTCGGGCCTTCGAAGTCGTCCTGCAAGGCCATCTGCAGCCTCCCCCACTGAAATTCAACAGCCTTCCACCAGCCATGCTGTAGCATTTTGTAAGAGCACTAGAATAGGCAAAGGCACAAGAAAGGCAGATACTAAGGGAATGCACAAGGGTGATTAGTTGACTTTGTTATGTAGTATTGGATTGAATCATTTATGAATTATGTTTGGAATGTTTGTTTTGTGATGGCTCGTATTTCAGCTTTGTGCCCAAGAGGACACTGTGATGTTCCATGACAGAGAGATGGTAAGGAGGGGAGGTGTTGAGCAATGGAGATCTGGGGTATCATTCAGAGAACGGGTGTCCGATGAGGTGCTCATGGACAGCTTGTCCGGAACAGGAACCTGCAGTCTGCTTCCTCCCTTCCTCCTCCGCCTCCTCTTCCTTCTCCTTCTCTTCCTTTTCCTCTTCCTCCTGCTCTTCTTCCTCCTCCTGAGGTTGTCGCGGAACCTGTGGTGGCAAAGGCTGCGCCCTCATGATGGGTAAGTTGTGAAGGATGCAGCAGACCACCACGCCCCGGTGTGTACTGAAAGGCTCCTCTCGAGCAGTCAAAGCAGCGGAATTGTTACTTTAGCGCCTCAATGATTTGATGATGTTCTTTGTGGCAGCATGGCTGCCGTTATATGACTACTGGCCATGAGTGGTGGGGTTGTGGAGGGGAGTCATCAGCCAGGTGTAGAGCGGATAGCCCTTGTCTTCGAACAGCCATCCTTGGGTTCGACCTGGTGCTGGAAGATTGCTGGCACACTGGACTGGCACAGGGTGAAGGCATCATGACTGCTGCCAGGATACTGGGCATTCACCATCATGATATGCTGGGCATGGTCTCACACCAACTGCACAATAATTGAATGGTAGCCTTTGCAGTTGTGGTACATCTCATGATTGATATGCGGTGCCCATAAAGCTACGTGTTTGTAGTCGATGGCGCCCTGCACAATGGGGATCCTCAATAATCTGGCAAAGCCACATGTGCACTCCTCCTGCTTCTCTCTGTTCACAGAGAAGACAATGAAGCCCCTGCTCCTGGAGTACAGAGCCTCTGTGACCTCCCGGTTGCAGTGATGGACAAGCGATGTTAGCTATGCCTGCTCCAGAATGGAAGGATCCGGTGGCAAAAGAACTGAGGGCTTGCTGACCTTGAGGGCCACTGGCAACGCTGTAATCAGCCTGCTCTGAGGCTGCAGGTCTGGTTCCACGAGGTGGCAGAGTTCTGTGACCACCTCCTTGGTGAAGCGAAACTTCCAAATACAGTGCTCTTGGCTCAGGTTGAGGTAAGAGAATTGCTCTCAGAAAATCCTAGGTGGGTAAGACCTCCTGCTGAGAGCCCTCCTGCCCCTCCTCCTTCTCCCTCTGTGAGCAGCTTGTCATCTTCTTTGCTGCCTCTGCTTATAGGAACATAGGAACAGGAGTAGGCCATTTAGCCCTTTGAACCTGTTCCACCATTCAATGAGATCATGACTAATCTGCGACCTAACTCCATATATCCACCTTTGCCCCATATCCCTTAATAACCTTGGTTAACAAAAATCTATCAATCAGAAATGTAAAATTAACAATTAATCTAACATCAATTGCCATTTTTGGAAGAGTGTTCCAAATTTCTGCCACCTATGTAGCAATGTTCCCTAATTTCACTCCTGTAAAATCTGGCTCTAATTTTTATACTATGCCCCCCTAGTCCTAGATTCCCCAACCAGTGGAAATAATTTCTCTCTATCTACCCTATCTGTTCCTCTTAATGTCTTGTAAACTTTGATCAAATCACCCCTTAAACCTTCTAAATTCCAGGGAATACAACCCTCGTTTGTGTAATATCTCCTTGTAATTTAACCCTTGGTGTCCAGGTATCATTCTGGTAAATCTGTGTTGCAGTCCCTCCAAGGCCAATATACGCTTCCTATGGTGTGGTGCCCAGGATTGCTCACCGTACTGCAGGTGTGGTCTAACTAGGGCTTTGTATAGCTGCAGCATAACTTTTGCCCCCTTATATTCAAATTCTCTAGATATAAAGACGAGCATTCCATTGCCTTTTTAAAATTATTCTCTTACCTGTTCCTGACATTTTAATGATATATGTACCTGGACCCCCAAATCTCTTTGGACCTCCACTGTTTCTAGCTTTTCACCTTTTTCACCATCTCCCTGTGCTGCTGCAGCGCGAGGGGGGCTGCAAGTAGAGCCCCCGTGACTGGGAGCAAGTGGTCTGACCTGAACCCTTGAATTCAGAAGCAAGGCCTTCTCCACGTAACACCACTCCCCGTCACCTCACCAACTTTAAATAACTCTAGACAGTTCCAAACAGTTCCACAAACTTACACAGAGCCAGTAGAAATCAAAAGGCAAGTTATCTGAAAGATGTTGATGATCCCTTTAGATTAGGCTGCTGCCCTCATGCAGTTGAGGGCGGAGAGAGCGTTGATTGGAACAGCGATGTCAAAAATGGCAGGTCATGCATCAAATCAGTGTTGCATGCTGATTGAGATCACAATCTGTCTCAGTAGCACTCTTGTGGTGAGCGCAGGCTACGGCTGCGCTACTGACTTGTCCAAAATGGTAGCTGCTGCAGCCCGCACCAGATGTGGTTATAAGAACTGAAGAACTAGGAGCAGGAGTAGGCCATTTGGCCCTTCGAGCTCATGGCTGAAAGCAAGGCAGCCGCCATTTTTTTACCAAAACCGGTGTTAACAGCCGACGCTAATGTAACTAATTTTGCGGCCCACGTGTCTGTATTCAGCTCAGTAAAATCAACATGAATACTCTGCCATGATTTTGTCCACAAGTTTACAGGTAGATTGATCTGACAGGCTTGACACTCATGAGCAGCATCTTCTATGTTGAAATCTAGGGAAGGCCACTGCATGTACATTCTAGCTAATTCTTACTATACCAGTATGTAACTCCTGGATCATCTTTAATCAACAATTCATTTCAATGTCTACCGTATAATTGTAGTTCTGCTGGCAAAACTCCATCATTGGCCCAGCCATTCACCATGTAGTATATAACATGGGATAGTACAGGATCGTTACTTCTATGTCACTTACCGTAATGAGAAGAGGGTTCCACTGCTTAGTAAACAATTTCTTGATGGTCAAATCTTTGACAATAAGTGGACCTGATATAGGTAGGCAGGACACAACATCCGCATCGGCATTTTATTTTGATGGTTTAAACTTGATTCCATACTGAAAAACTGATAATTGAATAGTCCATTTTTGAATTCTCATTAAAGGTAAAATTGGTGTTCCTTTGTTCTCAAAGCCAGAAACTTATAATCAGTGTACAAAACAAAATAATGGTGTGTGTGAAATTTCTTCACTCCGAAAATGATTGCAAGGGCTTCACATTTAATTTGTGAATCACTGGTCTCGGAGGAAGTTAGGGTCGTGATCGCGAAAGCTATTGGTCATTTGGACGCATCAGGACATCAGTGAGCAATCACAGCTCACACACCCACAAGCTGCATCAACTGATAAAATCACCAGCAACTTAGGATCATAATGTACCAATAATGGTGCATTTGCTAATAAAGTCTTCAAAACTATTCTGACAGAAGGAATCCCAGGTGCACCAGTTTGATTTAAAAGTGATATTTAATAACAGCAATGAGCAAACTTTAATGGCTGCATTTATGTGCACCACAAGTGGGTTGGACCAGATTTCTGATTGCTCCCCTTGGAGTACAAGGTACACCCAGCAGTTTGTTTGAAATGTGTCATCATTATAGGCAGTCCCTCGGAATCGAGGAAGACTTGCTTCCACTCCCAAAGTGAGTTCTTTGATGGCTGAACAGTCCGATACAAGAGCCACAGACCCTGTTACAGGTGGGACAGACATTCAGCGAGGAAAGGGGTCAGTGGGGCTGGTTTGCCACGTGCTCCTTCCGCTGCCTGCGCTTGGCCTCTTCATGCTCTTTGCGTTGAGACTCGAAGAGCTCAACGTCCTCCCGGATGGATTTTCTCCACCTCGGGCGGTCTGTGGCCAGGGTCTCCCAGGTGTCAGTGGTGATGTCGCACTTTACCAGCGAGGCTTTGAGGGTGTCCTTATAACGTTTCCGCTGTCCTCCTTTGGCTCGCTTACCATGAAGGAGCTCCGCATAAAGTATTTGCTTAGGGAGTCTCGTATATGGCATGCGTACTATGTGGCCTGCCCAGCGAAGCTGATCGAGTGTGGTCAGTGCTTCAATACTGGGGATGTTAGCCTGGTCGAGGACACTGATGTTGGAGCGCCTGTCCTCCCAGGGGATTTACAGGATCTTGCGGAGACATCGTTGGTGATATATCTCCAGCGACTTGAGATGCCTTCTATACATTGTCCATGCCTCAGATCCATATAGGAGGGCGGGTATTACTACAACCCTGTAGACCATGAGTTTGATGGTAGATTTGAGGGCCTGGTCCTCAAACACTCTTTTCCTCAGACAGCCGAAGGCTGCGCTGGCGCACTGGAGGCGATGCTGAATCTCCACATCAATGTCTGCCTTGTTGATAAGAGGCTCCCGAGATATGGGAAATGGTCCACATTGTCCAGGGCCGCATCGTGAATCTTGATGATTGGAGGGCAGTGCTGTGCGGACAGTGACAGGCTGGTGGAGGACCTTTGTCTTACGGATGTTAAGCATAAGGCCCATGCTTTCGTACGCTTCAGTGGATACATTGACTATATCCTGGAGTTCAGCCTCTGTGTACTATGATCCTGGCTGCTGGAGAGTAATTGAAAGTCTCTGCAATGTGTAATTTGATCCAGTTATTGTCACAGGCAGACTCCCTGAGCCAAGCTGCTCCAGTGCAGCCATGACAGTGGCATCTACCTGTTAATGTGGAGGGTCACCTAGAAAAGCAAGACAACTCTCACGTGGCCACGTACAGCCTGCCCTGTCGACCTCCCAATCATCAGTTGATTGATATAGCATAAAATGCTGGAAATGCTCAGCAAATCAGGGAGCATTTCCAGAGAGCGAGGGAGAGTTAAAGTTTCAGGTCAATGACCTTTCATCAGAATATGAAACGTTATTTCTGTTTCTCTTTCCATAAATGCTGCCTAGTTTGTTGAGTGAAGTTGCATGATTTGAGCAGCAAGGTTGGTTTAGTAAGGCGCATTTCATTCAACGAAAACAGGTGAGGGTGACATCACTAGCAGAACTATAGGTTTTTAGCATACGCTGAGAATGACATCATCAAGTGGCTCAGCTCATGCACAGGATGAGCACAGGTCAACTGAAAACCGGAAGTACCCACACTGTTGCTAATCACTCCATCAAATGAGCTGAGAGCTGCTGTGACTGATGGAGTATTGTGTGTGGGTCACAGATTATTAACAGGTTTATTAGTTACAGTAAATAGTGACAGTGTCATGACTTCTGGATTTTGTCCTGTCCAATGATATCACTTTCCTCACACACACTGGGCTTCCCGAGAAATCTAATCACTGCTGTTCATGGTCAAGAGCGTGATCCAGGTCTAGAGAGAAGGATATGTAGAATGTGGTGTGGGTGTAAAGGGGGTGGGGATAGAAGAACATGATCCATGTCTAACAGAGGAGGGAGAACGTGGTCTATCATCCCATCCGGATCAAACCTCGTTCCCAATCCACCCCCCACATTTAGACCCGGTTCATGCTCTTCTGCCCTCCTCACTGTTCTCACTATACTCCCCTCCCCATGAGCTCCTGACCTTCTCCCCTCCGAGCCCCTTCTCACCCCACTCCGATCCTCTGCCTTCTCCCCGCTCCGATCTCATGCCCTCTCTCCTCCTAACTCCTGTCTTCTCCCCCCTCCAATCCTGTTCTCTCCCTGCTCTGATCCCCTGTCCTCTCCCCTTCCCTCCGATCCTCTGTCCTCTCCCCTTCCCTCCGACCCCCTGTCCTCTCCCCTTCCCTCCAATCCCCTGTTCTCTCCCCTTCCCTCCAATCCCGTTCTCTCCCCTTCCCTCCAATCCCCTGTCCTCTCCCCTTCCCTCCAATCCCCTGTTCTCTCCCCTTCCCTCCAATCCCTGTCCTCTCCCCTTACCTCCAATCCCCTGTCCTCTCCCCTTACCTCCAATCCCCTGTTCTCTCCCCCTCCAATCCCCTGTCCCTCCCCCTTCAATCTCCTGTCCCTCCCCGCACCCCCAATCCCCTGTCCTCTCTCTCCATGCTCCGATTCTGTCCTCTCTCCCCCTCCAATCCCCTGTCCACTCCTTCCTCTCCGATCCTCTATCCTCTCACCCCTCTGATCCCCTGTCCTCTCTCTCCCCCCCCGTCCTCTACCCCACTTCGATCCCCTCTCTTCTCCCCCTTCCGATTCCCTGTCCTCTCCCCCCTCCAATCCCCTGTCCTCTCCCCCCTCTCCTCTCCTTTCCCCTCTCCAATCAACTATCCTCTCCCCCCCCCCCCCCCCGCCCGATACCCTCTCCCCTCTCCTCCCCTCTCCAATCCTTTGTCCTCTGCCACACCCCCACCCCCCTCCAAGCTCCTGCCCTCTCCTCTCCCTTCCTCCGATCTATTCTCCAATCCCCTGCCCTCTCTTCTCCCTGCTCCAATCTCCTGACCTTCTCCACAGGGAGGAAACGTGGTACAGGCTGCAGGCCACAGCCCTGCAGCTTGGTGCATGCGCGGTTGGAACATCGGGTGTGCAATGCCAGGTGCGCATGCACGTCTCTGGTGGGGGCGGGACAGTGTTTCTGCTCTGCCCCATACAGTGCACATGCGCAGAATGACTCGTCAGAGTTCGTGCAAATAATC
Organism: Pristiophorus japonicus; assembly: GCF_044704955.1. Lineage (NCBI taxonomy): Eukaryota > Metazoa > Chordata > Chondrichthyes > Pristiophoridae > Pristiophorus > Pristiophorus japonicus. The sequence continues at coordinate 51,840,745 of NC_091991.1, forward strand.
ACTCCGAACTTTAATTATTATTTCTAAATGAGTAAAATGTGGGCCCAAGTGTGAGTAATTTATATGTCCATTTGATGTTATTGGAAAATGGCAGCAATGGAGCTGAAGATTTTTTGGATGGTAATAGCACCAAATTCCATTTTTCCATGAGGTTTAACTCAGTAGATGGAACACCAATTGACTCACTAACTAAAGCATAATATATTCCATTTAAGTAAGGTATCATATTCCAATATTACTAAGCATTTACAACACATGCATTGTAAATCTCAGGGAAAGAAGGATTTGTGATCCATGTGTAACTGTAGAGGATTTTACACGTTTATGCTTTGAATGGATTCTCAAGGAAAATGGTGTGAAATTCCCACGAGGAAGGAGATATCCAGGAGATATCTCAGTATAAGGTTTATATAAACATTTGGAGCTTTTAGATGTGTCAGCAGTGTAGACAATTTGCAGATGGAGACTGAGCCAGCAGAGGGATGGCTCTGTCAAATTGTTGCACCAGCTTTGGAGGGGTCACGACTTCAGCTGCACTACCTAGAAATCTCAACAATCATAAATATCTTTGCACAGATTGTGTTCTGGCGCTGGGCTGATGTGCCTGCATCAATGAAGGCTATGGGGACCTTATTAAATGGTATCTATGCACAAGGAATCTGTTTTGTCATTGTAACCTCCATCAACCACACTGTCTGTCTGATGCTGCATTAATAATGTGATCCACCAACTGCAGACCAGTGCCAAGAATATTCATATATCTCTATTTCACATGTGAGGCCACTAAATCAGAATGACTAAATACAGTAATCAATATCCCCCTGCTTTATCCAAACTGACAACATTTTCCAGAAAATAAACGATGAAAGACACAGATTCACAATTATAAATGCTAAACAGTTTATTGTCATTAAGTGTAATATATCCGTGTGCATTTCATGTATTTGGGGATTTTCCCTTTTCAGATCCTTTTTCTCACTGAGTAGGCATCTTTATGATTCACCTATGATAGCAATGTCACTGAAGGAAGGAGTTACATCAAAAAGGGGATATAAAATATGGGTTGTGGAGATAATTCAGAAAAGAGGAACAGCAAAGATGATAAAGACCGCAACAATTACAAACCACACAGTGCTGGGCGATGATCCGACCCTCGCGAGAAGACACTCCCACTCCATTAGGAGCTCATGTTAAATGGAACTGCTTGCTTATATCAAACAACACTTTGGACAGAATTGGAGAGCTACATTGTTATTGTCTCAGAAAGTCTAGGATGACATTTTGTCAGAGTTCTAATCAAGAAAAGTAAACAGTTAATGTCTTAATCATTTTAACTCATTTCAAATTCCTTGAATGTACATTTGAGCAAATAGGGATCAAAGTTATGTCATTCATGCTCCTTCAAAATCAAATGGAAAATCGTTCAGGCTACATTTTGTGTTAATTGGCAGCTTTAACCCACTGATAAATGCTTTAAGGATTTGCTACACACACACACACACACACACACACACACGAGTCAAGTGGAAATGGGCTCCACTCAAATTAATCTGTGGCTGTGGAAACGCGCCCCTAATACTGACTTAGTGCAACTGATCGTGTGTAAGTAGAATCAAAGCAAACAAGCTCAGTAACAGTATGAACAATCTGAACCTTCAATTACATTTCAAACTGCAGCTCAGAATCTTTCATGCTGAATATGGGCCCCATGTTGTGACTAAGATATCGACATATGCTTCACATTCTGTCCCTGTAAGTTGTATTCTTCTGTATAATTCTGAATGTCAACTGGGAAGGCAGTTGGAGCATACTCCATCCTGGAATTCCCAGCTAACTCTGAGTAAGGTTAGTTTTCTGTGGATACAAATTACTTTGCTGAGCTCAAAGTCAATTGTTTAAAGCATTTTAAAAACGAATCTGTAGAATGGGCCCTTGAACATGTATGAGTGTGTCATTAACATTCAGGCTTCAGTTGCAGATAGTAAATCCCAGAGAGGGCAGAGAAAGCTGTAAAATTACTCCACTTAAAGGCAATGCCCCTGCCTGCTTCAAGCATGTTTGCCCATGCTGCACTGTGAGAGACCTCATTTATGGTGCTGAGTTGGTGCAGGTCTCTAATTACCTGTTTGAAATGACTTGTCTGATAATGTCCTTGTTTTCTGCTTCAAATGTTTTAGAAATTCATTGGAAACCCGTGATTTCAAAATTTGATTACACTCCCTGAAAGATCTGCCTGAGTTGCGGACTGAAATATTTTATTGGTTGGCATATTGTCTATAGCCACTAATTTAGAGAGAGTTAATTGCGGTTAGGAATTGTGAGGTATTTAGGCCTTGTTTCCCTTATTTGAGAGTCTGGACCAGTCAGAGTTAAATGAAATCCATTTTTAATGGTGAGGTTTGTTTATTTGGAAACGTGCTACTCGCTCAGTATAATTCGCAGGTTGAACTTTTGATGATGTCACCACAGTCAGCTGCCTCCTTTTCTCCTCTTTTCCTTCATTACAACAGTGACTACACGCCAAAAATACCTCATTGGCTGTAAAACACTTTGAGATGTCTGGTGATCGTGAAAGGCACTATACAAATCCAAGTCTCTCTCTCTCTCTCTCTCCACATGTTGTACCTTGAGATATGCTCCTCTTAAGTGGTTGAAGTATGAAGCCAGAAAAGTGGAGAAAATACAGCAACAGCAGGTTCTCTCTCTTGAATTCTCCTCACAATAATCTCTTCACCATCTGGAAGGAAATCCCCAAATGCTTGGACCCACACCCTGAAGATGGGCCTGAGCATGATTGGAGTTTGAAGTTGCTATATATTGGTGTAACAAGACTGGGTTTAATGATTGGTACTTAGTGGTGAGATATTTAAGACATTAGAATTTCAAAATGGCTGACAAGTCTTTCAAACCAGGCCTGTGAAATAGGTGTAGTAACCTAATCACTGCTGGGGGAATGGTAGGAAACAAAAGAGTGAAAGAAACCATAAGCAGGATTTATAATCAAAGTTGTAGTTCTGCAGCCCCTGGAGGGGATAAGAAGCCAATTAGAAAATTATTGTAGCTGGCAGTAGAGTATTTGCAAGCTTTAAGAACCACAAGGGAATAAATAATCTTATGAGCTCTTCTGGTAGAGTCTGATTGATGGCCGACAGTCCAGACAGATGCAATTACAAATACAATGCGCACATTAGCACAAGAGGGGGCCATTTGACCCTTCTTTCCTGGCCAAACCTTCTTGCCTTTCACTATATTTCAGGTTTAGTTACATGTTTAATAAGAATTATTTCCCATGGTACATGGCCTGTTATACTGCTCACTAACCTGTATCCCTGCTTTAATAATTAACTTATGTTTTACTCAACCACCAGGGGAAACTCATAACCCTGGAATGAGGGGGGCACTTGGAAATGGATGTGCGTATGAATGCTATTTCTCAACCATTTTCTGTGAGAATCTAAGTTTTTACGATAATTGCTTGAGAAAATGATTAATCAAGGTTACTCTGCTCCCTTCTCCCGACCGATTTAACTGTATAACATTTTCACACAACACAGATATCCACAATCAAACACATAGAGAATAAACATCTTGATATAGCAACAAACACATCATCAGCAGGAACAGATATGAACCAACTAGCTGCCTTTCTCTCGGCTAGACATCTTTGGCTCAGAAGAATGTGTTCAATTCCATTATTATTATCTGTAGTATGTGAGTTCAGACAAGTTCCACATGGCCGCAAATTACACCTTCCCGTTTTACCCACATAAAACATTAAACATTTGTAATCACTTATGGGAAAGCAAGTAAAAATGGACTTCATAATTCGTCAGACAAGTTGTTTGAATTTATAATGAGTCAGAGCCTGGAGTTTACGATACTCAGAGCTGCCTATTCAACTGATATACATTGCATGGTGTTGAGCTTTCTCCTTGTGATAACTTTATTATTGGTTTGTACTATTGTGCACAAAATCAATTTGTATAAAGAGTAAGGTGCTTCAGTGCAATAATGTGCGAGTGCTGTATTGTCAGAGGTGCCATCTTCCAGATGAGACATTAAACAGAGACCACGACACTGCTTGTTCATGTAAGACGTAAAAGACACCATGGCACTTTTTTGAAGAAGAGCAGGGCTTTGTCCCGGTGCTTTGGACAACATTCATCCTTCAACCAAAAACAGATTAACTGGGCATTCATCTCATTGCTGTTTTTGGGACTGTGCCACATGCAAATTGGAGTTGTGTTTGCCCACAAAACAACAAACTAAATCTGGGGCTTCATGAAAGGCACTATATAAATGTAAGTTGTTTCTTCATTGCACAACTTTTTGTTGTAGAAACATTGGAATAGGGCCAAATTCAGATCTTGGTAAAAGATATAGGGGGAGAAATTGAGTAACCCTGAAAATGGAATCATGTTACCTGATTAACCCATGCCCATTCATTGCATTGCAAGCAGCATGTTAAATTGGTGCTGCCTGCTCTTTTAAGTGATTGCTGTGTGCAACCAGTGCTAACTGCACTGTGCATTGGCTGCACAAGTCATTTGGGAGCCCAATATCATGAGTGGTAGCACTACTTAAAGACAGCCTGCCCCTCTTAAAGGGGATGTGCATTGTGGCTGCAAGAAGTGTTGCGAGTTTTTCAAAAGTCAATTTGGGCTGTGACACTGGATGTGAGAGAGTGACCACCAAGGTTTTCAGACAATAACTGGAGATCTGGGTGGAAGAGGTGGAAAGAAGGAGAGACATCCTATATCCACAGGGGGGCAGGATGTCCTCCAGACATATATTCAGGAGGCAGTGAGAATAAATAGCAGCAGACATCGATGCCAGGAGTGTTGATCCAAGAATATTGGTGCAGTGCAGGAAGAAGTTTAACAATCTGACATGAATTGACAAGGTAAGTGAATTCATCTTCAAATGGCACATCTTAGCAACTGAACAACTAGCCTCATCCATTGCTCAATCACTACACCCCCATCACCCACCTACCAATGCTCTCTATCAAACAATGCTCAAGCCTAAAATTCATATGCTTTACCTCACCCTCACACACTTAGCACTGTTATAAGCCTCACACCCACAACTAACAACTCTAACACACTGGCAGCTATTCAACCATGGCAACCACATCACCCAAACATATTAAAGGTCACTCACTGACACGCTTTTCTCTATTTCTTGTAGGAGAAGATGGCACATAACAGGAGGATGCAGCAAAGAACTGGAGGAGGACAAGCTCCCAAATGCTTTCTTCCATAAAATGAAGGAGTATAACCATTAGATTCCTCTTTAAGTTCAAGTATAGCTGAAATAATGCCGTAATAAATTGGGACTCATTACTGTGTTATTGCAATGCCCCAGCAATGCCGAGATTTAACAGGTTATGAATAAATTGGCTGATTGTTTTGAGAAATATAGAACAAAGGTGAAACTCGAGAGGCTTTTAGTTATCTGTATCACTTTAAAGCACAATCCATTTGCGATCAAAACATTTTCAAATAGCAACCCCTTTGCTATAATAATGTCGGATGAAAATCACTCTGTGATATGCACCTGTCTGGGAGAGGCAATCAAAACAAAATGCATGTTCACATTAAACACAAAGGCCTTGAAAATACGTCGTTAGATAATAGCAAATGAATGCTTAATGCTTCATCTGAAATTTCTCTCTCTGCTATTTTAGCAGAGATATCGACTCATTTATTTTCAATGGCTTAATTTCAAGGCCTATGTGTTGTTAACGTAAATTAGAATTCAGCAGAAGACAAACAGAGCACAAAACCTTTTCAGTCACAACAAGTGCCACTGATTGCAGCTCCTTTGTTGTTACCTCACTTCTACATGGAACAGCTATAGCTGTTTAGGGAACATGATGCTCAGCTTACAACATCATGACACAGCTTATCATGTCATTGATAGATAGGTACTTGACTTTTTGTATTTTTATACTTGTCCAGTTGAGACATAATAGGACAATGGACAATATTGTGTCTGTTGTTGGGGCTTAGGCCGTGGGGCGGGGATGTGGGTGGTGGGGAGGTTCTGTGGCAGAAGAGGTGCGAAGACCACAGTAAAATGCCGTAAATGCCATTTTTACTGGGGTTCTGTGGCTCCTCCACTGAAGTTTTTGCAGACAGGTGGGAAAATCTCAGTGGAAATTCAGTGGCTTTGGGCTGGATTTTAATGAACAGGCGTGCATGGGTTTGAATGCGGGTGGGGGGGGACGCTGCGTTAAAAAGCCACTGATAGATACACGTCACATATTTCCGGGTTTCCACATTGAAAACCACTATCTATGACTGGATGTGTTTAGTCTGTCCAGTATTGAAATCTACCACCCCAACAAACTCTGTTGCATTTTTTTATATATACTAATGAACCTGATGTCACCCAGTGCTGGTACTAACACAACAAAATGCAATTCGGATGGAGTCAATATCAGTCTTTTCTCCCAGTTTTTATTTTTGTTAAATACTTTGCCAAACATCAAGCTACTATCCCAGGAACAGCTGTATCACTACCAATGTCAGAGGGAAGAGCAACTCCTGGAAAATGACAAGACAAAGTGCGCAGTGGTATACTTTTACACTCCATCAACTTTTGTATGGCTCTCCCAAAACAAATCTGAGTTGTCTATCTCTGGTGCCACAACATAAACAGTTGTACCTTTGTTAGCTGCCCAGAGTCGTTATTTTGCAGCTCCATTTCATCCATTGCAGAGGACATTACTGTTTAAAACTACAGCTGGACCACCAGGGAATTAGGATGAGGTGCAGCCATGAAAGAGTATCCACCCAGGGTGGGAAATAGACAACTTACTGCCTAGTGGTACAAAAAACTGTGCAGTGATTTTGGGGCTTATAACTGCTTGATTCCCATTGCTTGGGGCCGAATTTGGTCGCCGCCCATTTCTAGCTGGCCCCCCCGGCGGCACCTACCTTTTTGCTGCCTGCTGCCGCCGGGTCCCATCGGGAGCCACTTTCGGCTCCGTTGTGTGGGCATCAGCATCAGCGGCAGTCGCCATGCGGGAGTGGGAGTGAGCAGCCGGCGTTTTCAATGTGCAGCAGTTAGAGGCCTCTCCTCTTGGGGATCTTCGGAGGGCCTCCAAAGCGCATGCGTGAGACTTCACGATTTTTGTTGTTGTAGTTTTTGTCTTCCGGCGTGTTGTCATTTCTGAGGCTGATTGCTGTACTGTGCAAATGCATAAAGGCACACCACTTTATTCCACCTGTGAGTGTGAGAGGGGAGAGGAGACAGTTGGCATTTGAGAGGAAAGAGTTGAAGGTTGGAGAGGAGAGAGTTGGAGGTTTCAGAGGACAGAGTTAACATAAGGACATAAGAAATAGGAACAGGAGTAGGCCCCTCGAGCCTACTCCGCCATTCAATAAGATCATAGCTGATCTGATCATGGACTCAGCTCCACTTCTCCGCCCACTCCCTATAACTCCTTATCCCCTTATCGTTTAAGAAACTGTCTACTTCTGTCTTAAATTTATTCAATGTCCAGCTTCTACAGCTCTCTGAGGCAGCGAATACCATAGATTTACAACCCTCTGAGAGAAGAAATTCCTCCTCATCTCTGTTTTAAATGGGCAGCCCCTTATTCTAAGATCATGCCCTCTAGTTCTAGTCTCCCCTGTTAAGTCCTGACTCTAATGTACTGACTTACACGAGACACATGCTGAAGTCAAGGTCACTCAGGACCTGCACCTTTAATTCCAGCTCTCCAGTGCCGCACTTGCCTGAGACCTCCCTTTATATACCACAATGGGACAGGTATGGAGTGTCTCCTGCAAGTGCACCCCTGGTGGTAAGGTATGCTTATTGTTACAGGTCATATCCAGTTACAGTCATGTATAGCATGGTAAGATACAGTTATATACAGTAATGTGAGATACATGACATCACCCTCCCCCAAGGTCTTATTGCCTTTATAGATTCAGTCTGTTAGGTGGTCTGCGCTCTTGCATGGAGCATCATAGTTGTGATTCAGTTGTTTGCCTTGGTGCCTGTTTTTCATTCGGTGTGATTGCTAATATCTCTCCTGGGCTGTCTGTTTCGTTCGGTGTGATTGCTAGTATCTCGCCTGGGCTGTCTGTTGAGACTGCCCTTTCCTCAGGTTGTTCCACCTGTCTGTTCACCAGGTGTGGTGTGAGTTCCACATTGTAGTCTGCCTCTGGTTCTTCAGTGTTATCAGTGAATCTACTTCTTACTTGGTCTACATGCCTCCGACAGGTTTGGCCATTGTCCATTTGTACAACCAGTAGCCTGTTTCCCTCTTTGTCTGTTACTATCCCTGAAAGCCATTTGGGACCCCGACCATAGTTTAGCACAAACACTTTGTCCCCTATCTCATTCCACATCCCCCTCGAATTACGGTCATGGTACTCAGTTAACTTTTGATGCTTAGCCTCAATAATTTCATGCATGTCTGGGAGGATTAATGAGAGCCTGGTCTTTAAGGCTGGTTTCATCAATAGTTGCCCGGGGGGGACCCCAGTCAATGAATGCGGACGAGATCTGTATGCCAGCAGCAGTCGCGACAGGCTGCTCTGCAGCGTGGGACCTTGGATTCTGAGCATGCCTTGTTTAATGATCTGCACTGCTCGCTCTGCCTGGCCATTGGAGGCCGGCTTAAAAGGTGCTGTCTTAACGTGATTTATACATTGGTCAACTGTAAAATCGTGAAATTCTGCGCTGGTGAAGCGCGGACCATTATCACTGACCAATATGTCAGGAATGTCGTGCGTTGTAAACATGATTCTAAGGCTCTCCACAGTGGTGGAGGTGGTGCTCGAGTTTAAAATGGTGCACTCGATCCATTTTGAAAATGCATCAACGACCACGAGGAACATTTTGCCCATGAATGGGCCCGCATTGTCTACATGCACCCACGACCACGGTTTGGTGGGCCAGGGCCAGGGGCTTAGGAGGGCCTCCCTGGGGGCATTACTGAGTTGGGCACAAATGGTGCACCATCGGACGCAGAGCTCTAAGTCCGCGTCAATGCCAGGCCACCGGACATGAGATCTGGCTATGGCCTTCATAAGGACGATCCCTGGGTGCTCGCGATGGAGCTCCCGGACAAACGCCTCCCTGCCTTGTAAGGGCATAACTACTCGGCTGCCCCACATCAGGCCGTCTGCCTGTAGTGAGAGTTCATGCATGCATCTATGGAAGGGTTTGACCTCCTCGGGGCAGGCACCGCAAGCCTCTGCCCAGTCACCGGTTAAAACACATCTTTTAACTAGAGATAATGTGGGGTCGCTGGTCGTCCAGGCTCTGATTTGGCGAGCCGTCATGGGCGAACATGTGGATTCAAAGGCATTGATTGCCATGACCATCTCACAGTCCTGTTCATCGGACCCTTCTGTGGTTGCCAGGGGTAGCCTGCTAAGCGCGCCGGCACAGTTGTCTGTGCCTGGTCTGTGTCTTATCGTGTAGTCGTAAGCCGCCAGAATGAGTGCCCACCACTGAATGCGCGCTGAGGCGTTGGCGTTGATTGCCTTGCACTCGGATAGTAGGGATGTGAGGGATTTGTGGTCGGTTTCTAATGCAAACTTGGCCCCGAAAAGGTATCGGTGCATCTTTTTGACACCGTACACGCACGCGAGCGCCTCCTTCTCAACCATACCGTACCCGCGCTGCACCCGCGAAAGTGACCTGGAGGCATAAGCAACGGGCTGCAATTTACCCGCATCATTGACGTGCTGTAAAACGCACCCGACCCCGTACGCTGACACATCACACGTAAGGACAAACTTTTTACCTGGGTCAAAAAAGACTAAAACACTCTTGGAACATAGAAGGTTGCGTGCCTTATTGAAAGCGCGTTCTTGGGCGTCCCCCGAAAACCAATCGCACCCCTGTCTGAGTAGCACGTGGAGAGGCTCCAGCAGCGTGCTCAAGTTCTGCATAAAGTTCCCAAAGTAATTGAGTAGCCCGAGAAAGGCGCGCAGTTCCGAGACATTCCAGGGCCTGGGTGCCAGGCGAATCACTTCGGTTTTGGATTTGGTTGGGCAGATTCCATCAGCGGCAATCCTTGTGCCCAAAAATTCAACCTCAGGTGCGAGAAACAGACACTTGGATTTCTTAACTCTTAGGCCTACACGATCCAATAGACTTAGTACTTCCTCAAGAGAGTCGGTGTCCCTGCCCGTGATGAGTATGTCATCTTGAAACACAACCGTCCCCGGGATGGACTTGAGCAGACTTTCCATGTTGCGCTGGAATATAGCAGCTGCTGACCTGATGCCGAATGGGCATCGATTGTACACAAAAAGGCCTCGATGTGTGTTGATGGTGGTGAGTAGCTTAGACTCTTCGGTCAGTTCTTGCGTCATATACGCAGATGTGAGGTCAAGTTTCGAGAAATTTTTCCTCCAGCTAACGTGGCAAATAGGTCCTCCGCTCTTGGCTGCGGGTATTGGTCCTGTAGGGAGATTCTGCTTATGGTAGACTTGTAATCCCCACAGATTCGCACGGATCCATCAGGCTTCATGACGGGGACGATGGGGCTTGCCCAGTCGCTGAATTCCACGGGAGAAATTATGCCTTCGCGCAGAAGCCGGTCCAGTTCGTTTTCAATCTTTTCCCTCATCACATAAGGCACTGCTCTAGCCTTGTGATGGACCGGTCTGGCAGTCTGTGTGATGTAGATTCTAACTTTAGCCCCTTTGAAGGTGCCCACAGCTGGCTGAAAGAGATGTTCAAAACGGCTTAGAACTGTTGAGCAGGAGGTCCGTTCCTCTGACGACAAGGCGTGAACATCATCCCATTTCTAATTAAGTTCTGTTAGCCAGCTTCTCCCCAACAGGGCTGGGAGATCCCCGGGGACAATCCACAGGGAAGGTTGGTGCACCATCCCTTTGTGTGTGACTGAGAGCATTGCGCTGCCAAGGACTGGGACGATTTCTTTAGTATAGGTCCTTAATTTGATGTCGATCTTTGTGAGTTTTGGTCTGTTGCTTTTGTGCGGCCACAGCTGTTCAAATTGTTGAACGCTCATGAGGCCCCCGTGTCCAGTTCCATGTTCACGGGTATCATAATTGGAAGCGCCTTGGTGTAAGAACAGTGGACATTGATCGTGTTAACCCGCTGTACCTTGGCGTCCCGTGCACTGTTCCAACCGTCTTCTGGTCCGCTTTCCGACCCTTCCGATTCGTATACCAGCCGAGCTGCTGTTTTTCTGTACATGCGAGCCAGATGCCCTGTGTAGTTGCAGTTTCTGCAAAAGGCATGCTGAAATCGACACACCCTGGTTGAGTGCCTTCCCCCACATCTCCAACACAGACCGTTTCCATTGTTTCCGAAGGATGAGCTGCGTCTGGCTGATCTCCCTTGAGGTTCTCTCAATCTGTTGTTGATTGCTCGCATTGTGGGTTGATGAGGTGTGATCGGCCGTTCATGTGGCCCTTGATTTTGATGGCTTCTGGCGCCACTGTCTGCTGTTGAAGGCTGCTCTCCTGCGTTTGTCTGTGTGTGGAGGTAGCGGTTTGTTTCAAAATGTGAACCCCTTGTTCCGATGCCTCGTTGGTTGTCGTACCCAAAGTATAAATCAGCCTCGTTTCTTCTTCGCCTGTCAAGAACGTCTGTGCGACCAGTGCTGCTGCCTCTAGAGTCAAGTTCTTAGTCTCTATAAGCTTTCAGAATATGCCTGCGGGGCCTATTCCTCCAATAAAAAAGTCTCTCAGTACTTCTCTCCTTAGTTCATTGGGGAACTCACATGAACTAGCCAGCCTCCGAAGTTCCGCCACGAAGTCGGGTATGCTTTGGCCCACACAGCGTCTGTAGTTGTAGAACCTGTGTCTGGCCATGTGTAGGCTGCTCGCTGGCTTCAGGTGGTCTCTCACCAGTGCGCTCAACTCCTCAAATGACTTGCTTGCTGGTTTCTCAGGTGCCAGCAGGTCTTTCATTAAAGCGTATGTTTCGAGCCACAGCTGGTCAAGAGATGGGCTCTTCTCTTGTCTGCCTTATCATCGCCCAACCAGTCTTTGATCACAAAGCTTTGCTGGAGCCTTTCTATAAAGTCATCCCAATAGTCTCTTGCATTGTATTTCTCATCTGAGCTGTTGGTAGCTATTCTGTGGATTCTGTGATCCCGTAACTCATCGCCACTGTTAAGCCCTGACTCTAATGTACTGACTTACACGAGATACATGCTGAAGTCAAGGTCACTCAGGACCTGCACCTTTAATTCCAGCTCTCCACTGCTGCACTTGCCTGAGACCTCCCTTTATATACCACAGTGGGACAGGTATGGAGTGTCTCCCGCAAGTGCACCCCTGGTGGTAAGGTATACTTATTATTACAGGTCATATCCAGTTACAGTCATGTATAGCATGGTAAGATACAGTTATATACAGTAATGTGAGATACATGACATCCCCCATCGGTGGAAACATCCTCTCTGCATCCATCTTGTCAAGCCCCCTCATAATCTTATACGTTTCGATAAGATCACCTCTCATTCTTCTGAATTCCAATGAATGGAGGCCCAACCTACTCAACCTTTCCTCATAAGTTAACCCCCTCATCCCCGGAATCAACATAGTGAACCTTCTCTGAACTGCCTCCAAAGCAAGTATATCCTTTTGTAAATATGGAAACCAAAACTGCACACAGTATTCCAGGTGTGGCCTCACCAATACCTTGTACAACTGTCGCAAGAATTTCCTGCTTTTATACTCCATCCCCTTTGCAATAAAGGCCAAGATACTATTGGCTTTCCTGATCACTTGCTGTACCTGCATACTATCCTTTTGTGTTTCATGCACAAGTACCCCCAGGTCCCGCTGTACTGCGGCACTTTGCAATATTTCTCCATTTAAATAATAACTTGCTCTTTGATTTTTTCTGCCAAAGTGCATGACCTCACACTTTCCAACATTATACTCCATCTGCCAAATTTTTGCCCACTCACTTAGCCTGTTCTATGTCCTTTTGCAGATTTCTTGTGAACTCCCCACACCTTGCTTTATGGTTACAGTTGGAGGTTGGAGAGGAGAGAGTTGGAAGTTAGAGAGTGGGCAGTCGGAGAAATTGAGACAGACAAACTGTTGAGCGGCCATTCGTTTCATCATTGACTGATGGGGAAGACTAGAACTAGAGGGCATAATCTTAGAATAAGGGGCCGCCCATATAAAACTGAGAATAAATTTAAGACAGAAATAGACAACTTCTTAAATGCTAATGGAACAAGGGGTTATGGGGAACGGGTAGGGAAGTGGACCTGAGTCCATGATCGGATCAGCTATGATCGTATTAAATGGCGGAGCAGGCTCGAGGGGCCGTATGGCCTACTCCTGCTCCTATTTCTTATGTTCTTATGACGAAGAGTGGCCAGAAATCAGCAATGAAGACTGGCAAAACCAGGCCCAGAGCTCCATGGTTTAATGAGGAGGAATTGGAGGAGCTCATGATGGAGGTGGAGTGCAGGTACAAAGACCTCACCTGGGATGGTCGTGGCAAGCCTCCACTACCCCAATACCGATGCATTTGGAGGGAGATAGCAGAGATCGTGTCCGCAATGGGCAATGATGAGCAAGATGGGGTCCAATGCCGGAAACGTTGGAACGATTTGATGGTGACAGCAAGGGTGAGTAAAAATTTATTCGCCCCCTCCTATCCAACACCAAAAGGGTTGTGCGCCAGATGTGTGTGTGTGGGGGCATCAACAAAGGGGCTAAAGGCGGCAATGTTTCTTTGTGCAGAAGAAAAACGCATCCAAGGCAGCAAGCCTGCGTGCAACGGGAGGGGGACCAGAAGAGATTGTCATGTATTCAACTGTCATTGTAACCCATGTATAAACTGACCTAAGTTGTACACTGTGAGAACATTGACCACTAGGTGGTGAACTTGTGGGAGACACTCCTAACCTGGAGTTTCAGGTATAAAAGGGGAAGCTCCACTCACCTTCATCACTTCAGTGCTGGCTAATCAAGATTACTGGTCACAGAGTGACCTTCTCTCAAATATGGGCCTAGTGTGCATTTATACTGAATAGTAAGGACATATTATTGGCAACGAGAAAGTGGGATTTAAACCACGTGAGCATGGCCACTAACAGCACAGATGAGAGGTACTGTGTTGGTGATGATTGGGATGATTTTATTGAGAGACTACAACAAAGTTTTGTCACTAAGGAATGGCTGGGACAGGATTCGGCTGACAAATGCAGGGCTCATCTCCTGACGGTTTGTGGATCCAGGATGTACTCCCTGATGAAGGACCTTCTAGCGCCAGAGAAGCCGGCGGACAAGACTTTTGAAGAGCTCTGTAAGTTGATCGGGGAACAGTTTAAACTGGCGAGCAGCATGCACATGGCGAGACACCGGTTTTACACGCACCGGCGGTGAGAAGGGCAAAGCGTTCCAGACTTTGTGGCAGAACTCCGGAGACTGGCGAGCCTATGTAAGTTCCCAGATGCATGCAGAGCGGAGATGCTGCAAGACTTTTTTATTGAGGGCATCAGGCATGCTGGGGTTTTCAGGAAACTGATTGAGACCAAAGACTTGACCCTGGAAACTGCGGCTTTAATGGCCCAGACATTTATCTCAGGGGAGGAAGAGACCAGAATGATGTTTGACAAAAATCTTGGTTTAAATGCAGCAAATGGACAGGGAGTCAACATTGTTAACACGGCACACAGTTCTCCAGGCAGACAGGGGCAATCGGACATGTCCGAGCATGTAGTCAAACCCAAAGGGGGAATTCAACAGAGACAATGGCTAGCTGAACGGCGATCCATGCCATCGCAAGGGACAATGCGGCCAGTAATGGGGCCGTCAACATCTACCAATGGTGCGCTTAAGGACAGTTACAGAGACAGTCAGAGATGATCAACTGATAATGGACCTTTTGTTTCCAACAACGGCTCATGTTGGAGGTGTGGAGGCAAACACACAGCCAGAGCTTGCAGGTATCAGCAATATACCTGCAGAAACTGCAACGTCAGCGGTCACTTGGTGCATATGTGCAGGAAGCCTGCAGCCAGGTTGATGTACGAGGAGGACGGGGACGTTGTAAACCCTACGGGGCCAAATGGACACTGGGGGAAAATCGCTGCAAGCTGAAGTTCAGCGAGTTCATGTGGAGCATATATACAGTTCATACACCAGGATGCCACCGATAATGATGAAAGTGCTCCTCAATGGCATCCCAGTATCAATGGAGCTAGACACAGGGGCCAGCCAGTCCCGGATGAGTATCAAACAGTTTGACAAGTTGTGGGCGTCCAAGGCCAGGAGGCCAAAATTATTGTCGATTGACGCACAGCTACGGACATACACAAAGGAGATCATTCCAGTGTTAGGCAATGCCACGGTAGTCGTGACCCACAAAGATTCGGAGAACAGGTTGCCACTCTGGATTGTCCCGGGGGATGGTCCCGCACTGCTGGGGAGGAGTTGGCTGGCTGTCATGAATTGGAAATAGGGCGATGTCAATGCAATTTCTTCTGTGGAGCGAATATCATGCTCACAGGTCCTGGACAAATTTGACTCACTATTTCAGCCCGACATTGGCACTTTCATGGGGACCAAGGTAGTGATGCACATAAACCCGGATGCCAAGCCAGTACACCACAAGGCCAGAGCGGAGCCGTACGTGATGCGTGAAAAGATAGAAGGCGAATTGGACCGCCTGCTGAGGGAAGGCATCATCTCGCCACTCGAATTCAGTGACTGGGCGAACCCGATTGTGCTGGTGCTCAAGGCGGATGGGTCGGTCAGGATATGTGGTGATTACAAGACCACCATCAATCAGGTGTCACTCCAAGACCAGTACCCGCTACCGAGAGCGGAGGTTCTCTTTGCGACGCTATCCGGTGGCAAAGTTTTTTCAAAATTGGACCTAACCTCAGATTACATGACCCAGTAGCTGGCGAGTGAGTCGAAGAAGCTGACCACCATCACGCCACAGAAGGGGTTGTTTGAGTACAACAGATGTCCGTTTGGGATTCGCTCGGCCACCGCAATCTTTCAACGCAATATGGAAAGCCTCCTCAAGTCGATTCCAAGGATATTGGTTTTTCAAGACGACATCCTCATCACGGGTTGTGATACTGAAGAACACCTCCACAACCTGGAGGAGGTGCTACGCAGACTGGACCGGGTAGGTCTGCGACTGAAAAAGGCGAAGTGCATCTTCTTAGCTCCAGAAGTAGAATTCCTGGGGATGAGGGTAGCAGCAGACGGGATCAGACCTACTGCGTCCAAAACAGAAGCGATCCAGAGAGCACCCATACCCCATAACTCAACGGAGCTGCGTTCGTTCCTGGGGCTCCTGAACTATTTTGGTAACTTTCTTCCCAAATTGAGCACGCTGTTAGAGCCGTTACACATGCTCCTAAGCAAAGGTCGCGAACGGGTCTGGGGGGACAGCCAGGAAAGGGCTTTTGATAGAGCACAAAATTTGTTATACTCCAACAATCTGTTAACGCGATATGACCCATGGAAGAAACTTGTTTTAACATGCGACGCGTCGTCCTATGGGGTCGGGTATGTGTTGCAGCATGTTAATGCCGAGGGTCAGTTACAGCCGGTAGCTTATGCCTCCAGAAGTCTGTCCCAGGCAGAACGGGGCTACGGGATGGTAGAAAAGTAAGCGCTAGTATGTGTACATGCTGTAAAAAAAATGCACCCGTACCTGTTTGGCAGGAAATTTGAGCTGGAGATAGATCACAAACCCCTAACGTCCCTTTTGGCCAACAACAAGGCCATAAATGCAAATGCATCGGTCTGCATACAGAGGTGGGCACTCACATTAGCCGCCTATGACTATACAATTCGGCACAGACCGGGCATTAAAAACTGCACTCAGCAGGCTCCCACTAGCCACCACCGAGGGGGCAACCGAGCATGCTGCTGAGATGGTCATGGTTGTTGAAGCTTTCGAAAGTGAAGGCTCACCTGTGACAGCCCGTCAGATCAAAGTCTGGACAAATAGAGACCCACTACTGTCTTTAGTCAAGAAATGTGTCCTGAATGGGGACTGGGCAGCCATGTACGGGGCATGACCTGAAGAATTCAAACCATTTCACAGGTGCAAGGATGAACTCTCGATTCAGGCCGATTGCCTACTATGGGGAAACCGAGTAGTTATGCCCCAGATGGGCAGAGAGATGTTCATCAGAGAACCTCACCATGAGAACCCGGGCATTGTCATGATGAAGGCAATTGCCAGGTCACGCGTTTGGTGGCCAGGGATAGATGCAGACCAGGAACTTTGTGTTCGCAGGTGGAACACGTGTGCGCAGCTCGGCAATGTGCCCAGGGAAGCCCCCTTAGCCCCTGGTCCTGGCCCGCTAAGCCATGGTCACGCATCCATGTGGACTACGCAGGTCCTTTCATGGGAAAAATGTTTTTGGTTGTAGTAGACGCCTACTCCAAATGTATCGAGTGTGATATTCTCAATTCAAGCACATCCTCTGCCACGGTAGAAGGTCTACGGACAATGTTCGCCACCCATGGTCTACCGGACGTCTTGGTCAGCGACAATGGCCCGTGCTTTACAAGCACTGAATTCCAGGACATCATGGCAGGAAATGATATCAACCATGTCAGAATGCACCGTTCAAGCCGGCCTCAAACGGCCAGGCGGAACGAGCAGTGCAGATAATCAAACAGAGGATGCTCAGAATCCAAGGGGGTTCCTTACAAAGCCACTTATTACGCCTCCTGTTGGCCAATAGATCCCGACCGCACTCACTCACAGGGGTTTCACCCGCAGAGCTGCTAATGAAAAGGACACTCAACCAGGTTATCCCTTATACATCCCACCATGAAAGAAATTGTTGAGAGCAGATGCCAGTCACAATGTGACTACCATGACGGGAATGCGAGGGCACGATGTATTGATGTCAATGACCCTGTCTTTGTCCTCAACTACGCTGCAGGGCCTAAATGGCTCGCAGGCACTGTGATTGCCAAAGAGGGGAGTAGGATTCCGGTAGTTAAACTTACCAATGGACAAATCTGCCGCAAACACGTGGATCAAACAAAAAGGAGGTTCAGCAACCCCACTGAAGAAGCAGTGGAAGAACACGATGTAGAGTTCACTCCTCCACAGGTGACCGAACACTGAAACCAAGCGGAGGAGAGCCCAGTCACTGTGGGCAGTCCGGACAGGCCTGAGGCACCGCAAACAGCAGACACTCAGTCTAGCGCCCAAGATCCGGAGCCCCAACTCAGGCGCTCTACAAGGGAGCGTAAACCACCAGAGACTTAACCTACGATCCCAATAAGACTTTGGGGGGGAGGTGATGTCATGTATTCAACTGTCATTGTAACCCATGTATAACTTGACCTAAGTTGTACACTGTGAGAACACTGACCACTAGGTGGTGAACTTGTGGGAGACACTCCTAACCTGGACTTTCAGATATAAAAGGGGAAGCTCCACCCATCTTCATCACTTCAGTGCTGGCTTATAAAGGTTACTGGTCACAGAGTGACCTTCTCTCAAGTATGGGTCTCGTGTGCATTTATACTGTATAGTAAGGACATATTAGAGGTGGACGAGCATGCGTTGCCATTAGTGGGTGATCGCCGCCATGCTACCACAAAGGTTGATGCAGATCCAGTGCTCGAGCATGGTAAGATTATACTAATCTACGGTCTGAGCCATGCTCTTAGCATGAAAGGTCACTCGTGGTTCACCGCACACTTTGTTGCCCGGTATTGGTGTGCCATTAGAGGTGCAACTCCTTGCTGGCAGAATGTGAGATGGCATGGCTCAGATTAACCAGCACCACCCACACCTGCACAGACTGAAATGTCGTCCTCTACTTGCAGATGATGTCTCGGACAGCACGGATCAAGGCACACCCATCGACCTCTGACCTTCAAAGAAGCCATCAGACCCCAACATCTCCCACCCCGACTGCATCCCCCCCCCACAAGACAGCTGATCCTTCCTCCACCCCGCCCCCCCCCCGGCTTCAGATCACCCATTTCCACCACTCCCACCTCCGCCACCCAGAGCCATGACGAAGAGGAGAGGAGGGAGCAGGGCGCGACTTTGTGGCCCTTGAGCTCGAGGAATCGGAACAGGATGACAGCAGCCTTCTGCCACGTGAGCCATCTGTCCGCAGAACCTCGGTGTCGGGCTCTGAGTTCCTGGGGATTGGAACGGACTCTAAACTGACAAGCTCTACCAAGAGCAGAGGGCGTGGCGTGAAGGCAAGCAAGGCACCAGAACCCACCAGGAGCGAACATCCACCTGAGGATGCAGCACCGCTCTCTGTAATTCAGGAGATGGTCCAGCTATCACGGACAAGTGTGCAGATAGGTCGCAATATGCTCTAGACCATGGCTTGGATCGCTGGCAGCATCACCTCCTTCACCCAGCAGCATGATGACAGGATGGACTGGCTCATCACTGTGTTGGAGCGCACAACCGAGACCGTTGAGGCGATGAGGCAAGAGATGGTTTCTGGACGCGCAGTTCAAGCCCCTGACCCCACACCCTAAAGGCAGATAGGTCCAGAGGAGCAGGAGATCCCGGCGCCTTCGGCAGTGACCCCTGCCTTCTCACCAAGACACAGACATCTGCAGAGATCCCGCTGTCCTCCTGTATAACCTCATCAACCAGAGGCAGAGAGGGGCAGGGGAGTGGCATGCCGTGGTGTAGACAGGGCGAGGAAGACAAGCTTGGGCATGTGGTACCGGGTAGCGGGGTGGGTGTTGGTGGTGTAAATGTTTGTAAATGTAATAATGTTATGTAACCTTTGTTATTGTGTACTTGTAACTGCACTCACATTGTTGACCCTCTCTTGATGAGTGCCTAATTTTAACGTCATGTGTGGTACTTTGTGAGAAACATACATCTGTCCCTCAGGTCATCTGCTTTATCAAGAATATCTTCCCATCCAGATATGACTGCACTGTATAATGGGTACGGTCATCACGCCATCGCAAAACTCTTTATGTGGTGTGAGGGTTCTTCAATTTGTCAGATTAATTACATCTCTCAGAATAGACTTATGTACATCACCACAACAAGGCACGTTGGTTACAGGTCTTTTGTGATGAATCAGAACAGATTTTATGAAGTAGTTTCCTTGCAGTATAAAGAAAGACACATTAACAAGGTGATAGTGACAGTCTAGTCATTGAAACCTCAATGGTAGGCCACTGAATCACCGCAGTGCTTATCTCTTGCTGTGTTCTATTGACCGTAGTCCTTCCTCAGTTTGATCTGAAATCGCGCTGCCCCTAAAGTCAAATAGCTGTAACTTTATACCCATTTTCTCCCATACAAATGTTGTCAGAGTCTGCAGCTGTCTCAGGCTTACAATAGATCATTCTAACCCTAATCCTCTCACACTCTATGTGATATGTAGTGCTTCCCTGAGTATATAACGGAACCAACCAGGGAGGAGGCTATCTTAGATCTGGTCCTGTGTAATGAGACAGGATTAATAAACAATCTCCTTGTAAAGGATCCCCTCGGAACGAGTGATCATAGTGTTGTGTATGTATAACATAAGTACACTCCCTGTACACTCAATGTACAGTTACACAAGACGACTGAATATACCTTCACACTGTATACACTATGCTTGTACCACCAGAGGGTGCAACTGGTGGAGACCTAGGGGTCACCTGTACACGACAGGTAACCAGGTATAAAAGGGAGCTCACCATGCTGTACCCTCACTCAGGAGCTGTAATAAATGGACCAGGGTCACCACAGTTCAAGTACAATACCTTGCCTTGTGGAGTCATTACTAGAGTGCTTATAGACATAATAACTGGCGATGAGATTATGAATTTCCACACGAAAATGGTTAACCTTGGCACGTTTCAACAATTCGCCGATGGGGAAGATTGGGAGGCCTTTGTGGAAAGGCTCGAACACTTCTTTAGTGCGAACGACCTGGCGGGAGACACACTGACCTCGCTGGCTGATAAGCGCAGAGCTATCCTTCTCACCAGTTGTGGGCCCACCGTCAATGGCCTCGTCAGGGACTTGCTAGCCCCAGCGAAGACGACAACCAAAACATATGTGGAGCTCGTAATGATGATACAGGAACAACTCAAACCTAAAGAGAGCATCCTCACAGCCAGACACCGGTTCTATGCCCACTGGCGGTCCGAAGAGCAAGAAATCACAAAATATGCTGCAGACCTCAGACGATTGGCTGCACCATGTGATTTTGGCGACCACCTCATCGAAGCGCTGCGGGACATCTTCGTTATTGGAATTGGCCATGAGGGCCTTCTCCACAGGCTGCTCTCTGCGGACACCAGGGTCACTCTGCAGAAAGCAATTAACGTGAACCAGGTGTTCATGATCTCGGCCTGTGATTCCAAGCGGATGACTCACCCCCAGGACTCTAACCCGGCAAGTACTGTGAACTGACTGCCGCCTTTTAGAGGCAGGGTCTCTGCAAGCAGTCTCTCTCAGGGAAGAGAGAACAGCACCCCGAGTCACGCAACCCTGAGTCCGCCACATGGGACCAACCAGCTAACCCCATGCTGGCACTGTGGAGGAAATCATAGGGCCCACCAGTGCCGCTATAAAGACTAACATTCAAAGGCTGTAACATGAATGGCCACCTCCAGCGAATGTGCAAGAGAAATCGTACTCACTGAGACGAAGAAGAGTTCCGAGTCAATGAAGAGTTTTCCGATCATCCAGACTCCAGTGACGATGAAGAGAGAGTCCAAGAGGCAGCTCAGCCCCACGATGAGGTGTACGGAGTGTTTAGCTGCACGACAGTGAGTTCCCCGTTGAAAGTGGAAGTTGAAATCAACGGTGTTCCAGTCATGATGGAGGTGGACACAGGGGCGAGCTGGTCACTGATGAATCAGACGGCCTTTGAGAAACTCAGGGACAATCCAATCGAATGACCTAAAATGATCCCGATCCAAGTGAAGCTGCTCACCGATACAAACGACACCATCCCAGTCGTTGGCAGCACGGATGTCCAGGTGTCCCATGACGGCGCGAGGCACAAGTTACATAGAAACATAGAAACATAGAAAATAGGTGCAGGAGTAGGCCATTCGAACCTTCGAGCCTGCACCGCCATTCAATAAGATCATGGCTGACCATTCCTTCAGTACCCCTTTCTTGCTTTCTCTCCATACCCCTTGATCCCCTTAACTGTAAGGGCCATATCTAACTCCCTCTTGAATATATCCAATGAACTGGCATCAACAACTCTCTGCGGCAGGGAATTCCACAGGTCAACAACTCTCTGAGTGAAGAAGTTTCTCCTCATCTCAGTCCTAAATGGCCTACCTCTTATCCTAAGACTATGTCTCCTGGTTCTGGACTTCCCCAACATCGAGAACATTCTTCCTGTATCTAACCTGTCCAGTTCCGTCAGAATCTTATATGTTTCTATGAGATTCCCTCTCATCCTTCTAAACGCCAGTGAATAAAGGTCCAGTTGATCCAGTTTAGAAACATAGAAACATAGAAAATAGGTGCAGGAGTAGGCCATTCGGCCCTTCGAGCCTGCACCACCATTCAATAAGATCATGGCTGATCATTCCCTCAGTACCCCTTTCCTGCTTTCTCTCCATACCTCTTGATCCCCTTAGCTGTAAAGGTCATATCTAACTCCCTCTTAAATATATCCAATGAACTGGCATCAACAACTCTCTGCGGTAGGGAATCCCACAGGTTAACAACTCTCTGTGAAGAAGTTTCTCCTCACCTCTGTCCTAATTGGCCTACCCCTTATCCTAAGACTATGACCCCTGCTTCTGGACTTCCCCAACATCGGGAACATTCTACCCGCATCTAACCTGTCCCGTCCCGTCCCGTCAGGATCTTGTATGTTTCTAATGCCCTTTCTCTCTCCACAAATGCTGCCTGACCTGCTGAGTGTTTCCAGCATTTTCTCTTTTTTATTAATGCCCCATAACTTAACTGGCCAAATGGGTTTTAATACACAATATTGTGTTGTATTGTTACAATAGACACAGTACATCTAAAGCTGTGCTGGGGCGAGTTCTAATTACTCCAAGCTTCCTTTTGTCCTATCTACTGAAAGGTAGAAGAATGTTCCTGCATGTTTTGTGTTGGAATAGAGTGCCTTAGAGTGATTAAAGGACAGGGCTAGCTGGTTGTCACCATCGGTTACAGTATAAGGTAGCACCCTACAGCTGCACAGGAACCTTCATCAGTTACAGTATTATAGGGGAGCACCCTACAGCTGATATTTACTGGGTTACTCTGCGAGGAATGTTACAGATGGCGATACAGGAGTCAAAAGACTGCCGACATTTTGGGGGGAATATCATTTGAAGTATATTTTCTTACACTAGAGTAAAAATATAGAAAATCTCAAGGCTTGAAGAGACCATCAGTCCAACTAGTCAGCCTTGCTGGTGTCCCCAGCATTTGTATCCTATAATGTGGTTCTCTTCAAGGTAAGTGTCCAATTTTTGTCCTGAAGAGATCCTAAGCTCTTTGCCCTTACAACCCCTCTCAGTAAGCACTTCCAAAAACCATACTCTCAGTAAAGTAAGTCTTTCTTTAATCCTGCCCGAGTCTAGCTCTTCCCACTTTATACCCACTCCCTTGTTCTGCTGTCTCATACCAATTCAAAGAACCCTGATCGATCCTTTACGTCACAATGTCTGATTAGTTTGGAAACGTCAGTCATATTTCCCCCCCGCTCCTCCCACCTACCGACTTCTCTCCAATGAGAAGATTCCCAATTTCTTGAGCCTATTCGCATACTTTCTATTCTCAAGTGCTCTCATTATGTTTGTACCTTTTCCATCACAGACAGCTCTGAACAGCTGCCCAAAGAACATCTATGTGCACCGGATGTTTAACTTTATTCAGGCTAGTCAGATCGAGTTACATACGCATGTTACTGTACACAGTCTAGCTTCTGCACTTCCCACCAGCTCACCTCTCAGTCCCATTCACCTGCCCTTTCCCCATTCACCCCATCGCCCTTGTAACTGCTCTCTGAGCAAACACTACACAGTCCCATTACCGAGCCCTTTCCCACTGCCCTGGTGCCTTTCTCTGGAACAGCTCACCACTCAGTCCCATTCTCCCTGCACTTTCCCCCATACCCCTTTAAATTTTTCTTTTTCAAATATTCATCTACTTCCCTGTTGAAAGATATTTTAGATTCTGCCTCCCCCGCTGATTCTGGCTGGGCATTCCATGTCCGAACAACTCTCTGCGTAAAATAAATTCTATCCTTCCTTCTTTGACGTCTTGTTGATGATCTTAAACTCCAGTTACTGTGGGAGGGGGAGGGTTGAATACATTCGGCAGGGCTCAATGTGGATCTGGGGAGAGAGGGGTGAAAGGGTAGATGCTGCTGGGCCTGTCCCATTCATTATTATGCTCACTCTGCTCTGTCTCTAACTGCTCCTGGAGTTTGCTTGGAACAAATTACTGACTCTAGCCTCCGGTGTTGCATCTTTACACTTTGTAAAACTGGGAAAGATGTTTAGCCAAAGTTGCCCAGTCATCCCTGGAATCAGTCTGGTGAACCTTTGCTGCCTTCCCTCAATAGCAAGAACGTTCTTCCTCAGACTAGGAGACCAAAACTGAACACAATATTCCAGGTGAGGCCTCAATAAGGCCCTGTACAACTGCAGTAAGACCTCCCTGCTCCTATAATCAAATCCCCTTGCTATGAAGGCCAACATATCATTTGCCTTCTTTACTGCCTGTTATACCTGTGTGCCCACTTTCAGTGACTGATGAACCATGACACCCAGGTCTCGTTGCACCTCCCCTTTTTCTAGTCTGCCGCCATTCAGATAATATTCTGCCTTTGTGTTTTTGCCCCCAAAATGGACAACCTCACATTTATCCATGTCATGTATCTTACATTATTATATATAACTGTATCCTAACATGCTATACATGACTGTAATAAGATATGACCTGTAACCACCCTTTCTCGGGCTACTCAATTACTTTGGGAACTTTATGCAGAACTTAAGCACGCTGCTGGAGCCTCTTCACGTGCTACTCAGGAAGGGGTGCGATTGGTTTTGGGGGGACGCCCAGGAACGCGCCTTCAATAAGGCACACAACCTTCTGTGTTCCAACAGTGTTTTCACTTTCTTTGACCCAGGTAAAAAGCGAGTTCTCACATGCGATGCGTCAGCGTATGGGGTCGGGTGCATTTTGCAACATGTCAATAGTGCGGACAAATTACAACCCATATCTTATGCCTCCAGGTCACTTTCACGGGCGGAGCGCGGGTACGGAATGGTAGAGAAGGAGGCGCTCGCGTGCGTGTACGGTGTCAAAAAGATGCACCAATACCTTTTCGGGGCCAAGTTCGCATTAGAAACCAACCACAAGCTC
Organism: Pristiophorus japonicus; assembly: GCF_044704955.1. Lineage (NCBI taxonomy): Eukaryota > Metazoa > Chordata > Chondrichthyes > Pristiophoridae > Pristiophorus > Pristiophorus japonicus. The sequence goes on from NC_091991.1 coordinate 51,866,059, forward strand.
CTCACGTCCCTCCTATCCGAGAGCAAGGCAATAAACGCCAACGCCTCGGCGCGAATTCAACGGTAGGCACTCATGCTGGCGTCCTACGACTACACAATAAGGCACAGACCAGGCACTGACAACTGTGCCGACGCACTCAGCAGGCTACCCCTGGCGACCACGGAAGGGTCTGACGAACAGGACTGTGAGATAGTCATGGCAATCAATGCCTTTGAGTCCACAGGTTCGCCCATGACGGCTCGTCAAATCAGAGCCTGGACGGCCAGCGACCCCACGTTATCCTTAGTAAAAAGATGTGTCCTAACCGATGACTGGGCAGAGGCTCGCGATGCCTGCCCCGAGGAATTAAAACCCTTTCACAGGCGCATGCATGAGCTATCACTACAAGCAGACTGCCTGATGTGGGGCAGCTGAGTAGTCATGCCTCTGCGAGGCAGAGAGGCATTTGTCCGGGAGCTCCACCGCGAGCACCCGGGGATCGTTCTCATGAAGGCCATAGCCTGATCCCACATCTGGTGGCCTGGTATTGACGCGGACTTGGAGCTCTGCGTCCGATGGTGCACCATTTGTGCCCAACTCAGCAATGCCCCCAGGGAGGCTCCACTGAGCCCCTGGCCTTGACCTACAAAACCGTGGTCGCGGGTGCACGTAGGCTATGCGGGCCCATTCATGGGAAAAAGGTTCCTCGTAGTTGTCGATGCATTTTCAAAGTGGATCGAATGCACCATTTTAAACTCGAGCACAACCTCCACCACTGTGGAGAGCCTCGCAACCATGTTTGCAACGCACGGAATCCCTGACATATTGGTCAGTGACAATGGTCCGTGCTTCACCAGCGCAGAATTCCAAGACTTTATAATTGACCACGGCATAAATCACGTCAAGACGGCACCATTCAAGCCAGCCTCCAACGGCCAGGCGGAGAGAGCAGTGCAAATCATTAAACAAGGCATGCTTAAAATCCAAGGTCCCACGCTGCAGGGTCGCCTGTCGCGACTGCTGCTGGCATACAGATCTCGTCTGCATCACTGACTGGGATCCCCCCCGCGCAACTGTTGATGAAAAGGACTTTAAAAACAAGGCTCTCATTAATCCTCCCAGACATGCACAAAATCGTTGAGGCAAAGCGCCGTAAGCTGACTGAGTACCATGACAGAAATTCGAGGGGGAGATGGAATGAGATAGGGGACAAAGTGTTTGTACTAAACTATGGCAGGGGTCCCAAATGGCTTGCAGGGACAGTAACGGGCAAGGAAGGAAACAGGCTACTGGTAGTACAAATGGACAATGGCAAAACCTGCCGGAGGCATGTAGACCAAGTCAAAAGCAGATTTACCAACAACACTGCGGAACCAGAAGCAGACTACAATGTGGAACTCACACTACACCTGGTGGGCAGACAGAGGGAACAACCTGAGGAAAGGGCAATCCCAACAGACAGCCCAGGAGAGTCAACAACAATCACACCAATCGAAACAGACAGCCCAGGCGAGAAACCAGCAACCACACCCAAAGAAAAACAAACACCAAGGCAAACAACTGAACCACAACTCAGACGCTCCGCGCGAGAGCGTAGACCACCTGAGAGACTGAACCTATAAAGACAATAAGACCTTGGGGGAGGGTGATGTCATGTATCTTACATTATTATATATAACTGTATCCTAACATGCTATACATGACTGTAATAAGATATGACCTGTAAGCACCAGCATACCTTACCACCAGGGGTGCACTTGCAAGAGACAGGTATATAAGGACAGGTCTCAGGCAAGTGCAGCATTCCAGAGCTGTGAAATAAAGGTGCAGGTCCAGAGTGGCCTTGACTTCACTACATGCCTCGTGTGAATCTGTACTGAGGGGACAGGACTTTACAATGCACATTATACTGCATCTGCCATGTATTTTCCCACTCACCTAATCTGTCCAAGTCACCCTGCAGCCTCTTAGCGTCCTCCTCACTGTTCACACCACCACCCAGTTTTGTGTCATCCGCAAACTTGGAGATATTACACTCTATTCCTTCATCCAAATCGTTAATGTATATTGTAAAGAGCTGGGGTCCCAGCACTGAGCCCTGCGGCACCCCACTAGTAACTGCCTGCCATTCTGAAATGGACCCGTTTATCCCGACTCTCTGCTTCCTGTCTGCCAACCAGTTCTCTCTTCATGTCAGTACATTACCCCCAATACCACGCGCTTTGATTTTGTACACCAATCTCTTGTGCGGGACCTTGTCAAAAGCCTTTTGAAAGTCCAAATACTCCACATTCACTGGTTCTCCATTGTCCACTCTACTAGTTACATCCTCAAAAAATTCCAGAAGGTTCGTTAAGCATGATTTCCCTTTCATAAATCCATGCTGACTTGGATCGATCCTGTCACTGCTTTCCAAATGCGCTGCTATTTCATCTTTAATGATTGATCCCAACATTTTCCCCACTACTGATGTCAGGCTAACCGGTCTATAATTATCCGCTTTCTCTCTCCCTCCTTTTTTTAAAAGTGGTGTTACATTAGCTACTCTCCAGTCCATAGGAACTGATCCAGAGTCAATAGACTGTTGGAAAATGATCACCAATGCATCCACTATTTCTAGGGCCACTTCCTTAAGTACTCTGGGATGTAGACTATAAGGACCCGGGGATTTATCGGCCTTTCATCCCATCAATTTCCCTAACACAATTTCCCACCTAATAAGGATATCTTTCAGTTCCTCATTCTCACTAAACTCACTGTCCCCTCGTACATTTGGAAGGTTATTTGTATCTTCCTTTGTGAAGACAGAACTGAAGTATTGGTTCAATTGGTCTGCCATTTCTTTGTTCCCCATTATAAATTCATCTGAATCTGACTGCAAGGGACCTACGTTTGTCTTTACTAATCTTTTTCTCTTCACATATTTATAGAAGCTTTTGCAGTCAGTTTTTATGTTCCCTGCAAGCTTCCTCTCGTACTCTATTTTCCCCCTCTTAATTAAACCCTTAGTCCTCCTCTGTTGAATTCTAAATTTCTCCCAGTCCTCAGGTTTGTTGCTTTTTCTAGCCAATTTATATGCCTCTTCCTTGGTTTTAACACTATCCTTAATTTCCCTTGTTAGCCACGGTTGAACCACCTTCCCAGTTTTATTTTTACTCCAGACAGGGATGTACAATACCTTTGTGGATCATTGCTGCTGATGCTCCAATGCTGTTAGGAAGAAGATGGATGAAAACCTCCAACCTCCAGCAATCAACGCCCTCCCCGGCCTCGAAGTTGGATCCAGCACAGCAGCTGAAAAATCAATTGCCCAACTCGACTGCATGGAGATGACCCAGACCGCTCAACTCAAGTTCGAGATGATCCAGCTGAAACGACCCGGCCTCGCCTTCCAGGCTCCAGTGGCAGGACTCTGGAGGAAGAAAATCGGCACAGATGGCAACTTCCCTGCTTTCATGGCAGAACCTGGGGAGAAAAGGATCACCGCAGCCTATCTCGTGGTGAGAAAGCAAATGGCGCCTGAAAGAAGATGGCGTCCGAACCACTAGGTCCGGTCATTCTGAAACGAGAGTCCTCACCCACCTGCACCTACACAACCGAGGGACAAGACTGTGATACCATGTATGTAGTAAAGATGGCGGCGGATGAAGTAAAGATGGCGGCGGCCAGACCACGAGGGGCAGTATTGATGGAGCAACATGTGATGCCGAGCAGCGAACCGGATTGGGGTAAAGATTGCAAGGCCCTCTTAAAGGAGACCGGCAACCCATCACAATTAAAGGGACAGTTCCACTCTGTATACTGCGATGCCGGTGATGCATATGTAAGAGATGTAACTGACAAATTCAAGTTTGTAAATGTAACTAATCATGATAAGTCGAGCAATTGCGGTCAGAACCAATGTATTGTGAGAGTAAATGAAGTGATGATGTGCGATGCCGGGATTTACATGCATGCCGACAAAACCAAGGGCAACCTCCCGTCATAAGCACCCAGGTCCAGCGGGCTACCCGACCATGTAGCCTGTGCCTCCGGGATCAATGTGATGCCCCAGGGAGCGTGGCCACACACAGAGGGAGCATACCAGCTGCAGGGCCAGCGATCAGTAGACGGCAAAGGCACCACTACCGGTACCCTGCCCCGATCGGCTCCACCTCTCTGGCCACCAGGGCCAGTACCAGGAGGAACTGCCAGTTTTCCCAACGGGACCTGGGATGACCAGGCTCCCACTATCGCTGAAGGGCAGCAAAGAGACACTGCAGCCTTCAAAGGAGGACAGGGAGGCCACACACTCCTGAGGCTCTGTCTACCACTAGGCAACGGCAAAGGTCCTGAGACTCAGCCAGGTGAGCGATCCAAGCCCACCCAGCTGGCAGGGGGTGCAGCACCGCCATCAGACAACCTGGACACAGTGCGATCACTCTGGAACTAGCATCCTCACCCACCTGCACCTACACCCCAGGGGCAAGACTGTGATACCACGTATGTACCTTACCTGTAAACTGTACTTGTTCCACTACTGCAGAACCCAAATAGTGATGTAATTAATCCTATGTTCTTTTTTGTTCTTTCTGTACATGTATGCACATGCAGGTGTTGAGCCACACACATGGTCTATGTATGGGGGGATGGAGGGGGAATGGATGTATGTAGCCATGGACACACATGGATCACACCCAGAACCCACTCAACCCTCACTGCAACCTCAAACCATCCACTGCTGACCATTTCCCAATGTTGTGGCAATAAGGACTTGAGGGTGAACAGGAAGAGAGCCAAGCCTAAGCATAGACAAGATGCAAGTGCTTTGGGCCCTCAAGTTTAGGGCCAGAGCACACAATGCAAAGGCCAGTGGCACAAGACTTAGGGGAGAGTGAAGTTGTGTATGTATAACATAAGTATACAGTTACATAAGACTACTGGATGTACCTTCACACTATATACACTATGCTTGTACCACCAGAGGGTGCAACTGGTGGAGACCTAGGGGTCACCTGTACACGACAGGTAACCAGGTATAAAAGGGAGCTCACCATGCTGTACCCTCACTCAGGAGCTGTAATAAATGGACTAAGGTCACCACAGTTCAAGTACAATACCTTGCCCGTGGAGTCATTACTAGAGTGCTTATAGACATAGTACATAGCATGATTGAATTTCAAATTCAGATGGAGGGTGAGAAAGTTGGATCTCTAACCAGTCTCCTTAAATAAAGGAGACTATGAAGATATGAGGGCAGAGTTGGGTAAAGTCGACTGGGAAAATAGATTAAAGTGTAGGATGGTTGATGAACAGTGGTGTACATTTAAGGAGATATTTCACAACTCTTAAGAAAAATATATTCCAGTGAGGAGGAAAGGGTCCACTGTAGCACGCATGTGCAGAGGTCCCGGCACTGTTTTCAGCGCAGGGACCTGGCTCTGCCCCCTACAGTTCCTGCTGCGCTGCGCCGAGGGCTAGAGGACCTGCAGGGAGGTGGAGAACCTGGAGGTTTTTTTTAAGCGCACTTTGTGGCATGAAAAACGGGCGTCCAGGTCGGGACTGCGCCGTTCTAGGCACGGCTCGAAACTTGGGCCCATTGAAACTAAACTAGCACAAAATATAAAAACAGAAGAGTTTCTATAGGTATATAAAAAGGAAAAGAGTGGCTAAAGTAAATGTTGGTCCTTTAGAGGACGAGACCGGGTAACAAGTAATGGGGAACATCGAGATGGCAGAAACTCTGAACAAATATTTTGTATCATTCTTTACAGTAGAGGGCACTAACAATATTCCAACAGTCAAGAGGCTATAGGGGGGAAGGAACTTAACACAATTACAATCACTAAGGAGGTGGTACTCAGTAAGATAATGGAATTAAAGGCAGATAAATCCCCTGAACCTGATGGCTTGCATCCTAGGGTCTTAAGAGAAGTAGCGGCAGGGATTATGGATGCATTGGTTGTAATTTACCAAAATTCCCTGGATTCTGGGGAGATCCCAGCAGATTGGAAAACTGCAAATGTAATGCCCCTATTTAAAAAAGGAGGCAAACAAAAAGCAGGAAACTATAGACCAGTTAGCCTAACATATGTGGTTGCGAAAATGTTAGAGTCCATTATTAAAGAAGCAGGAGCAGGACATTTAGATAAGCAAAATTCGGTCAGGCAGAATCAGCAAGGATTTATGAAGGGGAAGTCATGTTTGACAAATTTGCTGGAGTTCTTTGAGGATGTAACGAAAAGGATGGATAAGGGGGAACCAGTGGATGTGGTGTATTTGGACTTCCAGAAGACATTTGACAAGATGACACATAAAAGGTTACTGCACAAGATAAAAGTTCACAGGGTTGGGGATATTATATTAGCATTGATAGAGGATTGTCTAACTAACAGAAAACAGAGAGTCAGGATAAATGGTTCATTCTCTGCTTGGCAACCAGTAACTAGTGGGGTGCCACAGGGATCAATGCTGGGACCCCAACTATTTACAATCTATATTAACGACTTGGAAGAAGGGACTGAGTGTAACGTAGCCAAGTTTGCTAACGATACAAAGATGGGAGGAAAAGCAATGTGTGAGGAGGACAAAAAAAATCTGCAAAAGGACATAGATAGGCTAAGAGAGTGGGCAAAAATTTGGCAGGTGGAGTATAATGTTGGAAAGTGTGAGGTCATGCACTTTGGCAGAAAAAAATCAAAGAGCAAGTTATTATTTAAATGGAGAAAGATTGCAAAGTGCCGCAGTACAGTGGGACCTGGGGGTACTTGTGCATGAAACACGATAGTATGCAGGTACAGCAAGTGATCAGGAAGGCCAATGGTATCTTGGCCTTTATTGCAAAGGGGATGGAGTATAACAGCAGGGAAGTCTTGCTACAGCTATGCAAGGTATTGGTGAGGCCACACCTGGAATACTGCGTGCAGTTTTGGTTTCCATATTTACGAAAGTATATACTTGCTTTGGAGGCAGTTCAGAGAAGGTTCACTACATTGATTCTGAGGATGAGGGGGTTGACTTATGAGGAAAGGTTGAGTAAGTTGGGCCTCTACTTATTGGAGTTCAGAAGAATGAGAGGTAATCTTATCGAAGCATATAAGATTATGAGGGGGCTTGACAAGGTGGATGCAGAGAGAATGTTTTGACTGATGGGGGAGACTAAAACTGGAGGGCATGATCTTAGAATAAGGGGCCGTCCATTTAAAACTGAGATGAGGAGGAATTCCTTCTTTCAGAGGGTTGTAAATTTGTGGAATTTGCTGCCTCGGAGAGCTGTGGATGCTGGGACATTGAATAAATTTAAGACAGCAATAGACAGTTTCTTGAGCGATAAGGGGATAAGGGGTTATGGGGAGCAGGCAGGGAAGTGGAGCTGAGTCCATGATCAGATCAGCTATGATCTTATTGAATGGCGGTGCAGGCTCGAGGGGCCGTATGGCCTACTGCTGTTTCTTTTTCTTATGTTCTTATGTATATTCTTAACTTCTTGAAGGACTGTGTCACAGAATTAATTAATCAGTTTGGATGGACAAAATGTGACTTTTCACTTATTCATAATTATTTTGCCTTCGCCATTGGGCTTCTCAGTGAAAGTCTTTCAATAAGGTCAAAGAACAAAGTTTCATCAGCCTAGACACATTTCAGTCGCTTTTATCACATCCAAATTAACAATGACCATCAGCAATAAAATAAAGCAGCATCCACCTAACTTTTTTCCAGCAGTCCCACTTATGATGCTCCAGCATCTGCATGATCCCTGCGATATGCAGCACTGCAGCACTCGGAGCCCTTCTCCCTGCCGCTTGACTCACGGCCTGGTCAGACCTGCTTTTTGCGAACGGTCCGTCTAGCGGGCGGCAGATCGATCTGAGGCCAGCATCTCCCACCAAAATAGCCAATTTGCAGCATTCGGCATGGGCGGGCGGTTCCGGAGGAATCGCCCAGAAAACAGCGGATCCTCGGCGGCTGCGGGCGCAACCTGCACCCTTTACTTTTACAATATTTTTGCACGGTAGAGTTGTTCAGATATTTAGGCCTCGACTTTTTTTCTCCACCCTAATGTTTTTTTGGCTGAGCTGGAGTAGTCACAGGTGGAAAGCTACTCGAGGAAGCATTTCAAAAAGTCCCCGCCTCCCTATTGTTTTATGGGGAACCAGTCCCATCATTCCACAATATGCCTCCCTTATGTGAGCAGGCATATGGTGACAACATGGGATGAGGGAAAACATGGCCTTCACCATTGTTCCCGGCATTTACACTCTTTGAACACTAGATGTAGGGGCTGTTTGTTAGGCCCCGGCATCCAGCCTTCAGAGGCTAGCAGAGGAGGCCTGGGGTATGAAGAGACATACACAAGCCCCATCATAAATATTGAAAAACATCTGTGATGAAATCTTCAAATCTATATATTTTTACAGGCAGCTGCTGTTGCTGTGAAGGCTCCTGTGGTCTGTCGCAGCAAGTCTCTGCCTCCAGAGGGGCACCAATCCCGAACAAAGCCCAGAGAGCTCAGCTCATACATGCAAGTGACCACCAGGCCAGAAATACAGCCAGGGTCAGGAAGGCATACCCCAGGACAGCTAGAAGTCTCAGCCTCCCATTGATCAACAGGGTAGGGTGGGGGCGGGGGCACTGTGTAATGGTTGATATTTCACTGTTATAGATTCAAGAATTGGGTACATATCACGGATTTAGTTAAACTACTTCTTATTGGAGGAGTAACTACAATTACTCTCATCACTGTTATACAGAGTAATAGAAGATTATCTAGTTATATATTTCTCTATACAAAAAGATTATTATGTAGAAAAGCATACAGGTAAATATATAGAGATTGCACTAAGAGATGCTTATCCTTTGACGTTAAGTTAAATTTTTCAAGGAAAAGAGAAATGCCAGGAATTGTTGGTACAGTCCATGCAGTGAGAGATCATAATACTCAGGCAGGATGGTTGGAGCTTGTAATTTCCTATGTGACACACATACAATTTAGGAGAGCTGGTCAGCCTGATTATATTAGACACCGTACAGAGAAAGATAAATGATAACACAAAAACAGGGCATAAGCGAAGCATGGGGTCAGTGAATGTGCTGTTCTTGCTGCTGAGGTGATAAGGTCTTGTTGTTTTTCTTTCTGCAGTTGTTGTGAAAACAGATATTTAATTTTGAAGTGTAAGCTTAAGCAGAAAATGGATATTTCCAGTTGCCAACGTGGCTCATTAGCATCACAATAGCAGAACCCCTGCGGTGAGCTGTTCGTGGTGCTTCCTTGAGAAATACAGATTGTGTAGGATATAGTCTGTCACGGAATAAAGCTGGAGGAGCCTGGAGAGAAATAAAAATAAACACATCTATTCGCATTAGCATCAGGTGACCCTTGGGATAGCACAACATGAGTATGCTACTCACCCTAACAAATGAGAACAGTGGACCACTGAAGCTGGTATTGTCGAGCACCTTGATCCCCCACCTAGGTTACCATAACAACAGAGTTTTATATTTCTTTCTCTGCATTTGGTTGTAAAAGGCAGTTCTTTCTTGACAGCAAGCATCTTCTCTGCACAAAGCTAGAGTAGGGCAGGGTTTGGCTGGGAATAGAGATCTAAGACTATTAGGCCAAAGTCAGGCAAAGGCAGGCCACAGAGAAAAGACGAGAGTATTCGGAAGGAACATGTCATTTTGATCACGTTTTCTATGTCATAACTACTGTTACTCTGTGACCCATTTGACCAGAAATTGATCTAAGTTTCATAACTCAGGGCTAGCATGAGACTGGGACCAAACAGTAGCGATGTGTAAATTGAGAATGGTATATTCAGATGGCAAATTGATTCATTCGCATGAACAAATAATCTGCCTCTGTTCTAATTCTGTCTCTATTTATTATTTTAACTTTGATCTAATAAATCCTCCCTCAATGGCTTTGTTACCCCAGGAGTTACTGTTTTAAACTGTGGATCGCTCCACTGTTGCCTTCTAAAGCTTTTACTTTATGGACAAGTTTTGCTCTTGCATGTCAACATCTTGTAGCCAATTGGGTTTTTGTGATCATAATTTCCTCTTCCCTTTTACTAAAATATGAAGCTCATGCTCCCTGTTACTGGGATATCCAAAGGCTTTTTGTTTCACTGGCTGAGTCAGCGATGTTAACAAGGCCAGGTTGTTCATCTCAAGTTGTAGAATTATTTAATTTGCCTGATTCCATCTACTGTTACATTGAATGGCTTCACTTACCTCCAGCAGTTAATTTACATGCCGAAAAGTGCTAAATTGTGGACCATAATTTAGACAGCAAATGTAAGTAATTACCATACATTTATTACCCAAATAGCATTAATGGTAAGATTATTATGCCATTAATTGCTTTACATTACTGTCTTTGAAGAAACTAGATAATGTGAGACAGAGTCTGCACATGCACTGAAGATATTTGTCCAGTTAAATGTTTAGAAAGAGGGATCATGCATTTCTCGTAAAAATAGGCATCCACCTTGACTAGTAAAGATAGATGGAGGGATTTTCCTGCACAAACCACCCATGGGGCAGTCTAATTGTGGTAAGTGAACAGATATAGGACGGGTGGTGTTCCACCCCAAAAAATTGTCTCAAGTATTATTCTCTGGATAATCCACAAAACAACAGGAATACCTACCCTGACCCGCCCTGCCACACATCGCCCTAGGATTCTCCTTTGTTGCCATCTTTAACCCAAGAACCGCTATATGAGATGCAATATTAGAAAGAGTGTGCTGTCCCAAAGATGGTACTAAAGGTGGAGGTTATATTTGCTGAAGTTCCTTCAGCATTTTCCAACTTCGTAAGGATTGTGCATGATGGGTTGTATGCACTGCAACAACAATAACAACTTGCATTTATATAGCACCTTTAACACTGTAAAACATCCCAAGGCACTTAACAGGAGCAATTACAAACAAAATTTGACGCTTGTAAGATGTACTGAAATAGCCCCTTGCCCGTTTATAGAGTTTGAACCCGTGAAACAAAACAATTCAAAAACCAATGAATCTGTGAAAAACTTATTTTACTTAAAATCAGCAAGAAATTACAAGTAAATTCACAGAAAACTGTTGTGTATAATACTTCCCTGAATATACTGTAGTATACACAATTTAATCCCTTACTTTAAAATCAAGTGATAACAAGCAAGCACTACATATGTACTAACAACAGCGAGTGGTCGGTTCGGTGATGACTAGAGGCATGACTTGAACTGGCAACTGACCAGGTTGTCCCCGACTGCAGCCCCAAATGTCTTTTCACAGCACTGTTTATACCCCAAAACTTGATAACTTTCCCACTGTGGCGTGGTCCAAACTATATTAGTTGTTTTCTTCATTTCTTCTTATCAACAGTCAATTAATTCAATATTTTATGTTTTATTTCAGTAGCCTCAAAGAAATTATTGTCTGCAGATGATCTTTTTTCCTTGTGATAGCTCAACAGTTCATTTCTGCCCAAGGTCAGTTATCTGGCGTAAAAATAAAAAAGGGAAGGTGGCTCAACCGTGGCTATCAAGGGAAATCAGGGAAAATATTAATGCCAAGGAAGTGGCATACAAATTGGCCAGAAATAGCAGTGAACCCAGGGACTGGGAGAAATTTAGAACTCAGCAGAGGAGGACAAAGGATTTGATTAGGGCAGAGAAAATAGAGTACGAGAGGAAGCTTGCAGGGAACATTAAAATGGACTGCAAAAGCTTCTATAGATATGTAAAGAGAAAAAGGTTAGTAAAGACAAACGTAGGTCCCCTGCAGTCAGAATCAGGGGAAGTCATAACGGGGATCAAAGAAATGGCAGACCAATTGAACAAGTACTTTGGTTCGGTATTTACTGAGGAGGTCACAAACAACCTTCCGGATATAAAAGCGGTCAGAGGGTCTAGTAAGGAGGAACTGAGGGAAATCCTTATTAGTTGGGAAATTGTGTTGGGGAAATTGATGGGATTGAAGGCAGATAAATCCCCAGGGCTTGATGATTTGCATCCCAGAGTACTGAAGGAGGTGGCCTTGGAAATAGCAGATGCATTGACAGTCATTTTCCAACATTCCATAGAGTCTGGATCCATTGCTATGGAGTGGAGGGTAGCCAATGTAACCCCACTTTTTAAAAAAGGAGGGAGAGAGAAAACAGGGAATTATAGACCGGTCAGCCTGACATCAGTAGTGGGTAAAATGATGGAATCAATTATTAAGGATGTCATAGCAGCGCATTTGGAAAGAGGTGACATGATTGGTCCAAGTCAGCATGGATTTGTGAAAGGGAAATCATGCTTGACAAATCTTCTGGAATTTTTTGAGGATGTTTCCAGTAGAGTGGACAAGGGAGAACCAGTTGATGTGGTGTATTTGGACTTTCAGAAGGCTTTCGACAAGGTCCCACACAAGAGATTAATGTGCAAAGTTAAAGCACATGGGATTGGGGGTAGTGTGCTGACGTGGATTGAGAACTGGTTGGCAGACAGGAAGCAAAGAGTAGGAGTAAATGAGTAATTTTCAGAATGGCAGGCAGTGACTAGTGGGGTACCGCAGGGTTCTGTGCTGGGGCCCCAGCTGTTTACATTGTACATTAATTTAGACGAGGGGATTAAATGTAGTATCTCCAAATTTGCGGATGACACTAAGTTGGGTGGCAGTGTGAGCTGCAAGGAGGATGCTATGAGGCTGAAGAGTGACTTGGATAGGTTAGGTGAGTGGGCAAATGCATGACAGATGAAGTATAATGTGGATAAATGTGAGGTTATCCACTTTGGTGGTAAAAACAGAGAGACAGACTATTCTCTGAATGGTGACAGATTAGGAAAAGGGGATTTGCAATGAGACCTGGGTGTCATGGTACATCAGTCATTGAAGGTTGGCATGCAGGTACAGCAGGCGATTAAGAAAGCAAATGGCATGTTGGCCTTCATAGCGAGGAGATTTGAGTACAGGGGCAGGGAGGCATTACTACAGTTGTACAGGGCCTTGATGAGGCCACACTTGGAGTATTGTGTACAGTTTTGGTCTCCTAACTTGAGGAAGGACATTCTTGCTATTGAGGGAGTGCAGCGAAGATTCACCAGACTGATTCCCGGGATGGCGGGTTTGACATATCAAGAAAGACTGGATCAACTGGGCTTGTATTCACTGGAGTTCAGAAGAATGAGAGGGGACCTCATAGAAATGTTTAAAATTCTGACGGGTTTAGACAGGTTAGATGCAGGAAGAATGTTCCCAATGTTGGGAAGTCTAGAACCAGGGGTTACAGTCTAAGGATAAGGGGTAAGCCATTTAGGACCGAGATGAGGAGAAACTTCTTCACCCAGAGAGTGGTGAACCTGTGGAATTCTCTACCACAGAAAGTTGTTGAGGCCAATTCACTAAATATATTCAAAAAGGAGTTAAATGTAGTCCTTACTACTAGGGGGATCAAGGGGTATGGCGAGAAAGCAGGAAGGGGGTACTGAAGTTGCATGTTCAGCCATGAGCTCATTGAATAGCGGTGTAGGCTACTCCTGCATCTCTTTTCTATGTTTCTAAAAACAACTTGCTGTTTTAACAGTTTCACAAAGTTTTTGAAGAAGTAACAGAGAGAGTAGACAATGGTAATACAGTAGATGTAATTTATCTAGATTTTCAAAAGGCCTTCAATAAGGTACCTCATAATAGACTGATGAAAAAGGTCAGGGGACACAAAACAGAATGGATAGCTAGTTGGCTTCAAGACGGAAAGCAGAAAGGATAGCTATTCACAGTGGAAGAATGTGGGTCGTGTGTTCCACAAGGATCAGTATTGGGAAAACTGTTGTTCACAATTTATATTAACGATTTAGACTTTGGAATCAAAAACATAATTTCTAAATTTGCGGATGACACTAAATTGGGGGCGATAGTCAATACTGAGGAGGACTGCAACAAATTACAGGAGGACATTAATAAACTTGCAGAATGAGCATATAATTGGTAAATGAAGTTCAACACAGACAAATGTGAGGTAATGGGCTGGATTTTCGGCTAATTTGCACCCCATTTTGCACCTCGGTTGGGCGCAAAAAGGTGTTTCTGGGCGTCAAACAGTGCGCCCAAGATTTAGCGCCCGGCCGGAGGTTTCACCAATGGTTTTAGCACCACACCGCCATTTTGACTGTCAGGATGACGTCAATTGTCATGTAACGCTGTGCTAGCACCTCAAGCAGAACTTTCATGCATTTCGCCTGATTTAGCGCCCACCCCAGGACCCTACCAGAAAAACCAGACAGACCCAGGGTGCACCAGGCATAATAGGCGCCATGTTTAAAGGAACGCTGGAGAATGTAATATCGCTGTTATGACTGACTACCACAGTTGTGAGCAGAACGTTGCGTTAGTGCACACTTGCAATCGGAACTTTTATGTGAGTTTCTCATTTGTTTTTAAGCTCAGTAAGGGAGTACAATGGGGACCATGCTAGGTTGGGAGCAACTCATGCTGGCTGCTATTGCCAGATGGCTTCAAGCTGGAAGAAGGCTTATTGTCCATGGTTTACAATGGAACGGAAGAGGTTGCAGACGTTTGGGCAGGAGACTTTACCCCCCCCCCTCCACGGGTTAACAGGAAACATCAGTCCTACCTTCACATTTCTGATGTGCAGTGCGTTCGAAGGTTGCACTTCAGAAAATAAGTGGTCACAGAAATATGCCAGCCTACCAGTGGCAACAGGACTGCACTGCCTGTCGAGGTGAAGGTGACTGTGGAGCTGGCCTTCTATGCCTCTGGCTCCTTCCAGGTAGCAGCAGGGGACATATGCTCCATCTCACAGCAACTACACATTACCTCATTAGTCAGATCACAAGGACACTCTATGCCCGCAGGATGGAGTTCATAAACTTCCCAATGAGCAGGGAGAACCAGAATGAGAGGGGTGTAGATTTTGGATGATTTGCAGGTTTCCCCAAGGTTCAAGGTGCCATTGACTGTATGCACGTCACCCTGCAAGCACCGACACAGATTGCAGAGGTCTTCCGAAACAGAAAGGGAATCCACTTCCTAAACATTCAGCTGGTCTGTGACCACACTCAGCGCATCTTCACAGTCAATGCCTGCTATCCAGGGAGCACACATGATGCTTTCACCTTGCGTGAGAGCAGTGTCTCACGCATGTTCCAGCGACAAGCACACGGTCAGAGCTGGCTGATCGGGGACAAAGGATACAGCCTGGCCACCTAGTTCATGACCCTCCTCTGGAACCCTGAGACAGAAGCCGAGCAATGTTATAATGACTGCCATGCAGCCACCTCCAACATCATTGAACATAAAATTGGAGTGCTGAAGCAGTGCTTCCAATGCCTGGACTTGGAGGCTGTCTATAATACTCCCCTCGGCTGGTCTCTGAGTTTATTGTGGTGTGCTGCATGCTACACAACTTAGCCATCGTGAGGGGACAGACATTGCCAATGGAAATTGCAGGACCACTTCAGGAGGAGGAGGAAGACGAGGAAGAGGAGCCAGGCGAAGAACCCATGCCCCCACCACCACAACCACAGTGGAAGCAGGGGGGAGATGTGGTCGCTGAAAAAGCCTTATGTCAGCAGCTCATCATTGAACGCTTTGCTTAAAGGTTGAACAGCAGGTTTGAGCATTACCTTGCCACTCTATCCCACCATGTTGACTATTCCCCCACTTACTCCGCAAATGAGACACTAGACAGCAATGGTTAAGATGAAAGTAAAATGTAATGATCAATGTAACATTCTTAACCACCCCACTAACAAAGCCCATAATGATTTCACTGAGTCAGGCATTTCACAGAAAAACTGCATCCTGAGTGACATCAATACAATAGTAAATGCTACATTCTGTAGTGACATGAACATCCAACTGAAAACTGCATCCTGCAGTGACATAAATACAAAAATAAAGACTGCATCCTGCAGTGTAGATTTTTACTTGCTCCTTCCCTTCATCCTCCTTCCATTCCTGCTCCTCCTCAATGTGACACCAGGGCATGCAGGAAGGCTGCGAGAGGGCTGCTGTCTTGGGGGAGTCAGACAATGGAGACGGCGTCTGGGGATGTACTGGACCAGCTCGAGGCCCTGAAGGACCGGCTCACAACTGTCTCGCCTCTTCCTTGGCGTTGGCAGGGGGATCAAAGGGTATGGTGAGAAAGCAGGAATGGGGTACTGAAGTTGCATGTTCAGCCATGAACTCATTGAATGGTGGTGCAGGCTTGAAGGACCGAATGGCCTACTCCTGCACGTATTTTTTATGTTTCTATGTTTCTATTCCATCTCCCCCCACTCACTCGCCAACCAAACACCGACGACGGTTGACACCCAAACCATCTGTGACTGCCAACGCCAAGGAAGAGGTGTCACCTGGAGGAATGCCATCACCTCACATCTCCCTGGAGCCACTCAGCCACTAACAGGGCTGGCCCTTAGCATCCAGAGCACAATGTAAAGGACCACCTTGCTGGCTTGCTTAGGGACCATCACTTCCACTTGGGGCAGTGGATTACACTGTGAGTATGGTGGCAGGCACGGACTGCATCACTTGTGCAAACTGAAGCAGAGCTTGTGCCTGTGATGCGCCCGAGACTGCAACGTGTTCAAGGGCACACGCCATTGTCTCTGGAACTCTACTGTCACTGCTGGAGGCGGTCAGCCTCTGAGTGTGGACAATGATGGCCTCACTGGAGTCATGGCTCGCAGCGCCAATCTGCGACCCGATCTCTGTCAGTGTCGCAGTGAGCTTGTCGATGCTCGCGGGGATCCGTCCCAATGCATCAAGGAGCTGACGGCTGATTTGTATGCTGTTCCTGGACATTTCCACCAGGTCCAGTTTCACATCTGCCTGTCTGTTAGCAGACCGACTTTGCCGACTCACCTTCCGGAGAGATGGCCTGCGGGATTCCACCCCAGCACTGCGTTGCTGCACATCATTGGGCCCAGGAGCCTCCCAATCCTCAAACCCCGATATCAGAGCATCGTCCCCAGAGGAGCTGAGTGCCGATGGTGGAGCAGGAGGCCTTGGATGCTGTGCCGGAGTTGGCTCATCCATCTCCTCCTCTTCCTTCTCCTCCTCCTCCTCCAGAGGACGGCTTGACATGTAGGGCTCCCTCGAGGGATGCGGCGCCTGTGGCTGGTCATCTGGAAGTAGAAAGCAACAGATGAGTGGTTAGCAGCAGGGGAGGGGGCAGGGTGAGATGAGGAAGGTCACATGGTTCAGGCTTATTTGAAGGACCGCCGCTACTCGGTTAGATGTCTCAATGTAGTGCCTTAAATAGCACAATCCATTTACTTATCCTCACTACCCGAAGGGAGCTCAGCACCACCTCTGGCTAGTGTTTGTCCTGTGGCGCCGATGAGGGCTGCCACTCTCTCCTCCACGTCCATCAGTGGCGGACTCTGAGGCAGTCCACTGCCTGTCCACAGCTGCTCCCGCCGATTGTGTGACTTCTTTGACTGCAAAGAGAAAAATGGGAATGGTTACAAGAGGGTCCATCTGCTCTTGTGCACAGATGGCCACCAAAGTACTATATGCCATACTGTTTGAATGTACTAGGGGCCTC
This sequence comes from Pristiophorus japonicus, assembly GCF_044704955.1. Classification (NCBI taxonomy): domain Eukaryota; kingdom Metazoa; phylum Chordata; class Chondrichthyes; family Pristiophoridae; genus Pristiophorus; species Pristiophorus japonicus. Next base: position 51,883,561 of record NC_091991.1, read on the forward strand.
GGTTTAATAGCCTTGGATGTTGCATGTGGTTTGTCAGGAGGACATCGAAGTCTGGAGCCATCTAAGATGAGGTGTGTATGAGATCTTTCAGAAAGTGATAGGAGCAGTTTCAGTGCATTGCGATGAGCGATCTTAATAATGTGGCTAGATCATTCATCGCAAATAGGGAGCCGAACTAAGCCTTCCTTTGTGTCATGCATTGTGGGAGGCAACCCACAGAGTGTTGAGAGGCACCAAAAGTATGAGAACAATCATATAGTGTCTCAGATTTTTCCTTGAAGTAATGGAGGAGTGCATGAATGAAAATGGTATTCACTGTTATGACTTTGGTGAGGTTATTAAACTTCTTTCGGAACTGTATGCCAGTCCTGTATGCCAGTCCTGGCCACTGTGTCTGAGGCAGAGACCTCTTTTGCAATCTCCCTCCAGATTCTTTTAAATATAGCAGGTAGTGCTCTGGATCCCCCCCGAAGATGCAGTTCCGTCCATCTCCTTGCGACCGCCCACTCCAATGATTCATTGGCCTCCTGGTTGAAGTGCCTGGCATGCTGCCTTCCCTCCTCCTCTTCCATCTCTGCTGAAATGGCTGAAGTGCACTGGTTTAAATGCGCATGCGTGCAGGAAGTTGCCACTCCCTGCGTTAGCGTTTGCGACCGGAACGTTAACCAGGAGGTGGAAGGGGGGAAAAAAGTGCATGCGCAAAATGGCCGCCTCCGTCAATGCTGAAAGTTTCACCTCCGGCGCACACAGTCTGTGGTGCAATGCTGGACTTATTGCCAACGCTCCTCCAGAGAGTCCTTTCGGCGAAAGTTCCTCCTACTGTCGCTAACGTTATCCCAGCACTAACATGTGCGCCCCGCCACGAATTGCCTCCGGAAACCCGAAAAACCAAAAATCCAGCCCAATACATTTTGGTAGGAAGAATAGGGAGAGTGTGAGTCGAGATGGGGTAGAGGAACAAAGGAATCTCGGAGTACAAATACACAAATCGCTAAAAGTTGCGATGCAGGTTAGCAAGGTCATAAAAAAGCAAACCAAGCACTAGGGTTTATTTCTAGAGGTATAGAATTGAAAAGTAGGGAAATTATGCTAAACCTGTATCGAACCTTGATTAGACCACACTTAGAGTACTGCGTACAGTTCTGGTCGCCATATTATAAGAAACGATATAGAGGCACTGGAGAGAGTGCAATGAAGATTTACAAATGCGAGGGTATACATAATCAGGAAAGGCTGGTTCGCTTCTCTTGAAAAAAGAAGGCTGAGGGGTGACCTAATAGAGATCTTTAAAATTATGAAAGTTTTTGAGAGAGTGGATACAGAGAGAATGTTTCCACTTGTGGGGAAGAGCAAAGCTAGAGGCCATCAATATAAGATAGCGACCAAGAAATCCAACAAGGAAGTCAGAAGAAAATTCTTTATCCAAAGAGTGGTGAGAATGTGGAACTCACTACCAGAGGAATAATTGAAGCAAATAGTACAGATGCATTTATCATTATTATCATAGGCAATCCCTCGGAATCGAGGAAGACTTGATTCCACTCTAAAAGTGAGTTCTCAGGTGGTTGTACAGTCCAATATGGGAATTACAGTCTCTGTCATAGGTGAGACAGACAGTGGTTGAAGGAAAGCGTGGGTGGGGAGCCTGGTTTGCTGCACGTTCCTTCCGCTGCCTGCGCTTGATTTCTGCATGCTCTTGGCGACAAGACTCGAGGTGCTCAGCGCCCTCCCGGATGCTCGTCCTCCATTTTGGGTAGTGTTGGGCCAGGGGTTTTCAGGTGCCGGTGGGGATGTTACACTTTATCAAGGAGGCTTTGAGGGTGCCCTTGAAACATTTCTTCTGCCCACCTGGGGCTCGCTTGCCGTGTAGGAGTTCCGAATAGAGCGCTTGCTTAGGGAGTCTTGTGTCGGGCATGCGGACGATGTGGCCCACCCAATGGGGCTAGTCAAACATGGTCAGTGCTTCGATGCTGGGGATATTGGCCTGAGCGAGAACACTGACGTTGATGCGTCTATTCACCAATTGGATTTGCAGGATCTTGTGGAGGCAGCGTTGGTGGTACTTCTCCAGTGCTTTGAGATGTATATGATGCATTTAAAGGGAGGCTAGACTAGCAAAAGAGGGAGAAGGGAATACAGGGTTATGAAAACAGATTTAGATGAAGAAAGATGGGCGGTGGCTCGAGAGGAGCAAAAACGCCGGTATGGACTAGTTGGGCCAAATGGCCTGTTTCTGTGCCGTATATCCTATGTAATCCTATGTAAGTTCCCACAGGAATTAGTCCCTTGGCTTTCCAAAGCATGCTGGTTCATTAAATTTAGTCAAGCTTTTAATTTTGGTCAATTTATAGCAAATGTACAGTATTCTTACACACCGAGCCATATATGGAGATATTTGGACAGGTGACCAAAATCTTTTCAAAGATATAGGTTTTAACGAGGGTCTTAAAGGAAGAGAGAGAGGTAGAGAGGTAAGGTTTGTGGAGGGAATTCCAGACTTTGGGCCTAGGCAGCTGAAGACACGGTTGTCCATTGTGGAGTGAAAAAAACCGGGGATGCACAAGAAGCCAGAATTGGAGGAGCGCAGAGATTTCAGATGGTTGGAGGGCTGGAGGAGGTTACAGAGATAGTGAGGGGCAAGGCCATAAAGGGATTTGAAAGCAAGGATAAGAATTTTAAATTTGTGGTGTACCGGACCGTGAGCCAACGTAGATCAACGAGCACAGAGGGAATGAGTAAATGGGCCTTGGTGTGAGTTAGGATATGGGCAGTAGAGTTTTGGATTAGCTCAAGATTTTGAAGGGTGCAAAATGGGAGGCTGGCCAGGAGAGCATTGGAATAGTTGAGTGTAGAGGTAACAAAGGCATTGATGAAGGTTGCAGCAGTGGATAAGCTGATGCAGGGTCAGAGACAGACAATGTTCCGGAGGTGGAAGTAAGCAGTCTTGGTGATGGAGAGGATATCAGAACATCACCGAAAAGTTCTCCTGATTTTTAAAGCGAGTACCTGATATTTTGAAATATTTTGGAGAGAATTGAATTTCCAATTTGCATCCAACCTATAGATACCCATAGGGTTTACTGATCTCACAGGTCTGATCTAGATTTTACAGCCCATCGATTTACCAGAGACCATTGCGAAATTATGCCAGCTACTGGAAGAAGAGTTGCAGCCCACATCACCAAGGAGTACAGCATATGCATGGCTGTGAATGTAATCACTGCTTTATTTTTTGATTTTGAAACTGCTTCTTTTCAGGCAGCCTCAGGTAATCTATCATCAGTCAAGCTGGAGCTCACTACTGCATAAAGAACGTCACTGATGCTCTCTTCAGGTGAGCATCTCAATTTATTAATTTATCCTGCAAACTGCAAAACAAAGAGACCAGTCTAGTTCTACAGACCACAAAAGCAAAATACTACGGATGCTGGAAATCTGAAATGAGAACAGAAAATGCTGGAAATACTCACCAGGTCAGACAGCTCTGTGGAGAGAGGAATAGAGTTAATGTTCCAAGTTGATGACCTTTCTTCAGAAATCTACAGATTGGTTGAGTTCTGATAGGTGCCGGTCTACACAAGTACACACAGGGTCTTAAAGGCTTCCAGTTACCTCCTCAATTTCATAAATAAGAAGGGCTTCCTGTTAAGGATTATCTTGCTCGTGAGTAACGTAAATTACCTGAATTTACACATTAATGCCAATTACCCATCTAGCAAGCATGACTCTCTTAATCTTTCCCATTGCATTGGGTTGGTTGATAGACAATAAGTGATATCCCATGAAATAATGGTTAATGATTCATGTATTGGCACTCAGAGGGTGATAATTAATATAATAAGACCCATGGAACAACAAAAATTAAAATATAGGAGACTATTATTTCAGCTGCTTGGACAATTTTGGTGGAGCCCTATGATACAGCCCAGGCAGAGTGCTACAAGTTATTGTAGCATGCTTACCACTGTATAATTTTGCAAAGCAGAAAGACATTTTTCCTTCCCGAAAAATTTATGAATGACAAAGAGGAAGAGGGAAATGCCCGTTCATTTCTATATCATGAGAAGGTTGCATAGGGCGGGGGCTTTTATTCCAGCAGGCCGTCCCAATGCTGCTCTTCCTTCTGACACTTCAGGTCTCTGTTGGCTTTGTCTTTGCCTTCCTCAATTTGAAGTGCTTCTGGCCCTTTAAGTACCTTCACGCTTCTAAATGCTACAGTAAAACTGTGTTTCCTTTCCTCAGGAGCAGGAATACCACTGAAATCCTGCCCTGCATACCAAATAAGATACCCTCCAGGAAAATGGCATGGATTTCCTGTGCTATCATAAGGATTGGTGGAAGTGTAACCTAATGGTGAAATTTGTATTTAAATCTAGCGGGATCGAAATTGCTCCTTTTTGCAATGCCTGTTAGCGCCTCCGGGGGTGCTAATGGGGTGGGAAATTAGAACATAAGAACATAAGAATTAGGAGCAGGAGTAGGCCATATGGCCTCTCAAGCCTGCTCTGCCATTTAATAAGACCATGGCTGATCTTCGACCTCAATTCCCCTTTCCTGCCTGATTCCCCTAGAGTCCAAAAATCTATCCATCTCTGCCTTGAATATCCTCAACGACTCAGCATCACCAACCCTTTGGGGCAGAGAATTCCAAAGATTCACAAACCTTCAAATGAAGAAATTCCTTCTCATCTCAGTCTTAAATGACTGACCCCTTATCCTGAGACTATGGCCCCTAGTTCTAGACTCTCCAGCCAGAGGAAAAAAAGCTTCTCAGCATCTACCTTGTCAATCAACGCTTTTTCCTTCCCTCTTAAAAATAAATATGCTACATTCAGGTGTTCACTTCTATCGCTGCTCTGCCGATCGCGCCCCAGCATTGCCCCGGGACGCTACCCAAGATGAAGTGGATCGCGCGAGATTGCGCTCCACTTCCTCTGAGGGATGGTAACCGCAATTTTGCAGTTGGGGTACTGGGGAATTTCTTCCCCAGCATCTCTTGTAAGTTGGCCATATGATAACAGTTAATGTGCCTGGTCATCAATGAGAATCAAACCTTTTCAGCCATAGTCCCTGACACTTTCTTTTCATTCTCGGGTTGTAAATGTCCTTACTATACAGTATAAATGCACACGAGGCCCATACTTGAGAAAAGATCACTCTGTGACCAGTTACCTTTATTACCAAGACCTCAAGAGGCAGACGGTGGGTGGAGCTTCCCCCTTTATACCGGAAAGTCCGGGTTAGGAGTGTCTCCCACAAGTTCGCCCCCTTGTGGTCCTTTTTCTCAAGGTATACAACTTAGGTCAGCTTATACATGGGTTACAATGACAGTTGAATACATGACATCACCTCCCCCACAAAGTCTTATTGGAATCACAGGTTAAGTCTCTCTGGTAGTTTACACTCCCTTGTAGAGCGCTTGAGTTGGGGCTCCGGTTGTTGGGCGCTGGCCTGAGTGTCTGCTGTTTGCGGTGCCTCAGGCCTGTCCAGACTGCCCACAGTGACTGGGCTCTCCTCCACTTGGTTCCGGTGTTCGGTCACCTGTGGTGGAGTAAACTCTACGTCGTGTTCTTCCTCTGCTTCTTCTATGGGGTAGCTGAACCTCCTTTTAGTTTGATCCACGTGTTTGTGGCAGATTTGTTCATTGGTAAGTTTAACTACCAAAACCCTATTCCCCTCTTTGGCAAGCCATTTGGGCCCTGCAGCGTAATTAAGAACAAAAACAAGGTTATCGACATCAATACATCACGCCCTCACATTCCTGTCATGGTAGTCACATTGTGACTGACGCCTGCTCTCAACAATTTCTTTCATAGTTGGGTATATAAGGGATAACCTGGTTTTGAGCGTCCTTTTCATTAGCAGCTCTGCAAGTGGAACCCCTGTGAGCAAGTGTGGTCGGGATCTATTGGCCAACAGGAGGCGTGATAAGCGGCTTTGTAGGGAACCCCCTTGGATTCTGAGCATCCCCTGTTTGATTATCTGCACAGCTCGTCCCACCTGGCTGTTTGAGGCCGGCTTGAACAGTGCCGTTCTGACATGGTTGATTCCATTGCCTGCCATGAAGTCCTGGAATTCAGTGCTTGTGAAGCACGGGCGATTGTCGCTGACCAAGACATCCGTTAGACCATGGGCAGCGAACATTGCCTGTAGACTTTCTACTGTGGCAATATGCTTCAATTTAAAATGGCACACTCAATCCATTTGGAGTAGGCGTCGACTACAAACAAAAACATTTTTCCCATGAAAGGACCCGCGTAGACCACATGGATGTGTGACCATGGCTTGGCGGGCCAGGACCAGGGGCTAAGGGGGGTTTCCCTGGGTGCGTTGCCCAGCTGAGCACACGTGTTGCACCTGCGAACACAACGTTCCAGGTCTGCATCTATCCCTGGCCACCAAACGTGTGACCTGGCAATTGCCTTCATCATGACAATGCCCGGGCGCTCATTGTGAAGTACTCTGATAAACACCTCTCTGCCCTTCTGGGGCATGACTACTCGGTTTCCCCACAGTAGGCAATCGACCTGAATCGAGAGTTCATTGTTGCGCCTATGAAACGGTTTAAACTCCTCAGGGCATGCCCCGTACGTGGCTGCCCAGTCCCCATTCAGGACACTTTTCTTAACTAAAGACAGTAGCAGGTCTTTATTTGTCCAGACTTTAATCAGACGAGCTATCACAGGTGAGCCTTCGCTTTCGAAAGCTTCAACAGCCATGACCATCTCAGCATCATGCTCAGCTGCCCCCTTAGTGGTGGCTAGTGGTAGCCTGCTGAGTGCATCGGCACAGTTTTCAATGTCCGGTCTGTGCCGAATTGTGTAGTCATAGGCGGCTAACATAAGTGCCCACCTCTGTATGCAGGCCGATGCATTCACATTTATGGCCTTGTTGTCGGCCAAAAGGGACGTTAGGGGTTTGTGATCTGTCTCCAGCTCAAATTTCCTGCCAAACAGGTACGGGTGCATTTTTTTTTACTGCATGTACACATGCTAGCGCTTCCTTTTCTACCATCCCGTAGCCCCTTTCTGCCTGGGACAGACTTCTGGAGGCATAAGCTATCGGCTGTAACTGACCATTGGCATTCACATGCTGCAACACTCACCCGACCCCATAGGACAACGCATCAGACATTAAAACTAGTTTCTTACATGGGTCATATAACGTTAACAGTTTCTCGGAGCATAACAAATTGCGTGGTCTATAAAAAGCCCTTTCCTGGCTGTCCCCCGCAGACCCAATTGCAACCTTTGCGTAGGAGCATGTGTAGCAGCTCCAACAGCGTGCTCAATTTGGGAAGAAAGTTGCCAAAATAGTTCAGGAGCCCCAGGAACGAACGCAGCTCCGTCGTGTTACAGGGTCTGATTGCTCTCTGGATCGCTTCAGTTTTGGACGCAGTAGGTCTGATCCCGTCTGCTGCTACCCTCCTCCCCAGGAATTCTACCTCTGGAGCTAAGAAGACGCACTTTGCCTTTTTCAGTCACAACCCTACCCGGTCCAGTCTGCGTAGCACCTCCTCCAGGTTGTGGAGGTGTTTTCAGTATTGCGAGCCGTGATGAGGATGTCGTCTTGAAAAACCACTGTCCTTGGAATCGACTTGAGGAGGCTTTCCATATTTCGCTGAAAGATCGCGGCGGCCGAAGGAATCCCGAAGGGACATCTGTTATACTCAAACAACCCCTTGTGTGTCGTTATGGTGGTCAGCTTCTTGGATTCACTCGCCAGCTCTTGGGTCATGTAAGCTGAGGTCAGGTCCAATTTTGATAAAAGTTCGCCACCGGATAGCGTGGCAAAGAGGTCCTCCACTTTCGGTAGCGGGACTGGTCTTGGAGTGACACCCGATTGATGGTGGCCTTGTAATCGCCACATATCCTGACCGACCCATCCGCCTTGAGCACTGGCATGATCGGGCTCGCCCAGTCACTGAATTCAACTGGCGAGATGATGCCTTCCCTCAGCAGGCGGTCCAATTCGCATTCTATCTTTTCCCGCATCACGTACGGCACTGCTCTGGCCCTGTGGTGTACTGGCCTGGCGTCCGGGTTTATGTGAATCACTACCTTGGTCCCCATGAAAGTGCCGATGCCATGTTGAAATAATGAGTCAAATTTGTCCAGGACCTGCGAGCATGATACTCGCTCCACAGAAGAAATTGCATTGACATCACCCCATTTCCAGTTCATGACAGCAAGCCAACTCCTCCCCAGTAGTGCGGGACCGTCCCTCTGTACAATCCAGAGTGGCAACCTGTTCTCCGAATCTTTGTGGGTCACGACTACCGTGTCGCTGCCTAGCACCGGAATTATCTCCTTTGTATATGTCCGCAGCAGTGCATCAATCGGCAATAATTTTGGCCTCCTGGCCTTGGACACCCACAACCTTTCGAACTGTTTGGTACTCATCAGGGACTGGCTGGCCCCCGTGTCTAGCTCCATTAATACTGGGATGCCATTGAGGAGCACTTTCATCATTATCTGTGGCGTCCTGGTAAATGAACTGTATATGTGCTCCACATGAACTCGCTGAACTTCAGCTTCCAGCGATTTCCCCTAGTATTCATTTGGCCTCGTAGGGCTTACATCTGGCCTGTCCTCCTCGTACATCAACCTGGCTGCAGGCTTCCTGCACATACGCGCCAAGTGACCGCTGACGTTGCAGTTTCTGCAGGTATATTGCTGATACCTGCATGCTCTGGCTGGGTGTTTGCCTCCACACCTCCAGCATGAGCTGGAGGCCCTGTTGTTGGAAAAAAAAAGGTCCATTACCAGTCGATCATCTCTGACTGTCTCTGTAACTGTCCTTAAGCGCACCATTAACAGGTGTTGATGGCCCCATTACTGGCCGCATTGTTCATTGCGATGGCATGAATCGCCATTCAGCTAGCCATTGTCTCTGTTGAATTCCCCCTTTGGGTTCAACTGCATGCTGGGGCATGTCCGCTTGCCCTTGTCTGCCTAGAGAACTGTGTGCCACATTAACAATGTTGACTCCCTGGTCGTTTGACGCATTTGAGCCAAGATTTTTGCCATAAATCATTCTGGTCTCTTCCTCCCCTGAGATAATTGTCTGGGCTATCATAGCTGCCACTTCTAAGGTCAAGTTTTTGAGCTCAATCAGTTTCCTGAAAACCCCAGCGTGCCCGATGCCCTCAATAAAAAAGTCTTGCAGCATCTCCGCTCTGCATGCATCTGGGAACTTACATAGGCTCGCCAGTCGCCTGAGATCTGCCATGAAGTCTGGAACCCTTTGCCCTTCTCACCGCCGGTGCGTGTAAAACCGGTGTCTCGCCATATGCATGCTGCTCGCCGGTTTAAGGTGTTCTCTGATCAACTTACTGAGCTCTTCGAATGTCTTGTCCGCCGGCTTCTCTGATGCTAGAAGGTCCTTCAGGGAGTACATTCTGGATCCACAAACTGTCAGGAGATGAGCCCTGCGTTTGTCGGCCGAATCCTGTCCCCACCATTCCTTAGTGACAAAACTTTGCTGTCGTCTCTCAATAAAGTCATCCCAATCATCACCAACACAGTACCTCTCTTCTGTGCTGCTAGTGGCCATGCTCGCGTGATTTACATCCCAATTTCTCGTCGCCAATAATATGTTCTTACTATACAGTATAAATGCACACAAGGCCCATACTTGAGAAAAGATCACTCTGTGACCAGTTACCTTTATTACCAAGACCTCAAGAGGCAGATGGTGGATGGAGCTTCCCCTTTTATACCGGAAAGTCCAGGTTCAGAGTGTCTCCCACAATTCACCCCCTGTGGTCAGTGTTCTCAAGGTATACAACTTAGGTCAGCTTATACATGGGTTACAATGACAGTTGAATACATGACAGGTTGTATCACTGAAAAGGCCAACATTTATTGCCCATCCCTAATTGCCCTGAGAAGGTAGTGGTGGGCCACTTCAGAGGGCAGTTCAGAGTCAACCACATTGGCTTGGGACTGGAGTCACTTAGGTGTAGACTTTTGCTGCAAGTCTCAGTCTTATGCGTAGTCTCTACTATTTTTAGTGATTGCTCATGGAACGTCGAACACATTCACACTAATAAACTCACGCCCAATTAATCAGTGAATTTTATAGTAGCTGGTTCTGTTTTCTGTACTGTAGAGAGGAATATTGCAGCTAATCTGAACATACACAAACAGTGATTCTACCTCATAGCAACAGATTTAGGCAAGTAAGTCTCAAACCTGCCAGGAACCAAGAGTTAATGATGCATGCATGTGTAACAATCAACACAATCATTCACTGTGGATTTAGGGTCATTGCCAGGTTAGGTAAACATGTTGAGTAGTAATCAACTGAACAAGGACCTCTTCGGAAGCTAATTTACTCATTCATTACAAAACCTCCTGTATCTGAAAGTATACTGCCGTGCCGGCTTCAGCTCCAGCAATTACCTTCTTTCAAATTTGACCACTACAAGAAATAATAGAATTCCTTGCAAACAAAGTGGGAGTGAAGCATATACATCATAGGCAGACATTCGAAATCAAGGAAGACTTGCTTTCACTCTAAAAGTGAGTTCTCAGGTGACTGTACAGTCCAATACGGGAATTACAGTCTCTGTTACAGGTGGGACAGACAGTCGTTGAAGGAAAGGGTGGTTGGGGAGTCTGGTTTGCCGCACACTTCTTCCGCTGCCTGCACTTGCTTTCTACATGCTCTCGGCGACGAGACTCAAGGTGCTCAGCGCCCTCCCGGATGCTCTTCCTTCAACTAGGGTGGTCTTTGGCCAGGGATTCCCAGGTGCTGGTGGAGATGTTGCACTTAATCAAGGAGGCTTTGAGGGTGTTCCTGAAACATTTCCTCTGCCCACCTTTGGCTCGTTTGCTGTGTAGGAGTTCTGAGTAGAGCGATAGCTTTGCAAATCTTGTGTCAAGCAAGCAAACAATGTGGCCCACCCAATGGAGCTGGTCGAGTGTGGTCAGTGTTTCAATGTTGGGAATGTTGGCCTGATTGAGAACACTAATGTTGGTGCGTCTGTCCCTCCAGGGGATTTGCAGGATCTTGCGGAGACAGCATTAGTGATATTTCTCCAGTGATTTGAGGTGTCTATTGTATATGGGCCACATCTCTGGGCCATGCAGTAGGGCAGGTATCACTACAGCCCTGTAGACCATGAGCTTGGTGCCACATTTGAGGGCCTGATCTTCGAAAACTTTCTTCCTCAGGTGGCCGAAGGCTGCACTGGCGCACTAGAGGTGGTGTTGAACCTCGTCATCGATGTCCGCCCTTGCTGATAATAGGCTCCCCAGGTATGGAAAATGGTCCACGTTGTCCAGGGCCGCGCCGTGGAACTTGATGACTGGGGGGCAATGTTGTGTGGTGGGGTCAGGTTGGTGGAGGACCTTTGTCTTACGGATGTTTAGTGCAAGGCCCATGCTTGCGTACGCCTCAGTGAAGATGTTGACTACGACTTGGAGTTCAGTCTTTGAACGTGCGCAGATGCACATGTCAAAGACTTGTGTCAAAGGCTTTGGAGATGAACAGGGTGATAACACATTAATTAACAGATTGTTCAAGAGTGTTGTTCCAGAGATATATGAACTAGGCAAGAAGATCACCCTCAGAATGTGCATGCAAGGTAATGGATGATTTAAAAAGCAATCTTTGTAACTTTAGAGTGTATAGCTGTAAAGCCAATAGGGTAGTAGCTGGAGGATAAAAGGTGTCAACTTTCACAGAGTTAGGATAAATGCAGGCAAATTTCCAAGGAGAATGAAAGTTGGACTGGGGGATAAAAGAGAGTGTTGAGATGGCATAAGACTGGGGCAAGTTTGGCAGCATATATCTTGAGGACAGTATGTCGGGTATTGCCAGGGCTGGGGGCTCTATTGGGGTTCAGAAAGCAGACACATAACTTGATGTTGTTTGCAGTGGTAGCACAATGAACAATGGAGGGAAGTAATTTGTCAAGGTCAAGTTAGAGAAGAAAAGTGACCCTAAAAGCTCATGCTTTCTTTAGAAAAATCTTGGAATTATCAGGATGAAGAGGATTGAACAGAGGATTTACAGAAGTTTCAAGAGTCAGTTCTGGCAATGGATCAGATGAAGCAGCTGCAGGAGGGGCTGATAGAAAGTAGGTAACTCTTCTGTTCAATAAAGTTGTTTATCAGCTCTAATGATGGAATGAATGGGAGTTCCAAGCTGAGATAATTCTTTTGGCAATCCTCCATTCACAGATACTTGTGTATTGGCAGATTTAGCAGGACAATGATGGGTCATTTATAGAATAGTATATCACGGTGTTTCAGATACAAATGTTAATGACTGTAATTCAATGCCCAAACATTATAAACTTGTGACAGAAATGACAAGGCAAGACCTGAGTTTGACAGGACAATAAGCAATCAATTATATTACCAGGAAAGGGCATATGACAGGAAAATGCAGTCACATTACAGTAAAGGCAGATAAATCCCCTGAACCTGATGGCTTGCATCCTAGGGTCTTAAGAGAAGTAGCGGCAGGGGCTGTGGATACATAGGTTGTAATTTACCAAAATTCCCTGGATTCTGGGGAGGTCCCAGCAGATTGGAAAACTGCAAATGTAACGCCCCTATTTAAAAAAGGAGTCAGACAAAAAGCAGGAAACTATAGACCAGTTCGCGTAAAATCTGTAGTTGGGAAAATGTTGGAGTCTATTATTAAAGAAGCAGCAGCAGGACATTTGGAAAAGCATAATTCGGTCAGGCAGAGTCAGCATGGATTTATGAAGGGGTATAATGTTGGAAAGTGTGAGGTTATGCACTTTGGCAGAAAAAAATCAAAGAGCAAGTTATTATTTAAATGGAGAAAGATTGCAAAGTGCTGCACTATAGCGGGACCTGGGGGTACTTGTGCATGAAACACAAAAGGATAGTATGCAGGTACAGCAAGTGATCAGGAAGGCCAATGGAATCTTGGTCTTTATTGCAAAGGGGATGGAGTATAAAAGCAGGGAAGTCTTGCTACAGCTATACAGGGTATTGGTGAGGCCACCTGGAACACTGTGCACAGTTTTGGTTTCCATATTTACGAAAGGATATACTTGCTTTGGAGGCAGTTCAGAGAAGGTTCACTAAGTTGATTCCGGGGATGAGGGTGTTGACTTATGAGGAAAGGCTGAGTAGGTTGGGCCTCTACTCATTGGAATTCAGAAGAATGAGAGGTGATTTTATCGAAACGTATAAGATTATGAGGGGGCTTGACAAGGTGGATGCAGAGAGGATGTTTCCACTGATAGGGGAGACTAGAACTAGAGGACACGATCTTAGAATAAGGGGCCACCCATTTAAAACAGAGATAAGGAGAAATTTCTTCTCTCAGAGGGTCGTAAATCTGTGGAACTCACTGCCTCAGAGAGCTGTGGCAGTTGGGTCATTGAATAACTTTAAGACAGAAATAGACAGTTTCTTAAATGATAGGGGGATAAGGGGTTATGGGAAGCAGGCGGGAAAGATGATCAGATCTTATTGAATGGCGGAGCAGGCTCGAGGGGCCGTATGGCCTACTCCTGTTCCTAGTTCTTATGTTCTTATAAAGTTGGTTTGGATGCTACAGACTAATGTAGCAACCATACTTAACCAACCTGGTACAATAAATTTTTATGAGAGACTGCAGAATAGGATTGAACCAAGACAATCAGGGATAGATGAAGTATGAATCTTCTACTCTAATTAGAATAATGCAAGTCATTTCAGAGAGATGGATAAATGTTAATTTAAAAAAATGAAACTGAAGACTTTTCTATGATTTTCACTTTTAATGTAATTTCAGAGAACTTACACCCAACTATTACAGTAAATGACATGCTGTACTACCTCGAGATATGCAAATAAGCACCATTACATCAACTGATACTTCCACAGAATTTCTTTCGAAGCACGACATGAATAATCCTGAGCATGAAATTTGAAATGGATAACGTTATTCTGGAAGGAAGAATGCGAAAGAGACCTCGAATGTCTGAAGCCTGTCTCTAAGTTGAAAGCAGGAGAGAGAACATAATGTACGTTCAATCAGTTCCCTAAAGTGTGCAGCATTAATGGTGAAATTGCTTTGTGCTAATTAATATTAAGTGCTAATTTGGGTATTTATTATTTTAGGAGCACAGGCTACATTAATTCTGTTCCCTGTATGCTGCATTAATTTCCACCCTCATTAAACTAGCATTGCAGGCTTCCATTCACAGGTACTTGTGTATTGACTAAAATCGTGGATAAGGTTTCAGAGTCTTCTGACTTCTCAGCAGTGCTGGTTTTGTGTATGCTTAGATATGGCACACCCTGTCCATTCTCCAAACAATCTACTGCTACCAAGCGTCTCATATGCCCTTGCACCAGTTTCATATCTAGCTATTCCTCTGATTATTCTCCCAGCAGAATTTAATTAAAATCTGGAATAAAAAGCTAATATCAGTAATAGTCACAATGAAACTTATCGGATTGTGGTAAAAACCCATCTGGTTCACTACTGTCCTTTAGGGGAGGAAGTCTGCCTGCATGGTCTGACCTATATGTGACTCCAGACCCACAGCAATGTGGCTGACTCTTAACTGCCCTTTGAAATGGCCCAGCAAGCCACACAGTTGTAAAAAACCGCTACAAGAAACAATAAGACTACAACGGTTGAATAAGGCGGATCACCACCATCTTCTCAAGGACAATTGGGGATGGGCAATAAATGCTACTATTGCTATTGATGCTTACATCCCATGAACAAATTTTAAAAAATCAATTCTGTGAAGTATTCTTGTGGCATCACTAAGAAACACACTCTACAAGATGGCTCTAATACAGAAACTCTCATCATGTGACTTTGCCACATGACCCTTTTATTGTTTACATCAGTAGTTGCATTACCACAGTAGTCCACTAGGTGGCGTCTTCTTCCATTGGCTGAAGAACTCCTGCTAGGGTTGCAATGTGGATTCCGCCGACTAAGGAACACAATGGACATGATCTTCACATGCGTGGCAGATTCAAGAGAAATGCAGCGAACAGCACCAACCCTTGAGGCCTTCTTCGACCTCAAAAAAGCCTTCGACACTGTCAACTGCGAGAGATTATGGAGCGTACTCCTCAGATTCGGCTGCTCTGAAAAGTTTGTCACCATTCTCCGCCTGTTCCATGATGACGTGCAAGCCGTGATCCTGACCAACAAATCCACCACAGACCCATTCCACATTCGGACTGGGGTCAAGCAGGGATGCGTCATCGCACCATTGCTCTTCCCGATCTTCCTTGCTGCAATGCTCCATCTCACTCTCAGCAAGCTTCCCGCTAGAGTGGAGCTAAATTACAGGACAAGTGGGAATCTGTTCAACTTCCGCCGTCTCCAGGCCAGATCCAAGGTTGTCCCATCCTCCGTCACCGAACTACAGTACGCAGACGACGCCTGCGTCTGCGCATACTCGGAGACTGAACTCCGAGCCATCGTCAATTCTTTTACCGAGGCGTACAAGAGCATGGCCCTGACACTAAACATCTGCCCCTGCCACACAGCACTGTCCCCCGGTTATCAAAATCCACGACGAGGCCTTGGACAACGTGGATCATTTTCCATACCTCGGGAGCCTACTGTCAACAAGGGCAGACATTGACGACGTGCCAGTGTGCCAGTGCAGCCTTTGGCCTCCTGAGGAAGAGAGTGAAGAACAGGACCTCAAACCCGGCACCAAGCTCATGGTCTACAGAGCAGTGGTGATACCCGCCCTCCTATATCACTCAGAGACATGGACTGTGTACAGCAGGTACCTCAAAACACTGGAGAAGTACCACCAATGCTGCCTCCGCAAGATCCTACGAATCGATTGGCAGGATTGGCGCACCAACACCAGTGTCCTTGCTCAGGCCAATATCCCCAGCATCGAAGCATTGACCATGCTCGATCAGCTCCGCTGGACAGGCCACATTGTCCGCATGCCTGACTCGAGAGTCCCAAAATATGCCTCTTTGAAAAAAATGTAACATTGCCACCGACACCTGGGAATCCCTGGCCCAAAACCGCCCAACGTGGAAGAAAAGCATCCGGGAAGGCATTGAACACATCGAGACTCTTCGCCGAGGGCAAGCTGAAACCAAGTGTCGACAGCGGAAGGAGCGCTTGGCAAGCCAGGCACCCCACCCACCTGTTCCTTCAACCACTGTTTTCCCCACCTGTGATAGAGACTGTAGGTCCTGCATTGGACTCTTCAGTCACCTGAGAACTCATTTCGAGTGTGGAAGCAAGTCATCCACGACTCCAAACGACTGCCTATAATGATGATTATGGAGCAGTAGTCCACTAGGTGGAGCTCTATTACACTTCTCCCTCCTTAATGAAGAAGTAGTCAAAACAAAATAATCGTTACACAACAAAAGATATGGGGCGAGAACCTCCACTTTTTTTCCATGCTTAATGACCTTTTAATGCCCATTTTACCACTGAAATGATGTATAATGCCCATATATGGCCTATTTTGGCACAAAATGGAAACTGGTGGGCATTTTTCGGAAACTTATCGTCGAGTGTTACTTTCCCCATGTGCTTAACGCCGGGAAAAAATATTACAACCCGCCCACTTTTTTGGGCGGAATCAGCAGAATGGGCGAATTCAATGCCCATAATGTCACCCAGCATTATTTTCTGCACGGATTTAATGGTGAGATTCAATATTAACTCCCACCCACTTTATTTTGTCGTAAAGAGCATATTTACCGAAACTGCGGCCATGAGATCGCTCAGCGTCAATTTCACCACCTTGCACACATATCGCCCACAATATCTCTCGCTCATAAAACTGCCCAGAAAAAGTGGAACTAACCAGAACAAATCACAGCGTTCTGGACGCCATGTTCTCGATCACATGTCGCATTCTTTAAAAGACTTCACTCTAACCTTCTGATTCAATTTCACACTTCTCTCTCTTTATCTGTCATGATTCTCTTCCTGTCTTAATTGTTTCTCTTCTACTGACTGTGCCAAGTTTGGCTTTAACAACGAGAACCTGGTTCGTGGCTGTCAGTTGAGAAACAACTCTGCTCTACCAGCAGTTGTATGAGGAGTATTATGATAAGTAATCAGAAAATTTGCTAGTTTTTGATCCAAAGACAACAGCCGCGCTTGATGAGGGCACGTTTTACAATTTGTAATGTCTGCTCTGCTGCAGCATTTGAAGCAGGGTGGTATGGTGGAACTTTAGTATTTTTCACACGATTTCTACTCATGAACTGTGCAAATTCTTCTGAGCAAAATTGTGGCCCATTATCAGACACAATTTCTTCTGGGAGGCCATATGAAGAAAACAATTTTCGCAAATTGTCTAATGTTTTACTTGTTGTTATTTTCTGCATCGGAAACACCTCTACCCACTTCGAATGATTATCAATCACTATGAACAATTGTTGTCCTTCTAGCTCAGCAAAATCTACATGTAACCTTTGCCACACCCTGGGAGGCCATTTCCATTGTTGTAATGGTGGTTTCTTGCTTACCAATTTACATGTTTAACACTGACTAGTGATGTACCCTATGGACCAGACTTTCCATAAAGGCCCTCAACGCCCGATTGCCCGCTGAGAAGGATCGCTAACGTTCGGCGAAAAAAGCGGGCGAGAATTTCCATTTTGAGGGTAAAGGTAAATGGAACTGATCACCCGGCGAAAAAATAGGTGTTGCACACTCATTCTCAGCAGTTTTCTTGGCGGGTAAGTGTAAAGTTAGCCAAATGGGCGGTCGGAATGGACAGTAAGTACAAAAATTTAGGTCGCGGTTGCAGTTGGGCCTACGGAGGGTGGAAAACTTAAAGATAAAATTATTATAAAAAAAAAAGACATACAAAGCATTCCTAAGACAGTTTTAACCCTAATCGCCATGGTAAAATTAAAATTAAATAATTAAATAACCTTTAATTTACCTTTCTTTGCAGGGTCCCCCCTTACTGCCCTGTAAAAGCAGCTTTTACAGGGCGGGTCTCTCGGCGATCTGGAAGTTGGTGGTTGAACCCAAACTTATGCCCTGGGTGGTTGTTCTCGGTGTTGCATGTTAGCAGTCTGGTCCCAGTGGGTAACTTCAGATGTTCTCGATAACGCTCAAAAACTTACCTGGAAACTCTCACTGGGCGAAAAACCAGCTGTAACGCCGAGAAAATCGGCGACAATGAAGCCGAAAGTCTGGTCCTATATCTTTATCTAAACCTTGCTAACATAAGTAACTGCATGCAAAACTCTTGGTCAAGCACATTCCCAGGTGCTGGTCATGAAGATTTCTTAACAATTGGACCTGAACTTATTTGGGATTACCACTCTTGCACCCCACATGATCCAACTATTTTGTGTATCCCACATGATACAATCTTTATCCACTGATAATTCATTCCTAAAAATGAAGTATGGATGAATATCTTTCTCTGATACCTGGTTTGGCCATCCATTTGCTATGTAGTCATACACCTTTGACATAACTGGGTCACATTTGGTTGCTCTACCAATCTCTTCAGCTGTGACCTGCAGCTCATCATGTATGAGAAATAGAACACTTCTTTCCTATTGGGTGTAACTTGTGACAACCCGGACATAGCATCAGTATTGCCATCTGACTTAGGTATAACAACAATGTGTGTAGCCCAATTACTTTGATCTAGCTTAGAGATAATGTTCTCAGTTTCTAGTCTTTTGAGTTCTTGTCCAACTTTCTCCTTGAGTGCCTATGGTACAGGGCGTGGATTGCAGTAAACTGGTCTTGCATCCTTCTGCACTCTGACACTCGCCTTGAAATTTTGAATTGGACTGCCTGTTTCGCAGAACACCTTCAGATACTGCTTGATGACATCATCTTTCGTTTCCACAAATTTCATTTCCACACGAAAAATCTCATTCCAATCCAGCTTCAGTGATCCCAACCAATTTCTAACCATCAAGGTAGGATTGGTTCCTGCCATTACTATGAGATGCAAGCTCTCGGTCACAATGGCACCCAAGCGCCCTATTATTCCCATAGGCGCGGCCATCTGGCAATGTCGACAGTTCAGCCAAGTGTACTTGAAATATGCCTTGGATTTTTAACTGTTCTGCAAAACAAAGAATCTCTCAAAGTCTCTCTGTTGATTGGCTGGATTATCCATCAACAAAAATGTCAGCTAGAGAATCCAGAAATCCCATTCTCATGGCCAATATGATATATTCTTATGACATCACTAATAAACACACTCTATAAGATGGCTCTAATCCAGAAACTGCCATCATGTGACTTTGCCACATGACCCTTTTATTGTTTACATCAGTAGTTGCATTACCACAGTAGTCCACTGGGTGGAGCAATAGTCCACTAGGTGGAGGTCTATTACAAATTCCACCTTTGCACACTTAAATCTGATGTTTGCAGCTTTGAGCACAGCTGGTTATTCACCGCTAGATCTGGTTGTATCGCTTTACACATTACATGTCTCTATCCACAGCTATGTTATTCTGCTACCCAAGGATTATCCTGACGAGTAAGGATAACCCCAGACTCCTCTCTTGATCACAAACTGCTTGCCCCAACATTACATGTAAGGAGCTCATGGATTTATCCATCTTGAAAATTCAGACCATCTGCTTGGTCACTTCTGTTAGGTTGTCCTCCTCTTCCTCCTCTCCCCATGTCCCTGGCTTCACCTCATCACTATAGCTTCTTTCCCATCTTTTCCTAACCTCATACGCTGTGGAAGCTGGGACATTGAATAAATTTAAGACAGAGATAGACAGTTTCTTAACCAATAAGGGGTTAAGGGGTTATGGGGAGCGGGCGGGGAAGTGGACCTGAGTCCATGATCGGATCAGCCATGATCGTATTAAATGGTGGAGCAGTCTTGAGGAGCTGTATGACCTACTCCTGCTCCTATTTCTTTTGTTCTTATTTTCTTATAAAGCTTATCTCTTCCTGGAGACCCACCTTCTAACACCTCAATCCCCTCCCGATTAAACACTTCACTGCATAACTACCTGCCTTAAACTCAAATGGAAGAAACAATGACTTCCTATCTTGAGCTCGGTCCTCTTCCCTCCAAGCTGGCATCATCATCTCCCCCCCCATAAAAACCCTACCTTCCATCCCCATGGCCTCTCTACCATTGTGGCCGCTGTACCACCCTATCTCTAACCTCCCTTTTCTCTCTAAGATCCTTGACTGTGTTGTTGCCAGCCAACTCTGTGCTCACCTTTCCCATTACTCCCTGTTTGAATTGCTTCACTTAGGGTTCTACCGTGCCCACAGCACTGAGGCTGCCCTGATCAAGGTTACAGATAACATATTTTTTGGTTATTGTTGTGATGTGTGGTCTCTCCTTTATTCTCCTCGATCTCTTCTTGACGTTTGCCACAGTTGACCATTCCATCCTCCCTCACTGGTTCCTCTCTATGACCCAACACCATGTTGCTCTCCTTACTTGGTTCCCCTCCAATATGTCCCTACAGCCAGTAGGTCTCCCACAATGGCTGTCTTCCACAACACACAGTTATCTTGGGTCAACCATTTTGGGACATTTTATTACGTTAGAGGTGTTATAACAATGCAAATTGTTGTTGTTCAGACCACAGTTGCTAAATAGATGACTTTACTCAACTGCAGAAATTCAACGGCCTGGAATTTGTGCTCGAGATGACGGTGAAGTGGCAGTGTTCACCGTCATTCCGCCATTGAAACTGACCGCAAATTCAGGATTTGGCGCATGCGGAATTCCTGCAGTTACAGTTTGTCATTGACCGCTCCGAAACAGGCTGCGCTGTGCCATCCTTCACTGTCAACCCCCTCCCCCCCGGCAATCTGTATAATCACCCAAATCAGGGAAACAGAGGGAAAGTTTGGCTCTTTCGCATTAAGTACACTGTTAAATTCCCCACTACAAGTTAGACCCAAAGGGATTAGGTGTAACTGGGGGTTTAACAGTGTTATTACTGCTAAATAAATGTTAAAGGCCTGGAAAACTAATGTTAATTTTGTGCAGTGTGAAATTTGTCCATTTTAATAAAAATAAAAATTTGAATGAAAAAGAAACTTAAAAAAAATTATATATTTTTTTAAGTTTGCCCATCTTTATTTCAGGTTTGCCTATTTGTGAGAGCCCCAATCTTTGTTATCTCTAACATTTTTGAAAAGTTAGAATTTTAAGAGCTTGCTCACTTCCTTGATCACTGTCTAAGAATTTGATGTTTTGATTGGATGCTTAGACAGCCTGTTGATGTGACAGCAGTTCGCACAAGGGGATCCCTATTATACTTTGTTGATTTGAATTGAATGTCAGAAAACCCAAAAAGACCAAGAAATTGGCCTCCTTAGCATCTCCCGTTATCACCTCCGGGGGCAATAATGGGGCACTAACCACTTACCGACCAGGTGCGGTGAGATGAACGACTCCTGCTAACTTCGGCGGGAGGTTTGCGGCAGTGGTAAGACATTGCGCCCCGATTTCCTTTGCCCAGAGATCGTGACATCATTGTCGTGCGCAATGCCCTGGACCTGAACTTCGATGCCGCCCCCTCAACATCGCCGAGCGAAAACAGCAACGGTTGCAGGAGGCGTTGATCGGGAGGCCGGACGCTTCGGAGGCGAAGGTTAAAGGGGGGGTTGGCGAGGTAAGTACCAAAATTTTTGAAATTATATTTTCCAATCTTTTTACATTCTCCTGGGCCGCGATTGATCAGCCCAGCACTCTGCTGGAGTGCATGGGCTGATCCACCCGGATCGCGGCTGCCATCGGGGACCAGCTCACTGAGCCTGCAGCGACGGTCCTTCCCTTTAAGGAAGAGAAGGAGCCTTGGAATGCAGCAGCACTGCACGGCCCATTGTGCAACATTGCACAACTACTGTCCCACCTGCATCCATTAGCGCTCCAGGAAGGAAGTGGAGCGTTTGATTTAGCGCTCCACTTCCTTCCTGGAGCACAAACTCTGAATTTTTTTAAAGCTGAAAAATATTAGTGCCTGGCATAAAATCGCTGAAAATGACTTAAAAGAACTATAATGAACCATTTAACAGTTTTGTTTGTGTGCACTAGTCAGTTGCTTAGTAAATTAAATGTTGCTTGATATGGAAAAACTTTTCAAATGTTTTGTTGCCTCAGCAAATGAACACAATTTGAAGACCCTTCCAGAACCAGCGCAATCTCGCAATTTTGCCTTGGAGGCGTGGTCAGTTCTGTGAGCATGCCCGATTCGGGCGAACTGAATCTTGGACCAGCATAAAAGATTACGAAAAACAGAGCGTCGTTGTTCGGACTTAACTCACTTACATTTTAAATTCCCCGACCTTTGCCGTTGGTTCGATAGTTTGGGCGTGAAACTAATGGAAACAAGTGGAAACTCTGCCCCAATGCATACAACATTTAAGAAGGTTGATGAAAGATTGCTCACTGTGCTCTTCTTGAAAGAAAGTCCCTTGTTATGGTCTTCTTGAACAGATATTCCTGAATTTATAAGACCCATGAGAGTAATATTCCAAAAGAATGTTTCCTCCCAGTGCTAATTCTAAAGGTAAGTATCTTTGCTAAAGAGAAACGCCTTGCAACATACTTCTCGAAAGAAACTTGTGGAGGTCATGCTCTATTTAATGGAATTTCATGATCCAATTAATTGTCTCTTGTGGACCGGGGTCAAGCAGGGTTGCGTCTTCACCCCAACCCTCTTCTCAATCTTCCTCGCTGCCATGCTCCACCTCACACTGGATAAGCTCCCCGCTGGAGTGAAACTAAACTACAGAACCAGTGGGAACCTGTTCAACCTTCGCCGTTTCCAGGCCAGGTCCAAGACCACACCAACCTCTGTCGTCGAGCTACAGTACGCGGATGACGCCTGCGTCTGCGCACATACAGAGGCTGAACTCCAGGATATAGTCGACATATTTACTGAGGCGTATGAAAGCATGGGCCTTACGCTAAACATCAGTAAGACAAAGTTTCTCCACCAGCCTGTCCTGGCCGCACAGCATTGCCCCATAGTCATCAAGATCCACGGCGCGGCCCTGGACATCGTGGACCACTTCCCATATCTTGGAAGCCTCCTATCAACAAGACCAGGCATTGACGACGAGATCCAACACCGCCTCCAGTGCACCAGTGCAGCCTTCGGCTTCCTGAGGAAAAGAGTGTTTGAAGACCAGGCCCTAAAAACTGCCACCAAGCTCATGGTCTACACGGCTGTAGTGATACCCACCCTCCTGTAAGGCTCAGAGACATACCCGCCCTATTGTATGGCTCAGAGACACGGACCATGTACAGTAGACACCTCAAGTCGCTGGAGAAATACCACCGAAGAAGTCTCCGCAAGAGCCTACAAATCCCCTGGGAGGACAGACGCACCAACGTTAGCGTCCTTGACCAGGCCAACATCCCCAGCATTGAAGCACTGACCACACTTGATCAGCTCTGCTGGGCAGGCCACATAGTTCGCATGCCAGACACGAGACTCCCAAAGCAAGCGCTCTACTCGAAACTCCTTCACAGCAAACGAGCCAAAGGAGGGCAGCGGAAACCTTACAAGGACACCCTCAAAGCCTCTCTGATAAAATGCAACATCCCCACTGACACCTGGGAGTCCCTGGCCAAAGACCGCCCGAAATGGAGGAAGTGCATCTGGGAGGGCACTGAGTACTTCGAGTCTCGTCATCGAGAACATGCAGAAATCAAGCGCAGGCAGCGAAAGAGCGTGTGGCAAACCAGCCCCACCCATCCCTTTCCTCAACGACTCTCTGTCCCATCTGTGACAGACACTGTGGTTCTCGTATTGGACTGTTCAGCCACCTAAGAACTCATGTTAAGAGTGGAAGCAAGTCTTCCTTGATTCCGAGGGACTGCCTATGATGATGATGATGATGAATTGTCTGTTGTTGGTGTTGAGAGTCCTGAGCTATCAAATATCTGTGAAACATTCCTAATCCATCAGACAGAATAAGTCTGCATTCAATTCTGGATACAAATTTTTTTGCAGCAGAACTAGAGTGGTAAAATGACCCTCTATTTTAAACTCATTGATGCCAGAATCCTAAATCCTAAGTCTGCTTTTGTTAGACTGCAAGAAGAGAAAAGCAGGTAAATTCATCACTTAGATTGAGATTATCAGTACAAGGGTGGAAAATATCGTTGCTACGGTTATGTCCATCTCAAGGATAATTTGTCCAGTTCCCAGCCATTGTGTACGTTATTCTCAAAGCCAAATATTCTATCTGCCATGTGGTAGTACAATGCTTCATACCAACAGGGTAGCTTTGTGAAAACACCCACTGGAAACCATTGTAGCCTACATAAACTAGAGGTGATCCAAAACTCGGCTGCCTGTGTCCGAACTCGCACTAAGTTCCACTCACCCATCATCCCACGTGCTCGCTGACTTGGTTCCTAGTTAAGCAACGCCTCGATTTCAAAATTCTCATCCTTGTTTTCAAATCCCTCCCTGGCCTCGCCCTTCACAATCTCTGTAATCTCCTCCAGCCCCACAAACCCCTCCCCCCACCCACCGAGATTCCTGTGCTCCTCTAATTCTGCCCTCTTGAGCATTCCTGATTATAAATCGCTCAACCATTGGTGGTTGTGCCTTCTGTCGCTTAGGCACTAAGCTCTGGGATTCCCTGCCTAAACCTCTCAGCCTCTCTATCTCTTTTTACTCCTTCAAGACGCTCCTTAAAACCTACCACTTTGAACAAGCTTTTGGCCACCTGCCCTAATTTCTCCTTAGGTGGCTCGGTGTCAAATTTCTTATCTCATAATATTCCTGTGAAGAGCCTTGGGATGGTTCAGTACATTAAAGGCATTATATAAACACAAGTTGTTGTTGTTGTTGAAAACTACAGCCACAGAAATGTCATTTATGTATGCTTGGGGTAACTAGCCACCAGGTGGCGCGACTGTCGGAGGTCATTGGGCTGTTTGCATGTGTGTGTAGTCCAGGTATAAAAGCCAAGCCATTATGTAATGTAATCACTTTGGGTCCCAATAAAGTATGTACCTGCCTTAGTTTACAGTATATCGAGTTATTACATACATAACATTTGGCGACGAGGTAACTTAAGAACCTTCACATGCAAAAATGAACACAATTGGAATTCTGGAGAGATTCGTGGAGGGAGGGGACTGGGCAGATTGTGTAGCTCTCCTGGACCAGTACTTCATGGCCAACAAAATGGAGAAACCCACTGACGCAGTTCGGCGCAGGGCGGTCTTCCTCACGGGTTGTGGTCCGAAAATCTATGGACTCAAAGAATCTTCTCTCGCCTGCAAGTCCAACAGACAAGGACTGTGAGGAATTGTGTGCTCTGGTACATGACCATCTCAAATCAGAAGAAGGCATCATCATCTCACGATATCGATTTTACATGCACATTCGTTCTGAGGGCCAGGATGTGTCGGAATTCGTTGCCGACCTAAGACGTCTAGCTGGACCGCGTAAGTTCGAAACTGCGTTGGCAGACATGCTGCAGGACTTCTTTGTAATCTGCATCACCTACGAGGTGATCCTGCGTAAGCTACTGGCAGCGGAAACGCTGGAATTGAGCAAGGCCATCATGATTGCCCAGGCATGCATGACGACAGACAAACACTTAAAGCAGATATCATTGGAAAATCGGAACTCGGCAAGTACTGTAAACAAGATTGTATCGTTGTTTGGCAGAGCTGCATATGGCAGGGCCTACTCGATTGCATATGCAAAACCTTTGGCTGCTCAAAGTCCGCCAATGGGAATGAATCCAATTTCACCATGTTGGCATTGTGCGGGCAATCATCGGCATCATCAGTGTCAGTTTAAACAGTACATTTGTAAAGGCTGTTTGAGACGGGGGTATCTCCAGCGCATGTGTCCGCAACTGAGCAAGCGTGCTGCGACACACCACGTGGAGGTTGATGACCAGTATAGCGCAGATCCGGATATGCAATCCGAGATACCAGAGGAGGAAATGTATGGACTGTGTTTGTTCCTAACAAAGAGCCAACCGATAATGATTAATGTGAAACTTAATGGTGTGCTGGTACCGATGGAATTGGACACAGGTGCGAGTCAATCAATAATGAGCCAGAGAACATTTGACAAGCTGTGGGATACTAAGGCTGTGAGGCCTAAGCTGAGTCCAGTCAATGCCAAGTTGCGTAAGCACACTAAAGAACTCATAGCGGTGATTGGCAGTGCAATAGTCAAGGTGTCGTATGATGGTGCGGTTCATGATTTACCGTTATGGATTGTTCCAGGTAATAGTCCAACGCTGTTCAGCAGGAATTAGCTATAAAAAATCAAATGGAATTGGAACGAGATCAAAACATTATTGTAGGAGGATGATACTCCATGTGCTCAAGTGCCGAGCAAGTTCCTCTCGCTGTTTGGCATCGGCAATTTCACGGGAGCTAAGGTGCAGATCCACGTGGACTCGGATGCAAGACCCGTCCATCATAAAGCCCGGGATGTTCCGTACATGATGAGGGAGAAGGTCAAAATCGAAGTGGACAGACTCCAACGTGAAGGGGTCATATCACTGGTCGAATTTAATGAATGGGCCAGCCCCATTGTTCCTGTGTTGAAGAGTGATGGCACTCTCAGGATTTGTGGAGACTACAAGGTTACGATCAACTGAGTTTCGAAACAGGATCAATACCCGTTACCGAAGGCTGATGATCTGTTTGCAACGCTAGCCGGGGGGAAGTTGTTCACTTAACTGGATCTGACATCGGCCTACATGACACAGGAGCTTGTCGAGACGTCGAAGAAACTTACATGCATCAACACTCATAAAGGACTGTTTATCTACAACAGGTGTCCTTTTGGAATTCGCTCGGCTGCAGCCATATTTCAGAGAAACATGGAGAGTCTACTGAAGTCCATCCCTAGAACAGTCATGTTCCAAGGTGACATCCTAGTCACAGGTCATGACACCGCCGAACATCTGAACAATCTGGAAGAGGTTCTACATCGTCTGGACAAAGTGTGGCTCAGACAGAAACATTTGAAGTGCGTCTTCATGGCACCCGAAGTCGAATTCCTGGGGAGGAAAATTGCTGCTGATGGCATCAGACCTAGGGACTCGAAAACCAAGGCCATCAAAAATGCACCCAAGCCTCAGAATGTGACGAAGCTGCGTTCGTTCCTTGGTGTATTCAACTACTTCGATAATTTCTTACCTAGATTGAGCACTTTATTAGAGCCACTGCACGTGCTGCTAAGAAAAGGCAACAACTGGGTTTGGGGTGCGTCTCAAGATAGAGCTTTCCTCTAACAAGCTGCTGGTACATTATGATCCATACAAGCGTCTAGTATTGGCCTGTGATGCTTCGTCATATGGAGTTGGTTACCTGCTCCAACAAGCTAATAAGTTGGGTAAACTACAACCGGTTGCGTATGCTTCTAAAAGTTTGTCAAAGGCGGAAAGAGTCTACAGCATGGTAGAAAAAGAAGCATTAGCCTGTGTGTATGGGGTTAAAAAGATGCATCAGTACCTGTTTTGTCTTCGGTTTGAACTGGTAACAGATCACAAGCCACTCATTTCATTGTTTTCGGAAAACAAAGGTATCTATACCAATGCATCGTCCCGCATCCAGAGGTGGGTGCTGACATTATCTGCCTATGAATATGTCATTCGCCATAGACCTGGCACTGAGAATTGTGCAGGTGCACTGAGCCGTCTGACGTTGCTCACACCAGAGGTGGCGATGCCACAACCTGCAGACCTATTGTTAGTTATGGATGCTTTTGAAAGTCAAGGAACCCCTTTCACAGCTCAACAAGTTAAGACCTGGACCAGCCAGGACCCGATATTATCGGTTGTGAAACGTTGTGTCCTTAGTGGTGATTGGTCTGCCATACCCAAGCAAATAGGTGATGAGACCAAACCTTACAACCATCGCAAAGACGAATTATCCATTCAGTGAGATTGTTTACTGTGGGGTAATCGTGTTGCTATGCCTAAGAAAGGCAGAGAGAAATTTGTACATGATCTACATAGCATTCATCCCGGTATTGTCATGATGAAAGCCATTGCCAGGTCTCATGTATGGAATTGACTCTGATCTGGAATCATGTATGCATCAGTGCAATACTTGCATGCAGCTAAGTAAAGCATCAGCGGAATCGCCGCTAAGTCTGTGGTCGTGGCCATCTAAACCATGGTCCAGGATCCACATCGACTTTGCAGGTCCCTTCCTGGGAAAGATGTTTTTTAGTTATGGTGGATGCATATTCCAAGTAGATAGAGTGTATAATCATGTCATCCAGTACATCTACAGCTACTATTGAGAGCATTTCGTGTCATGCTTGCCACTCATGGTCTGCCCGACATCATTGTAAGCGACAACGGACCATGCTTCACTAGTCTGGAGTTTCAAAGTTCAGGAAACTCAATGGTATGAAACATGTGAGGTCAGCACCATGCAAACCCGCATCTAATGGTCAAGCAGAGCGTGTTGTCCAAACCATCAAGCAGAGTATGAAACATGTAACTCAAGGTGCACTGCAGACTCACTTGTGATGCATATTGCTTAGTTACAGGACAAGATCCCACACGCTTACCGGGGTCTCCTCTGCTGAACTATTGATGAAGAGAGGTCTCAAGACCAAGCTCTCTCTTGTCCACCCTGACTTGAACGATCGTGTTGAAGTCATGCAGTGGTATGATCGCGCTGCTGTGCCACGCGACATTTCTGTTAACGATCCTGTGTATATACTAAATTATGGTCAAGATCCCAAGTAGATCGCCGGTACTGTTATGGCCAAGGAGGGTAACAGAGTGTTTATCTTCAAGCTCAAGAATGGACAAACATGCAGGAAACATGTTGATCAGATAAAGCCACGGCACACGGATGAACCGGAACAGTCTGAGGAAGATACAATCAGTGACCAACCAACCTAACCTCAGTCATCAGAGGACTCCGTTGTCATCAATGAATCTGGACTTTCAATCCCTGACATGGTCACTGCCACTCCCATCAGATCGGCTACCCAGCCCCCAGTCATAACAGACTCAGAAAGCTCGCCCAAGGCTGGAGTTGAACTGAGACGATCAACTCGGGAGCGGAAAACCCCGGAGCATCTCAATTTGTAAAAAGACTGTTACTAACATCTTAAAGGGGGATATTGTCATGTATGTATGCTTGGGGTTACTAGCCACCAGGCAGCACGACTGTTGGAGGTCATTGGGCTGTACGCACATGTTTGCAGCCTAGATATAAAAGGCAAGCCATCATGTAACATAATCACTTTGGGCCCCAATAAAGCAGAGCCAGGATTGTACCTGTGTTGGTTTACAGTATTCAGTCTTTTGAGTTATTACATACATAACAAGATAAGCATATGGTTCCACATCCATGAGGAAGACCATGATCTAAAAGCCACAGTGATATTCAAGAAGCATCACATCACACAAGTCTTCAGGAGAGTGCACTGCTTTGCAAACCTAGGCAAGTGCACTGACATGCATTGACACAGAGTTTGAGTTATGTAGGATCCTGTAAATGTGGGTCGAATATTCTGTGAGTGTGAATCAGTGCACCAATTAAGGGGTGCACTCGCCCATGCCCACAGGCCAATACTGCATATTTCTACTTAATTTCTTCTGCTTGGTCATTCTGACAATTTGCTTTCTTTCACAGGCCCTGCCATGCTAATAACCAGATTGTTGGTGTAATTCTGCAAGTAGAGCTAATAGCTGGAACACTGCATAACTCCTGAAATAAGATCCCATTTGCACACTGTAATGAATTTTGACTGCCCTGCACTGTAACATTGGGTGATTGCTGTTGATCTCTAACAATGCAGGCACAAAGAGAGCATTCCTCACGACTGGCTGACTTCTAAGCTTAGATTAGCCTGACTGGTTCCAGTTGGTTAGAGACTCGCTGTCTGTCTCTCTAGTTACAGATAATGAATCTACATATTTTCAGCATTTTCAGTTAGAGTGCTTATCAAAAAAATATATATTTTTGAGTTTTTAAAATATACATTGCTTTTATTTCTTGCTAGTTCTCGAATATTTACATGGCATTATGTCTTCAAAAGGGACTGTTAAATGCAATAGCAGCATTTTTTGCCTTTAAGCCCTATCTGTGCACTACCATGAGTGCGTGCCTCTGTATGAAATCTCTGCAGGGAGGCACGAGTCAGGTACTTTGCTGTTTGAACCAAGAATAGAGAAGTGGCATAGGCAACATTTCAGATACAATCACAAATGTGAATGTGGTCACGTGTTCCAGCTACTGCACATAAAAGAGAGTTTCGGTGCCTCCGATTCTATGCATTTGTCTGTGTCTGTGTGTAAGAATTTTGGGCATTTGGCCCATTGTGCCTGTGCTGGTGCTACGTCTTCAACTGGAGCTATCTATTCATCTCAAAATGGAGCTCTGCTACCTTACAACCTAACTATCTCAAGATACAGGCGTACTCTTTCTCATTAACTGGTTTGAAAGTACACTGTTTATCGATATATATGCATTTTATTTAGACACAACAATAATTTAGCCAACAATGCAGCAGTTCTATTATACATAAAACAGAAGATGTGGACTTCAATCAAGTAAAACAACTGGAATCCACCACTAACTTTCATATGTGGCAGGACATTCCAGACAAGTAACACCATATCCACTAATACATAGAAGTGCACAACTCACAGTTGGTGGTAAGCACATTAGCGGGATGTGTTGAACAGTTAACATATATGTGTGTTTTTGCGGTCTTGGAAATCTGGCAGACTAAACATGGAGTGTTGGAATACAACATCCTCCCCAGCTGCCCACGGATGCTCCCTGATTAAGTTGAATCGCATCCTGTATCAGGCACAGGAATCTCATTCGTCTGCTTTTATACACTTTTATTTTAAAATAATAGAACAACTGAAAAGGAGCATCTTATGCAGTGATTGACCAAGGACACTTTGACAAGAGGCAACTACCTTAACGTCAAAAGTCCTCTATTGTCTCAGCTTTATGTAAATCAGGAATTGAGTAGCAATAACATTTTAACTCTGTTTTTACTGCGTGAAAGAGTCTAATTTAAATTTATTTCATTTAAACTTCTCTCGTTTGACTCAATTCAACATTAGTGGAAGAGAGTTGAGTATACCTGTAGTAATTGTTCTTGACTGACGGAAGGCAATATAAATAATTATGATTCACCGTGCAATTTCCTATACAACAGAATGCTATCAGAGGATGGATATTTGATCTGATAAGCTGCCGCCTGTGACTTCACTGTCAAATTAATAGTGGCTGTGTATGGTAATAAGAATGGAATAGACTAGGGATAATTAATGTGCTTCAGGCAGGACTATGAATAAATGGAATACCCCAGAGCTTTAAGCTTATAAATGGGGATTAACAAAAAAAGTTGAATCAAAATAAGGACCTACAAACACTGAATGAACATTTAGTAATTACAGTAATGTGCCTTTTTCTCCCAAGCTGGCGACCAATGGGATTTTTTTCCCTCCACTTTAAAAAGTATCTGGGTTCAAAATTTGGATTGGTAGCACCCATTTTTTGGGCACTACGAGTGCCATTAGAGGTCCAAAATGGGGTCTGTGATATGCAAGCAAACTTGTGGTGCAAGTCGCACCAGGCGGCATATTGATGAGGGCATTAGCGCCCGCATTGAGCGTCTGCTGGAAATATGCAGAATAGGCAGATCATGACACCAAGCAGAATGCACTGCTGATTTGACACTATTTTGGAGCTCAATGCTCCAGCTAACCTCGTAATCTCGTACAGCTGAATGCATTTAGTAGCAGGAAGGAACCCCCACCAGCGCAATTTAAAGGGATCAACAACTACTTTCAAGTTAGTTGCTGATTGATTTCTACTGACTGTTGCTGTGATTGTACAAGTCTTTGGTGCTTTCCAGAGTTTTTTAAAGTTGCAAAAGTCTACAGGGAGTGGTGTGGCAGGTGCTGAAGGACTTTCTCCTGAGTTCAAGGCTTCTACACAAACCACTTGCTCCCAGACATGGGAGCAGTAGTAGGCATTCCCCTTGAAATACAACATAAGGGAGAATGAGCAGTGGTAGTACAGAGTAGGGCAAGCTGCTAGAAGAGTGAGCAGGAGGAGAGGTAGAAGGGCTCTCAGCAGGAAGCCATATCTGCCCCGGGTGTTCAAGGAGCAATTCTCCAACCTGAACCTCAGCAAAAAGTAGCGTGTCAGACATCTGTACTTCACGAAAGATGCCCTCACTGAACTCTGCTGCAGCTACAACTGCAACCTTAGAGCCAGGCGAGGACTGCATTGCCAGAGGCTGTGAAGGTAATTGAGGCCATGAACATTTATACATTGGGCTCCTTCCAGGCTGAAGCTGGAGATATTTGCAACATCTCAATTTTGCTGTCCACTGTTTTGTACCGGAGGTCTCTGAGGCTCTCTATTCCAGGAGAACTAACTACAATTCATTCTCCAATGCCAGAGTGAGCACGCAGCTTCATGAGGATTGAGTCTGCCCCATGGTGCAGTGTGCCATTGACTGTACACATGTTGCTTTGCGGGTGCCACATGTCAGCTCTGAGATGTACCGCAACCGAGAGGGATTCCTCTCCTTCAACGACCATGCGCATCGTATCATGCAGGTCAATGCCGAATATCCTGGCAGCAATCATGGTGCTTTCATTCTGTGGCAGTCCGTTGTGCCATCTGCATTTGAGCCACCACGACAAACAGAAGGTGGCTACAGGGCAACAATTCTGGGGGGTGAAATTGCCCAGCATCCCGATTTGGGGTGGAACCTCCTGGGGCCGGGACTTTTAGCGCCAGGCACGGAAGTACCACCCCAGACGTGGAATTGTCCCTACTGTTCCTGTATGAGCAGATCTCGGCGCACTAGTGGGTTGCTGAGGGAAGCACTACGTGGATGCTCTGCGTAGTGCTGGTGCGCTTCAACGCCCCTCCCCTTTGATTAAAGGGGAGGGCCGCTCCGCACTCTGCACGGCCTCTGATGGCCATCACTGGGCCACCAAGGCAGTGTGCGATGAGGCCAGCAGCCCGGCACCCAAGACAGAGTGTCGACAAGAAAAGAAAGCGGCCTGGGGAGCTGGCGCCCTCCCTTTTAATCACCGCCCCGAGAGCGGATGTTCGCCAGATTCACGGCCCGTGAGACAATTTCCGCCACGGTTGACATGGGCGATGAGGGGCTGCTGCGCATGGCGATTATACCATTTACCGGTTGCACAGTGGCCCGGGGTGCTTACCGCGGGCCACGGCGCTGCCGTGCCAGCTCCTCTGCAATCTTCCGGGCAATTTCCTGGGAGGCAGTAGTGACCCCCCTCCTCCGGGCGAAAACTGTCTTGCACCCCCCCCCTCCCCCGGAGGTGCTAATGGGAGACTGCAGATGACCTTGAAGGATGATCTTGAGCAGCTCTGGGCTTAGAAGACACAGCTTCGGACTGCACCATCTCGGCAAGGGTGGCAACAGTCTCAGTTGGCTGGCTGACAGACAACAATAAGGATAGGGGTGGAGTGGCAGTGGTGGGCAGACAAATGTCATCCGAAGAGAGGACAGCAGGTTTGTGTTCCACCGAGCCATGGCCACTACCCCGGGGCAGCACCTCAACAATTCTAGTAATCTGTTGGAGGACAGATTGCTTGACTTCCATGACAATCTGCAAGCCCCTTTGAACACTAGTACCCGCAATCTTGCTGGCAGCAGTCGGAGCTTGCTTGACAGCAAGCTGACAGTGCATGACTGAAGTCTGAGCTTCTCCTGCAGCACCCAGATGTTGGGTGGCTTCTGCTTGTGCTGCAATGGAAGCTGAGACATCGGCCATCAGCCGCCGCATCACGGTTCAGTCTACAATACTCGAATGGAGTTAGCCACCATTTCCATACAGGAAAGTATGGGCTCCAAGGTCTGCACAGAGCCCTGTGCCAAGTTGGTGCCGAACTCCTCCATGCTTCTTGACATTGCATGCAGGCTTTCTGGCAGACCTGACAATATACCAAGCACTTCATTGTGAATACCCGTCAGCATTCTTCTGTAGCCCATCTCATTGAAGTGTTATCCGAGTCCTCTGTTGCAGAATTTTTGTGCAGCCTTGTCCTCCAGGGGGCTGGCACATGCACTACCCTTGCTCCCTGCCCTAGTTGCAGGCCACTCGTGCCCGGTGTCTCACCACATGCAGATCCCACATCTAATCTATTCTCTAAAGTAAGCAGAGTGTCGGTATCCAAGCTGGTGGCTGCGAGAGTGAAATTGAGTGCCGGTGTTTCTTCATCATCACTGTCTTCTTGCTCTTCCATCGCTGCCTGGCCAGGTGGCAATTATTGGGTATCTAAAAGGAGAAAGGAACAAGTGTATGGTTATGGTGAGGGGAGGGAGGAAAAATAAGAGGTGCATGCTTAACCCATCTGCAGCTCTCTGTCTACAGGTGTGGTGCCGGAGGACTGGAGGACTGCTAACGTTGTACCATTTTTTGAAAAAGGAGAAAGGGATAGACCAAGTAATTACAGGCCAGTCAGCATAACCTCGATGCTTGGAAAACAATTGGAAACAATTCTGAGGGACCGTATTAATTGTCATTTAGAAAGACACAGATTAATCAAGGACAGTCAGCTTGGATTTGTTGTGTCTAACTAACTTCATTGCATTTTTTGAGGAAGTTACAAGAAGGGTCGAGGAGGATAGCGCATCTGATGTAGTCTCCATGGACATTAGCAAGACTTTTTGACAAGGTCACCCGTGGCAGACTGATCATGTTATGTCTGTGATGTACCTATGAATGACTCCACAAGCAATGTGTTGTACTCAAACTGTAGTGACCTTCGTCCTTTATTCGTAACTGCAGAGTAAGGCAGCCGCATGGTGAATGCCCTTTTATACAGCCCCTGCCACCAGGGCAGGAAACCCCGGTCTCCACCAGTTGCACCCTCTAGTGGTGCCAGCATAGTATAAACACACTGTAAACCTTATTGATAGTACATCAGGTAAACAAGTCCCCATCTTATGCAACTATCCAGTGACTACACAGAGAGTATATCTATAGTCTGCATATATAACATCACTCTCCCCAAAGTCCTTTGTGCCAATTATCTTTGCACAAAGCTCTGGCTTAGCTCTCCCCAGACTTGTGCCAATAGCCCTTGCACCTTGGCTGTGCTTTGGCTTGGCTCTTTCCCTGTTAACCCCCAATTCCTTTTGCCACAATGCTGGGTAGTGGTTACCAGTTTAGATGGTTCGATGATGCAGTGGAGGTTCCAGTGTTCTGGGTGTGATCCACGTGTGTGTCCATGGCTACACACATCTATTTCCCCCCCACTCCCCGCAGCGAGATCATGCAGCTGGCCCATTACATTAACATACAGGATTAGACATGGTGCAAGTACAAAGAAAGGAAGAAAAAAAAACAGTTTGTATCGTGACACCTTGGTTCGGTGACTTACATTGTTACGTTTTACGGTCATGCGCCAGGATTGGGCAGATAGCATTCATGGTTCAGTCATGGTCATTACTGAAGTAGCAACCGGACGGGGTCCTAGTCATCTGATGGCGGCACTGCGCCCCCTGCTAGTGGGGTGAGCTTGGTTCGTTCCCTTGGTCGGACTCCATGACCTGTCGCAGTCCCCATCGGGAGAACACTTTGCCGTTATCTAG
The DNA here is from genome assembly GCF_044704955.1 of Pristiophorus japonicus. Taxonomy (NCBI): domain Eukaryota; kingdom Metazoa; phylum Chordata; class Chondrichthyes; family Pristiophoridae; genus Pristiophorus; species Pristiophorus japonicus. The sequence goes on from NC_091991.1 coordinate 51,919,101, forward strand.
TGGTGGTCAGAGCCACAGATGTGTGTGGCGTCCCTGTCCTCCTTTGAGTGCTGCAGAATCTTCTGCCTGCTCTCTAACAGTGTTGGGAACCTGGCTGTTCCAGGTACCGTTTGGGGAACTCGTTGATTCTGACATTTCACTCCCGGACATGGCCGAGGTAGCGACTGGGTCTGGGGGCTGCGCCGTCTCCACCCGGGTGGTGAGCAATGGTGGCCGACTGCGCGTATTGGCGCCGTTTTCATTTCCAGGTCCTTGGCAAATAGCGCCATCGGATATCCTGCAGCGTGGGATAAACCCGGGGCAGGGTATCAGGATCAGTGCCTTCACCGTCCTGAGGTTGCTGGCCTATAACTTGTGGGGACCCCTGGGGCAGGGCATCAGGATCAGCACCTTTACCCTCCCGAATTTGCTTGCTTGCTACTTTTGGGGACACTCTATTCCCGACATCTCGAACAACATTTTGTTCTTTACATTAGGAATGGTACCGACATCTCACAACAACATTTTGTTCACAATCTTAATCGGTTCGTTACATTGATTGCCATGCATACAATGTCTCTTTAAGTTCAGTTGGTTGCAGGTCTCCTTTAAGAGAACCCTGCTGGCTTTACCCCAATCAAATTCTTAGTTAGACATCACATGTTGGTCCTTCAGCATTGCACCTCGTGGTATTGCCGCGGCCATCTTTTTTTTTAGCCACGCTGCACCTCGCTGCAGCAGGGATGCCATCTTGCTTCTGTCCTCGAGGTCGACTGCCTTGATCCTTCTCTCCTGCGATTCTGCCACAAAAGCTGGAAGAGTGCCTGTGAATTCGATTTTCTTCCCCAGGAGTCCTGCCACTGGAGCCGGGAAGGTACTTTTAGGTCGTTCCGGTCAGATCATTGCCACGCAGTCGTGATGGATGGTCTGTGCCTCAGGTGCTGCACTGGTCTGTTCTCTCGTGCCTGGCCCAAGCGAAGGTGAGGTTTTGCTCTGCCTCTGAGCACAGAGGACATCGATTGCTGGAGTGAAGAGGTCTTCCCATTTCCACTGGATCTTCCCCATCCACCTTCTTCTGACTAGCGTTGGACCATCACCTGCAACAATCCATAGAGGTAACTTGTGCACCACGCCATTATGGATTACACTTACATCCGCACTACCAAGGACTGGGAACAGCTCCTTGGTGTAGGTGCACAACTTTTCCTGTACTGAAACCAGTTCGGGTCATTTTTCGTTCCATAGCCTCTTAAAAAGCATCCTGGCTCATCACTGACTGACTTGCTCCCGTGTCCACTTCCATGAAGACTGGAACGCCGTTTATCTCGACTTCCATCTTCACTGGAGGACAATCGGTGGTGCAGGTATACTCTCCATACACTTCTTCTTGGGGCTGAGCTGCCTCTCTGGCCAAATCATCATACTCCCCACTGGATTCAAAGTCATCTACCGACTCCTCTGCTAGGGGTGAGTTATATTTCTTTTACACATACACTGGAGGTGGCTCTTTGTTTTACAGGCTTTGCATACGTACTCAGCAAACCGACACTGGTGAGTCCTATGGTTTCCTCCGCAACGCCAGCATGGTGCTACTTGATTAGCACCCCTCGGCGGACTCGGAGTTCTGGAACCCTGAGGTCTGTGCTCTCTGCCTTGGGCAGAGCCATGTTCTACAGTCTTGCCTGTGAAAGGCACCATTCTGTGTACAGTACTTGCCGGGTTTGAGTCCACAGGATGAATAATTTGCTTGGTGCTGCAGGTTGAGGTCATGAATGCCTGACTGATGCTGATGGCCTTCTGCAGGTTGACTGTGGTGTCGGCAGATAATAGCTTGTGAAGGAGGCCCTCGTGGCCAATTCCTATAATGAAGATGTCTTGCAATGCTTCGTTGAGGTGTGTGCCAAAATCACACGTTGCCGCAAGTCTCCTGAGGTTGGCAGCATATTTTGTCATCTCCTGGTCTGCGGGTATGCCTGGCCGTGAGGATGCTCTTTTTTGGTTTTAGTTGGTCGCGAATTAGTTCAGTCAGCTGATTGCATGTCTTATCCTTGGCCTTTGTGGGTGCCAGCAAGTCCCTGATGAGGCAGTAGACCTCGGGCCCACAACTGGTCAGCAGTATAGCCTTCTCCGCCAATGCGTCCGTCTCCCCTGCCAGGTCGTTTGCCACGAAATTTAGCTTGAGCCTTTCTGTGAAGACATCCCAATCATCACCCTCTGCGAAGTCTTTTAGTGTGCCAAAGGTAGCCATAATCGTGTGAAAGTCCGTATTCTCGTCGCCAGTTGTTATGTCTGTGATGTACCTATGAATGACTCCATGGGGCAATGTGTTGTACTCAAACTGTAGTGACCTTGACCCTTTATTCTTAACTCCAGAGTGAGGCAGCCGCATGGTGGCTGCCCTTTTATACAGCCCCTGCTACGAGGGCAGGAAACCCCGGTCTCCACCAGTTGCACCGTCTAGTGGTGCCAGCAAAGTATATACACAGTGAAACTTTATTGATAGTACATCAGGTAAACAAGTCTCCATCTTAAGCAACCATACAGTGACTACACAGAGAGTATATCTATAGTCTGCATACATAATGGATCAGAAAAGTAAAAGCCCATGGGATCCGATGGAAAGTGCCCAGTTGGATCCAAAATTGGCTCGATGGCAGGAAGCAAAGGGTAATAGTCAATGGGTGATTTTGTGACTGGAAGGCTGTTTCCAGTGGGGTTCCGCAGGGCTTAGTAGTAGGTCCTTTACCTTTTTGTGCTCTATATCAATCATTTAGAATTCAATGTAGGATGGATGATTAGGAAGTTTGACCGTATGGTTGATAATGAAGAAGAAAACTGTAGACTGCAGGAAGATATCAATGAACTGGTCAGGGGAGCAGAAATGTGGCAAATAGCATTCAATCCGGAGAAGTGTGAAGTAAAGCATTTGTGGAGATCTAACAAGGCAAGGGAATACACAATAAATGGGAGGAACAGAGGGACCTTGAAGTGTATGTCCACAGATCCCTGAAGGTAGCAGGATAGGTAGATAAGGAGGTTAAGAAGGCATATGAAATATTTTCCTTTATTAGCCGAGGTATAGAATATAAGAGCAGGGGATTTATGCTTGAACTGTATAAAACATTAGTTAGGCCACAACTAGAGTATTGCGTACAGTTCTGGTAACCACATCACAGGAAAGATGTGATTGCAGATGTGAGGGTACAGAGGAGATTTATGAGGATGTTGCCAGGACTGAAGAATTTTAGCTATGAGGAAAGATTGCATAGGCTGGGGTTGTTTTCTTTGAAACAGAGGAGGCTGAGGGGAGACTTAATTGAGGTGTTTAAAATTATGAGGGGCCAAGATAGAGTGGATAGGAAGGACCTATTTCCCTTACCAAAATGGTCAATAACCATGGGGCATAGATTTAAAGTAATTGGTAGAAGGATTAGAGGGAAGTTGGGGAGAATGATTTTCAGCCAGAGGGTAGTGGGGGTTTGGAACTCACTGCCTGAAAGAGTGGTAGAAGCTGAAACCCTCATCACATTTAAAAAATACTTCGATATGCACTTGAAGTGCCATCACCGACAGGGGTATGGGCCACGAGCTGGAAAGTGGAATTCGGCTCGATAGCGCTTTTTCGGCCGGCACAGACATGATGGGCCAAATGCCCTCCTACTGTACCATAAATTTCTATGATTCTGTGATTCCTATGAAATCAAAAGCGATTGTAGGATGAGGGGGAAGTGGGACATGAGAAGGAGGATTAATTATGAGGATACCGTCATCTTCTGTCCTTTTGGCCGCTCCAGTGACGCAAGCACCGATTCCTTCATGGGGATAAGGACATGCAGCTGCGCCAGTCCCCCGCTGCTTAACTCCTGCTGCCTCTGGTATGTGCTACCTTGTCCTGCAAGAGATAGGCACGCGTGTCAGTGAGTGTGGTGCAATATAATTGGGTGATGTGGCTGGCGTGGTTGAATAGCTGACAGTGTGTGCAAGCTGTGAGATATGGGTGTGAGGCTTGCAGCGGTGAGAGTGTAAGGATGAGGTGAAGCTATAAATGTTAGGTATGAGTCCTGATTGATAGAGATTGTTGGTAGGCGATTGTTGGGGGTGTGGTGCAGTAACCAGTTGCTGGGGCTAGTGGTGCAGTTGGTGGGATATGGCATTTGAAGATACATTCACTGACCTTGACCACTTGTGTGAGGTGATTAAACTTTTTGCAGCACTGCATCTAGGTCTTGAGGGCTTGACTCCTGGCATTGACTGTCATGGCTATCTGCTCCCACTGCCTTCACAAAGTTTGTCTGGAGGGCTTCTTGGCTCCCTGTGCCCTTGTCCCCATCAAAACAATCACTCTCTCTCTCACCCTGGTCATTACCTCTGGTATAGCCATCTCCACTCCCTTAAGTACAAGGGATGCAGACCTGAACGTCTATGGCGGACATGTGGTTTAACCATTCATCGCCTGATCTAGCTGGACCACATAAAGCACTATCGGGCCCTGCTCTCCTTTGCCAAAGCCACGCACTATTCCAGGACGACCCTGGAATGCACAGATGAACACCGGCATTTCTTCTCCACTGCAAACCATCTTCTTAAACCCTGCCTCCTCCACCCTCACCTCCAGCAACAAATGAGAGGAGCTCATGGACTTCTTGGTCTCTAAGATTGAGACCATCCATTCAGCTGCCTCTACCACTTCCCTCCCTTTCCCTAGCCAATTGGGTAAAATTTCTCCCAAGGTTCCCCCTTGCTCTGAACTCGCTTCTTTCTCCAGTTTCTCCAGTTTCTCTCCTATCTGCCATCTTGCCTTTCCGAGCTCACCTTATCCATAAGACCCACCTCCTGCTTCCTCAACCCTATTCTCTCCAAACTGCTGTTTACCCAACTACCCTTCTTGGCCCCCATGTTAACTGATATTGTTAACAGTTTCCTCTTCTCAGCTACTGTCCCCCTCCCCTTCAAATCTGCCATCATTACACCTCTTCTCAAAAAACCCATCCTTCACCCCTATCCTTGCAAACTACTGCTCCATCTCCAACCTTCCATTCCTCTCCCAAGTCCTTTGATACCACTGACGACACCATCCTCCTCTGATGCCTCTCCTCCATTGTCCAACTGGCTGGGACTGCATTTGCGTGGTTCCAATCTTATCTATTGAGTCGTAGCCAGAGAATCACCGACATTGACTTCTCTTCCTACACTTCTGGTGTCCTCCAAGGATCTATCTTTGGCCCCCTCCTATTTCTCAGCTACATGCTGCCCCTCGGCGACATCATCCAAAAACACAACATCAGGTTCCACATGCACGCTGACGACACCCAGCTCTACCTCACCTCCACCTCTCTCGACCCCTCCACTGTCTCTGACTTGTCACACTGCTTATCCAACATCCATTTGTTTCCTGCAAACAAATATTGCGAAGACTGAAGACATGTCTTCAATCCCCACCACAAACTCCATTCCCTAGCCATCGATTTCAACCCTCTCCCTGGCAACTGTCTGAGGCTGTAGCATATTGTTCACAACTTTAGTATCGTATTTGATTCCAAGGTGAACTTCCGACCACATATCCGTGCCATCTCCAATACCACCTACTTCCAGCTCCATAACATCACCCGACTCTGCCCCTGCCTCAACTCACCTGTTGCAGAAACCCTCATCCATGCCTTTATTGCCTCCAGATTTGACTATTCCGATGCTCTCCTGGACAGCCTCCAATCATCCATCCTGCATAAACTTGAGCTCATCCAAAACTCTGCTACCAGTATCCTAACACGCAGCAAGTCCTGTTCACGCATCACCCCTGTGCTTACTGACTTACATTGGCTCCTGGTCCGGCAACACTTCAATTTTAAAATTGTTATCCTTGTTTTCAGATCCCTCAATGGCCTCGCCTCTTCCTACCTCTGTAGCATCCTCCTGCCCTACAAGCCTTCGAGATATCTGCGATTCTGCAATTCTGACTTCTTGCACAACACAAATTTTAATCACTCTACTCTTGGTGCCCGTGCCTTCAGCTACCTAGGCTCTAAGCTCTGGAATTCCCTCCCTAAATCTCTGTCCCTCTCTCTCTCTCTCTCTCTCTCTCTTTCTTTCTTTAAGACGCTCCTTAAAGCCTACCTCTTTAACCAAGTTTTTGGTCATCTGTCCTAATCTCTCCTTATGTGTCTCAGTGTCCAATTTTGTTTGAAAACACTCCTTGGGGCATTTTTCTACGTTAAAGATGATAATAAATGCAAGTTGTTGTTGTTGACAGATGTCTTGGCATCACTTCCATAAGAAAGATACAAGAAAATAGCACAAAAGGGCTCTCTGATAACTGAAAGCTAAACTTGCTTATTTCTACAGATAATGGGGCTGGTAAGTTACAACTGAACAATTTTTGAAATCGCATGGTAGAAAGATTGACAGATGATGTGATCAAAATGATGAAAGAGATTGATCATTTCGATGTAAACAGATTTTTTTTACTTGAACTGTGATTGCGATATGAGAGAACTTAAGTACAAAGTAGTTACAAGGTGACATTTCTATTGTTTTGAGCACAAGATGATAGATCTGAATTTCATTTCCTGGCCATTGCCTGGACACTGCTCCTCCTGGCCCACAAGGAATCTTAAAAGAATTAAAATAAGGAACGTACCTGGGCCTCTTTTGGCTTTGATTGCCACCAGCTCTTGGACTGTGCTCCAGGACTATGCACAATTTGCTCGTCTCAGAGTTAAATTGGTGTCAGGGTCCGAATTATGTCACCGGACGCCAACATTTCTGTATTTATGATGTCCTTGCTGCTTGCGACGGGCGGTCTTCACGTACTTGAATAACCGATAGTTAAAATGGCGGGGATCCCGAATGCTGTCGGGATGCAACAGGTAACGCCGACTCAACCACTATTTTACACCACACACGTGCACTGTTCCCACCATGCAGCCAAGGTTAAAATCAGGGTTGTAGACAATTTTTCTTGCCAATATGTTGATGTGTGAAAAAAAAAACTCAATCAAAGTTAGTGCTAAATCAATGAACTTCAATAAAAAGGAGACAGATGATTGTCTGACTACAATTAGGCATTGATAATTAAATTGTTTATGGAGTGCTCAAGGAAAGTTATTCAGGTCGATGCAATATTCTTTGGAGAATGTTCACTTTTTTTTTCTTGGCAGTTTAATTCCCTCTCAATAAATTAAAAAAAGATGAGGCTATGATCACACAATCGCACAAGGTCCGTAGGAGGTAAAGGGTTTGAGGGGCTGAATGGTCTTTTCCTCTTCTATACTTTGATATACTCTAATGCGACTAAGGGTTTTGCCTGCAAAGTGACTCTAACAAATGGCTTCGGGCTATATTATCCTCTCCTAACTAATTCCCCCCTTTGTTAATTGGGACAATTAAAAATACAATTAGACATCAAGATGAGAGAGTGAAAATAATAGATGGATGAGCTTTGATGGGCTGAATGTCCTTTTTTAATTCCTGACTTTTCTTATGTTCTTATGCGTTAAGCAATTATAAACCTTTTAAAATCTATTGTGGATAAATGTTTATCTAAAAAGATAGAGACCACAAACAATAGTTTGGATTTGGAAGTTAAAGTTTGTGAACCTATTGGAATTTCTTAAGGGGGTAAATACATTAATGCAAGGAGTATCCGCAATAAGGTGGATGAATTAATTGTGCAAATAGATGTTAACAAATATGATGTGATTGGGATTACGGAGACGTGGCTCCAGGATGATCAGGGCTGGGAACTCAACATCCAGGGGTATTCAACATTCAGGAAGGATAGAATAAAAGGAAAAGGAGGTGGGGTAGCATTACTGGTTAAAGAGGAGATTAATGCAATAGTTAGGAAAGACATTAGCTTGGATGATGTGGAATCTATATGGGTGGAGCTGCAGAACACTAAAGGGCAAAAATCGTTAGTGGGAGTTGTGTACAGACCTCCAAACAGTAGTAGTGATGTTGGGGAGGGCATCAAACAGGAAATTAGGAGTGCATGCAATAAAGGTGCAGCAGTTATAATGGGTGACTTTAATATGCACATAGATTGGGCTAGCCAAACTGGAAGCAATACGGTGGAGGAGGATTTCCTGGAATGCATAAGGGATGGTTTTCTAGACCAATATGTCGAGGAACCAACTAGGGGGGAGGCCATCTTAGACTGGGTGTTGTGTAATGAGAGAGGATTAATTAGCAATCTCATTGTGCGAGGCCCCTTGGGGAAGAGTGACCATAATATGGTGGAATTCTGCATTAGGATGGAGAATGAAACAGTTAATTCAGAGACCATGGTCCAGAACTTAAAGAAGGGTAACTTTGAAGGTATGAGGCATGAATTGGCTAAGATAGATTGGCTAATGATACTTAAGGGGTTGACTGTGGATGGGCAATGGCAGACATTTAGAGAACACATGGATGAATTACAACAATTGTACATTCCTGTCTGGCGTAAAAATAAAAAAGGGAAGATGGCTCAACCGTGGCTATCTAGGGAAATCAGGGATAGTATTAAAGCCAAGGAAGTGGCATACAAATTGGCCAGAAATAGCAGCGAACCTGAGGACTGGGAGAAATTTAGAACTCAGCAGAGGAGGACAAAGGGTTTGATTAGGGCAGGGAAAATGGAGTACGAGAAGAAGCTTGCAGGGAACATTAAGGCGGATTGCAAAAGTTTCTATAGGTATGTAAAGAGAAAGAGGTTAGTAAAGACAAACGTAGGTCCCCTGCAGTCAGAATCAGGGGAAGTCATAACGGGGAACAAAGAAATGGCAGACCAATTGAACAAGTACTTTGGTTCAGTATTCACTAAGGAGGACACAAACAACCTTCCGGATATAAAAGTGGTCAGAGGGTCTATTAAAGAGGAGGAACTGAGGGAAATCTTTATTAGTCGGGAAATTGTGTTGGGGAAATTGATGGGGTTGAAGGCCGATAAATCCCCAGGGCCTGATGGACTGCATCCCAGAGTACTTAAGGAGGTGGCCTTGGAAATAGCGGATGCATTGACAGTCATTTTCCAACATTCCATTGACTCTGGATCAGTTCCTATCGAGTGGAGGGTAGCCAATGTAACCCCACTTTTTAAAAAAGGAGGGAGAGAGAAAGCAGGGAATTATAGACCGGTCAGCCTGACCTCAGTAGTGGGTAAAATGATGGAATCAATTATTAAGGATGTCATAGTAGCGCATTTGGAAAATGGTGACATGATAGGTCCAAGTCAGCATGGATTTGTAAAAGGGAGATCATGCTTGACAAATCTTCTGGAATTTTTTGAGGATGTTTCCAATAAAGTGGACAAAGGAATACCAGTTGATGTGGTATATTTGGACTTTCAGAAGGCTTTCGACAAGGTCCCACACAGGAGATTAATGTGCAAAGTTAAAGCACATGGGATTGGGGGTAGTGTGCTGACGTGGATTGAGAACTGGTTGTCAGACAGGAAGCAAAGAGTAGGAGTAAATGGGTACTTTTCGGAATGGCAGGCAGTGACTAGTGGGGTACCGCAGGGTTCTGTGCTGGGGCCCCAGCTGTTTACATTATACATTAATGATTTAGACGAAGGGATTAAATGTAGTATCTCCAAATTTGCGGATGACACTAAGTTGGGTGGCAGTGTGAGCTGCGAGGAGGATGCTATGAGGCTACAGAGTGACTTGGATAGGTTAGGTGAGTGGGCAAATGCGTGGCAGATGAAGTATAATGTGGATAAATGTGAGGTTATCCACTTTGGTGGTAAAAACAGAGAGACAGACTATTATCTGAATGGTGACAGATTAGGAAAAGGGAAGGTGCAACGAGACCTGGGTGTCATGGTACATCAGTCATTGAAGGTTGGCATGCAGGTACAGCAGGCGGTTAAGAAAGCAAATGGCATGTTGGCCTTCATAGCGAGGGGATTTGAGTACAGGGGCAGGGAGGTGTTGCTACAGTTGTACAGGGCCTTGGTGAGGCCACACCTGGAGTATTGTGTACAGTTTTGGTCTCCTAACTTGAGGAAGGACATACTTGCTGTTGAGGGAGTGCAGCGAAGATTCACCAGACTGATTCCCGGGATGGTGGGACTGACCTATCAAGAAAGACTGAATCAACTGGGCTTGTATTCACTGGAGTTCAGAAGAGTGAGAGGGGACCTCATAGAAACGTTTAAAATTCTGACGGGTTTGGACAGGTTGGATGCAGGAAGAATGTTCCCAATGTTGGGGAAGTCCAGAACCAGGGGTCACAGTCTAAGGATAAGGGGTAAGCCATTTAGGACCGAGATAAGGAGAAACTTCTTCACCCAGAGAGTGGTGAACCTGTGGAATTCTCTACCACAGGAAGTAGTTGAGGCCAATTCACTAAATATATTCAAAAGGGAGTTAGATGAAGTCCTTAGTACTCGGGGGATCAAGGGGTATGGCGTGAAAGCAGGAAGTGGGTACTGAAGTTTCATGTTCAGCCATGAACTCGTTGAATGGCGGTGCAGGCTAGAAGGGCTGAATGGCCTGCTCCTGCACCTATTTTCTATGTTTCTATGTTTCTATATTAGTGAATGAATGCTATCTAATGGATAACGCTTACTTGGATTTCAGAGAGTATTTGCTAAAAGTCTGAGGCTTTTTCTTTAATTGGCCAATTTTGTCTGCTGATTTCCCCTGTTGAAAGCTTTGATTCTTTGCTGGAGGACATTGCACCAGCAGCCATTTTATTCATGTATGACCCTTGACAATGGCATCAGAGCTGAGACCAATCCAGTACTCACCCAATGCACACTTTGCATCAAGGGACACGGGATAATGAGCAGCGGTGAGAACCCTGACTAATGTTTTTTCTTACCCTAACTGTGTTAACTCCACACAGACTGGGAATCAAATTTAATAACTTCCTGGCCTGTACAGCTCAGATATTTACTGGCAAACTCATTGAGCCACTAGGGAAACTATCTGAGGCTTTAAAAGAATGTGCATGGAATTAACTCTTATCAAGTATCTTGTCTAGAAGTGATTAGGCTCCCCTGGCTGGGCAATGAGATAACTCAACCTGTGGCAGCCCTTCACGGTATGTTTTTCTCGATGAGACAAAGTTAAATAGCTGGGTAGTTTGTTCCCTTTGGCCTCTAGTCATATCTAGCCCAGTTAGCTGCTCATGAGACTCTCTGATTGTTGGATAATCATTACCACATTGTTTTTGTTGTTGTGACCAAGATTCCCATGACTGCTGAGTGTGTTGGAGTAATGTCATTGTACCAACCTGACTGTTAAGGGAGACAGTTAACATGTATTTTTTAATTAAAATCAATATTCATGGCAAACTGTAAGAACAAAGTTGATCAAAGCATCTTTGACTCATTCGTATCTTCACATTTTTCATCATTGATGTTGCCACTACAACGTAAAAGGTTAAAAGAAACATGCTGATTTGTGTTATTCTTTACATTGGTGATAACCCTCTTTATCACTCACCACTGGTAAAAACTATACTTATGTGTCAGCAAAAGTATTGCGTGGAAATTTATGTGAGGGTCTGCAGTGCGATATTGCACTTTGACTGAGGAAGGATTAAGGGGATATTATGCAGCAATGCCTCAGGTGAGAAAGACTCGGGGGAATTTTAATGTGGAGGAGCACATGGATTGGGTGCAGGTCGGGGGATTAAAAGCGGCAAAAATGCGAGCCCATTGGGAAGCTGGTTCCAACTTGCCAACTTCCGCATTTAACTCAAGCGCGTTAGGCTCATTGCGCGCAACCCCCACAGGAGATGTGAGTTGCCTATTAACATATGCGAATCACTCAATTGGAGTGATATATTTCAACACACTTTTAAATGTAACATCATATTCATAGGTTTCCCGGGCTTCCTGAAAATCGCCAGTGAAGACAAGGTGAGAACACAATGACAACTGAGGGGTTAAAACTCATGGAAATACTGCAATAATACTCAGTACTCACAGCTGCTTTCTTACCTACTAGTGGGAAAGGGTTTATTCACAGTACTTTTGCTGAGTGTTTACGTTCTACACTTTGGAGGTTTTCTGAATCACAGCAAGATGGGAGGCACCTTGGCTGCCTTAGATTGGACCTCGGATGAGAAGCAATATGACCAGCACCAGGAGCAGCAGCAGCAGCCTGCTGTTGAGGGACCTGCAGCTGGACAACAGAGAGAGGAGCAGCAGAGAGGTGCAGCTCACAGGAGGCACTACCCATGACATGGAAATTCCGTGCCGCCCACATTGAGGCGGTGACACTGCCTGGCCGCTAACTTTAGCGCCGGATGCCGTCTACCGCCTCAGGGTACGAAATGCAGCTGTTTTCCCTAAAGAGGAGAGTGGAGCGCTAAGAAGAGCGTTCCACACTTGCCCTCGGGCGCCAACGGAATGGTAGCGCAGGAGGCCCACTCAATTTTTTACCGCTAGGATGCCGGCATCCTGGCGCCGGAAGATGAGACAAAAAATGTGAGTGAAAATTTCAATGACCTACACCCACACTTCCCCACTGCTGCCATAAATAACTAGAAGTTAAATAAATTACATTTCACAACTTACCTTGCTCTCTGGACGATACCGTCCTGGGATCATCGATATAGTGACTGCTTTCCATGTCGGGATCAGCACCTGCCGGTAAACCAGGTGATCCAATTCAATTTTATTGCCGCGCGCCAAGGGGGTATTGCACGCTCGATACCGTCACCACGTGGGTAGCGCTAGAGTGTACAGCGCTACCCCTTCGCACCACCCCATCGCTCCATTGAAGTTTTCGGGAGACGAGGACGTTGTGTCGGTAGGTGCTTTGTGGCCTGTTAGCGGCCCTCTCTGGCGCTAACTGATGATGCAAACCACTTAATTTCAGCCCGAATGTCTTTTTGGGACCTGTAAGTGGACTTAAGGGGTGGCATTTAGGAGGCAAGGGATTCCCACTTTAAACATGGCTGATGACACCCATCAGAAACCCGACCAATGAATCTCAACAGCACTATAATGAATACCATATGACCACCAGATGTGTGACCAAACAAGCCATCGGCATGCTCAAGATGTGCTTCCGGTGACTGGACAGATTTGAAGGCACCTTTCAGTACACACCAGCCAGGGGGACCAGGATGGTCAAGGTGTGCTGCTCTCTGCACAACATTGCACAGCAGCGAGGTTTGCATTTGCAGAAGGAATAAAGTGCAGAGTGCAGATCATTTGTGGATGATTCCTAGGAGGAGGAGGAAGATGAAGAAGATGGGAAAGAGGAAGTTGATGAGGGCAGTGCAGCAGCAGCTGCTCACAATGCTGCCATGGATACCCTTATTAAGGCAAGGTTCACTTAGGTTGAACCAGTGGACCGATGCCAGAAGCACATGTAACAGCCGCTCTTGCCGCCTTGCACCTTCAATGAAATTGAAATAAAACAGTCCTGTACACAACCAACCACCCCTTGCACATCCCCCCATTGGTCGCCATCAATTCATGTCTTCCCATTCGTTATCAAACAGGTGAAAAGGCGAGGTGCCACCCAGCAACCAAGAATGAGCAGAGAAGGCTAAGAGGAGATTTGATAGAGGTGTTTAAAATCATGAACGGTTTAGATAGAGTGAAGAATTAGAAACTGTTTCTATTATATTTTCAGTAACTCACAAACACACACACAGCCTTAAGATGGCAGAACACTCAGTCAGGCGACCTGTTCCCTTCTTTATTATAAATAGCATTGGTTGCAGTGCCGCAGGAGTCCACAGGCGAAGCTATATATATTACACTTCTCCCTCCTTAATGAAGAAGTAATTATAACAAAATAATCATCATACATAACTTGCATGGTTATACATAAAAAAAGATATGGAATTATTTTGCCATATTTACATATCAAGTTTAACCACTTGATTTCTGTTTCGAAGAGGATACCTTCACTCTCGAACAGAACCTTCCAAACATGGTGTTGAATTTAAACTCATTCGAGGCTGATCCTGAGGAAATTTTTCTTCAAGGGATGCCCTTGATTTCCATTTGAACTCTCTCTAACTTCAGACTGTTTGTCTGCCTGACTCGGACTCAGATTTAAATTCTGACTTTCTCTTGGATTTGTTTCCAGTACATTGGATGTAGGATATGTGTCAAAACTATTTGATGAGTCAGGAATAATTGAATCATTCCCACCTTCAAATACTTTCATGTCTGTAGGTAAAATATGATCAATGTGAACAAACCTAACCTGTCCATGATCAAACATCTTGGACCAAATATGTGCGAGGACCACATATCTTCACCATTCTTCCTGGTAACCACTTTAACCATTTATGGTGATAGTTCTTCACTCTCACCTTCTGGTTTAATTTCACACTTCTCTCTTTTACTCTACCTCTATCATGATTCCCTTTCTGCCTTAATTGTGTCTCTTCTACGCACTGTGCCAAGTTTGGTTTTAACGAGAATCTGGTTCGTGGATGTCGTTTGAGAAAAACTCTGCTGGTGTTCTACCAGTAGTTGTGTGAGGAGTATTACGATACGTAATTAGAAAATTAGCCAATTTGCCGTTTCTTTGGATTTGGATCCAACATCTGTTTGATGAGGGCACGTTTTACAATTTGTACAGTGTGCTCTGCTGCACCATTCGAAGCAGGGTGGTACGGTGGAACCTTGGTATGTTTCACACCATTTTTGCTCGTGAACTGTACAAATTCTTCTGAACGAAATTGTGGTCCGTTATCAGGAACAATTTCTTCTGGGAGGCCAAATGAAGAAAATAATCTTTGTAAAATGTCTAATGTTTTACTTGTTGTTATTTTCCACATTGGAAACACCTCGACCCACTTCAAATGGCTATCAATCACAATAAACAATTGTTGTCCTTCTAGCTCAGCAAAATCGATATGTAGCCTTTGCCACACCCTGGGAGGCCATTTCCATGGCTGTAATGGTACTGATGGTGGTTTCTTGCTTACCAATTGATATGTCGTACACTGACTGACAACGTACTCTATGGGCTAGAACCTCCACCTTTGTGGTTATCACCCAATATTTCCGGTGTGGGCAGTAAAAAAGGATTTTCAGATTGCTGGCTTCTCGCCCATTCTCAAACCACCTAGTCTTCACTTTTGAAAATGGGCGTTACCGCGAGTGCTATAAAATGGGTGGTAGCAGTAATTTTTTTTGACCTTCTGCCATAAAGTGTGGCTGTCCTTAGCAACGGCAAGGCAACGCTCAATTCCCATGAAGTCAAAGGTCACAATGACATGCGCAGAAGAGGAGACAGAGAGAGAGGGAGCTCAGAGGGACTGAAGGCATGGCTATGTGTGGTATGGCTGCTTTGGGAGGAAGAAGGGAGACTTTAGAGCTTCACAGCAAGTAGGCAAACAAAAAGTAGGTGTTACCAGCCACATATTTGACCGAATTTAGCCTATAATGCAGAGAGAGGAGGAGGTATCACAGCATGCTGTGGAGACTGACGCTGGAGAGAGCAGTGAGATGGGAGAGGAGCACATTGGAGGCCGCAAAAGAGCCAGGAGGTTCTCAGACGAGGCAAATGCCTCCCTCCTGCAGGAGGTCGAGTTACGCTGGGTGATTTGATGCAGGGAGAGCGTGGGAAGCCCACCCCAAAGGCTTACCAGAGGATATGGACCGAGATAGCAGAGGTCGTCTCATCGGCGACCAATGAGGTGCGTGAGGGTAACTAATGCCGCAAACGATGGAACGACCTTGTGGGATCCGCAAGTATTACATTGATTTACATGTACTTATGTATTTATATAATTTGATTTGTAATAGTCATGAGTGACTATCAGCAGATGTGAGGTCTTGCATTTTTACCGGGAATGTTTTACTCAAAGTCTGCGGTCACGGTGTACGTCTTTAGGTAAAGAATGATAATAATCATAATAATCATGATTACATGTGTTGTATCAGTCTCTATAACAGTACCTAGCAATGATATCAAGCAATGATCTCATTCCATGTCATCCTGTCACCTTTTACAGACGAAGCTATCGACGATGAGGTCCGTGCACAGGCGAACGGGTGGGGGGGCCACCAGTCCCCAGCGACATCACAGAGACGGAGGAGCGAGTGTTCGCACTCATGGGGAAGCACCTCCGAACAGCCACGGATGCATCTGCAGACCCTGAAGCGATGCCACCTGAGCAAAGCTTACACCATTGCATCATGTAAAGTCTATAGATGCCACACCCACTCATATCCAAACAATCATATATGATAGATGATTTCTAAAAGTGTCACAGAAATAATGCTGGCCGAATGAAAATCATTGCAATGCACAATGTGTTGCTGGTCATGAAATGTGATGTTTATGACGATTTTGATAATGGCGGTGCTTTTGTCGTGCATATGCTATGCATAGCGCTGGACTCACCTTGTCACCCTAGCACCCCCTTCTCCTCTAATAACCTCGTTTGTGTTTTGCAGCTCAGCCAGCAGCACAGCTCCAGGCAAAACCACAGGCAAGGCCAGAAGGGGGATGGGGTGCGCAGGGCAGGAGTTGGCGGACTATCCTACTACATCTGGTGCTGAGGAGCTCCGATTCTCTCCCGTCAATCCGCTGGATCTGTTCGCCATGGTTGAGAGCGCGGACTTCAAAGAATCTGCATCGCCACGTTTCAGAAGCCATTCCATCCCAAGGCCATTAGGTGGTCCTCCGGTCATTCCCGCCTCCATTCTGGAGGTACCGGCCCCAATTCTTCTCCATAGGGTACCCCATTTGTCCCCAGAACAGAGCCGACATCGCGGAGGCCTCACGGACGTGGCAGGTCTGTTTCACGAGCTCGACATGACAGTGGAGAGATGGTACAGTTGTCCAGGAGGACTGTAGACATTGGTGACCAGCTCATCGAGGCATTGGGGGGCATATCCCGACACCTGGCCACCATGACCAAGTACATTCCACGAATGGCGGAATCCCTGGATGCGATAGCCTGGAACACTGCTGCCACAGGCCTCCCAGTGGTCCCCGAGTGCGGCACTCCACCCTTAGGTTCCGCACCACCACTGCGAACGACAGATGAGAGCAAGGACCAAGATCCTGATTCTGCATCAGAGAATGTTGCCCCCTCGGCACCCCTGCTCCCGTACCCATGCAATGGCCGCATCTGCCTTCATCCCCCCCCAATGAGGCACTGCCTGAGGAGCTCCTCAACCAGGTGCCATAGAGCGAGGAGGGGAAGGGGTTGAGGTTGGGAGAAGAAGGAGAGGGGGGAAGGAAAGTGAGGTGCATGTACGCAGATGATGTCTGTGTTATATCTCCATCTGGGTGCATACAATTTGTTGCAATGTATGGGGGCTGGGGACCACGCTCCTGCTTTGCCTTTGTATTCTGTGTTGCTGGACATGTTGAACATGTGATTTATGTCAATGGTGGAAAAAGTGGGGTGTGGGTGGGGGTTGGGTGTTATTGACTGTGATACCTATAATTTCAGACCAATGTCGGTATTACATTTTTGTTATTATTGAACATAACCTTGTAGCGCATTGTCTCAGATAGCTGGACCGTTACACACTAATGATTCCTTACCATGAAAGGGTTAAATACAACTTAACATCAATCAGCGTAAACTTTAACTGGCACCAAGGTGATGGGCACCATTGATGTCCGAGCTGCACAAACTCAGCAGTGTGTCAGCGTTGTCACTCACATCAGCGCTCTTTCAGGCAAGTCTTTCAGATATCAACTCCTCACGTAAGAGTGGGATTTAACAAATGCCAGCCACACCGCTTGCATTCATTTCGGTTAATTCCACTTTTTGTGGCCGTTTTTTTGAGCGAGCGATATTGTGGGCGATATGTGTGCGAGGTGGTGAAATTGACGATGGCAATCTCCATGGCCTCTAGTTTGGGTAAATATGCTCTTTACGACAAAAAAAAGTGGGCGGGCGTTAATATTGAATCTTGGTATTAAATCCTTGTGGAAAGTAACGTTGGGCGATATGATGGCCGTTGATTTCGCCCATTCTGCTGATTCCGCCCCAAAAAAGTGGGCGGGCAGTAATATTTTTTCCTGGTGTTAAGCACATGGGAAAAGTAACACTCGGTGATAAGTTTCCTAAAAATGCCCGTCAGTTTCTATTTTGTGGCTAAATGGGCGATATATGGGCGTTAGACATCATTTCAGCAGTAAAATGGGCGTTAAGTGGACGTTAAGCATGCAAAGAAAGTGGAGGTTCTAGCCGTTTATCTTTATCAAGACTTGGCCACCATCAGTAACTGCGTGCAAAAATTTTGGTCAAGCACATTCCCAGGTGCTGGTCATGGAGGTCTCCTTATAATTTGGACCTGAATTTATTTGGTATAACCATTCTTGCACCCCACATGATACAATATAGACTGATAGTTCCTTCCTATGAACCAAAGAACGGATGAATATCTTTGTGTGTTACCTGATTTGGCCATCCATTTGCAATATAATCATACACCTTTGACATAACTGGGTCACGTTTGGTTGCTCTACCAATCTCTTCAGCTGTGACTGGCAGTTCACCAATGTATGAAAAATAGAACACTTCTTCCCTCTCGGCTGTTACTTGTGATGGAGCAGGCAATCTAGACATAACATCAGCATTACTGTGATCAGCTGATCGTCTGTATTCAATATCATATGTATATGCTGACAAAATCAAAGCCCATTTCTCCATTCGGGCTGCAGCTAATGTTGGAACTGGAGACTTTGGATGGAGGATTGCCGTCAGGGGCTTATGGCCCATAACGATGGTAAACTTACTGTTAAGTCTCAAATAAAGCAACGTGACTGAGTACTGTAGACTTGAGCAAGTGTGACCTCTGACTCCAGAGTGCTGGCACAGCATGGGAGGCCTGCTTATATACTGGGATCCCTTGGGATTCCAACAGATGCACCCTCTGGTGGCAGTAGAATGCTGGTTACAAGGTGTTGCATACATAACATCACTTCCCCCCAAAGCCAATAGTACTCTTATTTAAAGGGTGAGACGATCTGGGGCTTTCCGCTCCCTAGTCTATTGTCTCAGTACAAACACAGATGCAGGTGAGTTGTTTGGGCCTTTGCTGGGCTGCTGTGCAGCTGGCCTTGCTGGGCTGCTGGGGATGATGAGTTCAGCTTCGTGGTCATCCGTGATGTCGGTTGTCACTTGTGTGTGTATCGGAGGGTTGAAGTTGGTGGTATCCTCTTCAGGTTGCTCGTGGCTGTCTGTGAATTGCAGTTTGGTTTGGTCCAAATTCTTTCTGCAAGTTATTCCATTTGCAAGTTTGACCTCAAAAACCCTACTACCTCCTTTGGTTACGACAGTGCCAGCAAGCCATTTGGGACCATGTCCATAGTTAAGTACAAATACAGGGTCATTGACTTCAATATCGCGTGACAAATTTGTGTGATCATGGTACATGCTTTGTTGATGCCGCCTGCCCTTGACATGATCATGGAAATCAGGGTGGACTAGAGAGAGCCTTGTTTTGAGCGCCCTTTTCATGAGCAGTTCGGCAGTGGGAACCCCGGTGTGTGAGTGGCGTCTTCTGCGGTAGCTGAGCAGGACTTGGGACAGGCAGGGCTGCAGGGATCCTTCCGACACACGTTTCAAGCTTTGCTTGATGGTTTGGACTGCCCGTTCTGCCTGGCGGTTAGATGTAGGCTTGAACGGGGCTGTTGTGACATGCTTGATCCCATTGCAGGTCATGAATTCCTTGAATTCAGCGCTGGTGAAGCACGGCCCATTGTCGCTGATAAGGACATCAGGCAGGCCGTGTGTGGTAAACATAGCTCGTAGGCTTTCGATGGTGGCAGTGGACGTGCTTACAGACATTATTCCATATTCAATCCATTTTGAATAAGCATCCACAACAACCAAAAACATTTTGCCTGGAAATGGGCCAGTGAAGTCAACATGGATCCTAGAACACGGTTTGGAGGGCCATGACCACAAACTTAGCGGTGCCTCCCTGGGTGCATTGCTCAGTTGAGAGCCAGTGTTGCATTGGTGTTCGCAAGACTCCAAATCTGAGATGATGCTGGGCCACCACACATGGGATCTGGCTATAGCTTTCATCATTACTATGCCTGGGTGGGTACTGTGTAGGTCGCGTATAAACATTTCACTGCCTTTCTTAAGCAAAACCACGTGATTACCCCACAAAAGACAGTCCGCCTGTATGGACATTTCGTCTTTGCGCTGCTGGAACGGCTTGATCTCTTTGTGTATCTCCGCTGGGATGCTGGACCAGCTCCCATGGAGGACACAGTTTTTTTACAAGGGACAGTAAAGGATCCTGGCTGGTCCAGGTCCTGATCTGGCGGGCCGTAACGGGTGACTTATCGTTTTCAAATGCATCCATCACCGAGAGCAAGTCTGCAGGCTGTGCCATTTCCACCCCAGTGGTGGGCAATGGTAGCTGACTGAGAGCATCAGTGCCGTTCTCTGTGCTTGGCCTGTGGTGAATTACATAGTTATATGCAGACAGCATGAGCGGCCATCTTTGGATGTGTGCAGAGGCATTGGTATTAATACCTTTGCTCTCTGAGAATAGCGATATGAGCGGCTTATGGTCAGTTTCTAACTCGAACGTAAGCCCAAACAGATACTGGTGCATTTTTTCCACCCCGTAAACACATGCCAGAGCTTCTTTTTTAATCATGCTGTAGGCCCTTTCGGCCTTGGACAAACTCCTGGACGCATAAGCGACTGGTTATAATGTTCCCGATTCGTTTGCTTGTTGTAACACACACCCGACCCCCTATGAAGACGCATTGCAAGCTAGCACGAAACGTTTACATGGGTCATACAGAACAAGCAGTTTGTTGGAACTAACAGATTTCTGGCTTTCTCAAAAGCAGTCTCTTGTGATTTCCCCCATACCCAGTCATCTCCCTTGCGTAGCAACACATGTAGAGGTTCGAGCAAGGTGCTTAACCCGTGTAGGAAATTAATAAAATAATTGTGGAGTCCCAGGAATGACCGCAGCTCCGTCACGTTCTGTGGTCTTGGCGCCTTCTTGATGGCCTCCGTCTTTGTGTCGGTGGGTCTGATGCTGTCTGCCGCAATTCTTCTCCCTAAGAACTCGACCTGTGGCGCCAGGAAAACACACTTCGAGCGTTTTAATCTGAGTCCCACATGATCTAGCCAACGTAGAACCTTTTCCAGATTGTGCAAGTGTCCGATGGTGTCCCGACCTGTGATCAATATGTCGTCCTGGAAAACCACGGTGCGCGGAACTGATTTTAGCAGACTCCCCATGTTCCTTTGAATAATAGCCGCGGCCGATCGAATCCGAAACGGGCATCGATTGTAGATGAACAAACCTTTGTGCATGTTGATGCAGGTGAGGCCTTTTGAAGATTCCGCCAGCTCCTGCGTCATGTGGGCCGAGGTCAGGTCCAACTTGGTGAACGTCTTCCCTCCTGCCAGCATCGCAAATAAGTCGTCTGCCTTGGGTAGCGGGTACTGGTCCTGCAGCGAAAAACGGTTAATCGTTACTTTATAGTCCCCACAAATTCTGACCGTGCCATCGCCCTTGAGAACTGGAACAATCGGACTGGCCCACTCGTTGAACTCTACCGGTGCGATGATGCCCTCTCGTTGCAGCCTGTCCAGCTCGATCTCCACTTTCTCTCGCATCATGTATGGCATCGCACGTGCCTTGTGGTGGATGGGTCGTGTACCGGGAACCAAGTGGATCTACACCTTCGCCCCAGAGAATTTTCTGATGCCTGGCTTAAATAACGATGGGAATGTGCTCAAAACCTGGGCACATGAGGCATCATTGACGGATGAAAGCGCTCGGATGTCGTCCCAGTTCCAGCGGATTTTTCCCAGCCAGCTTCTGCCGAACAGTGTGGGGCCATCTCCTGGTGCAATCCATAGTGGGAGTTCATGCACCGTTCCATCATAGGCAACTTTTACTGCTCCACTGCCAATTATAGGGATCAGCTCTTTAGTGTAAGTTCTCAGCTTGGTATGAATAGGGCTCAGCTTAAGCCTTTGTGCCTTTTTGCACCACAGCCTCTCGAAGGCCTTTTTTCTCATGATAAACTGACTCGCACCCGTGTCCAATTCCATGGATACTGGAATTCCGTTCTGTTCAACTTTTAACATGATCGGTGGACATTTCGTGGTGAAGGTGTGTACCCCGTACACTTCTGCCTCCTCGGTTCAAGTCTCTAGTTCAGTTTGATCCGCCATGGATCGGTCTTCCTCTGCAACGTGGTGGTTTGCAGTTCGTTTGCACATTCGCTGGAGGTGTCCCATTGTTCCACAGCCTTTGCACACAGTGGCATTGATGGGCTCGATGATCACCTCCGCAGCGCCAACAAGGTGTTAATTGCCTCGCATTCACACTTGATGGCGGACTCTGAGTCATCTGACGTCATGTAGCTGCAGGCATGTACGTTCTGCCATGTGCATTCCTGCCTGAAAACGAAGTTACTTTGTGTACAGTATTTGCTGATGCATCTTTATGCTGCAAAATTTGTTTAGTGTTATCACTGGTGGACATAAATGCCTGGGGTATCGTTATGGCTTTGCTCAGGTTTGATGTTTCAACAGTCAATAGTTTGCTAAGGATAGCCTCATGGCCAATGCCAAGCACAAAAAGTCTCTTAGCATTTGCTCCAGGAATCCACCGAATTCGCAATGTCCTGCAAAGCGTCTTAGTTCGGCGAAGTAGCTCGCCAAACCGTTGACATGTATAAAAGCAACAGCTTGCCATCAGAACGCTCTCCTTTGGATTTAGGTGCTCCCGGACTAGTGTACACAGTTCTTCATACAACTTGGTTGTTGGTTTCACCGGAGCAAGAAGATTCTTCATGAGGCAGTAGGTTGTTGCCCTGCAGATGGTGAGGAGGATCGCCCTTTGTTTGGCAGCGTTCACATTCCCTTCCAACTCGTTGGCCACGAAGTATTGGTCGAGTCGCTCCACGAAGGCTTCCCAATCATCATCTTCTGATAATTTCTCCAGGATTCCAACAGTTCTCCACATTTTCGCGTGATGGTTCATTGCCTATTACTCATCGCCAGTTGTTAAGTCTCAAATAAAGCAATGTGACTGAGTACTGTAGACTTGAGTAAGTGTGACCTTAGTCTCTTTATTCTGACTCCAGAGTGTTTGTACAGCATGGCAGGCCTGCTTATATACAGTGCTCCCAAAGGATGCTGGGATTCCTTGGGACTCAACAGATGCGCCCTCTGGTGGCAGT
This sequence comes from Pristiophorus japonicus, assembly GCF_044704955.1. NCBI lineage: Eukaryota > Metazoa > Chordata > Chondrichthyes > Pristiophoridae > Pristiophorus > Pristiophorus japonicus. The sequence continues at coordinate 51,942,194 of NC_091991.1, forward strand.
AGAATGCTGGTTAAAAGGTGTTGCATACATAACACTTACGACATACAAGTATTTGTGGAACTTCTTGACCCCAAAAATTAATGCCAAAGCTTCCCTTTCGATTTGCGCATAATTACTTTCATTGGCACTGAGAGTGCATGAAGCAAAAGCAATTGGTCTCTCCTCCCCACTACGTAATACATGAGAGATCACTGCCCCAACTCCATACACATGCTAGCTTATCTCCTTAGATACGTCATAGTGAACTAACATGGTGTTCTCTACCAATTTGCTTTTACACTCCTTGAATGTTGTATTGCATTCTTCCAATGGACCTGTTTTTCAATAGTTCATTCAGTGGATGTAATACTGTAGCTAAATTTGGTAGGAACTTCCCATAATAGTTCAAAAGACCCAAAATAGATCAAAGTTCAGTGACATTCTTGGGAGTGGGTGCATTTCTGATTGCATCCAGCTTTCCCTTGGTTGGATGTAAACTGTACTCTAAGTACTCCACTGAGTTTTGAAGTAACTCACACTTGAGAGCAGACACTCGTACTCTGTGCTTCTCTAGCCGTTTGAGGACTTCATTCAATATGTTATTATGAATTTGCATATTTGGTGCTGAAATTAGTAGGTCATCTAAATAACATACTATCCCTTCAATACCTTGCAAAATCTGGTTCATCACCACTTGGCATATGGCAGGGGTGGAAGACACTCCAAATGATAGCCTATTAAATTGATATAGGCCTAGATGAGTATTTATAGTCAAGTATGACATGGATTCTCATCTAGTTCATTCTAAGTCGGCATTCATAAGATCCAACTTTGAGAAGATCTGACCACCTGTCAGTGTTGTGAACAAATCTTCTACATTTGGCAATGTATTGGGAAGATTACCCTCTAGAACCTGGTTTACGGTCACTTTATAATCATCAGACAATCTTACCTTACCATCGGACTTAGGTACAATAATAATGGGTGTAGCCCAACTACATCGATCTATCTTAGAAATAATGTTCTCAGTGTCCAGTCTTTTGAGTTCTTGCTCAACTTTCTCCTTGAGTGCATATGGTACAGAACTTGGCTTGCAGTAAACCAGTCTAGCGTCCTTCTTTACCCTGACACTCGCCTTGAAGCCTTGGATTGGACTGCTGTTTTGCAGAACACTTTTGGATAGTTCTTGATGACATCATCCTTTGATGCAAATCTTGTTTCAAAACGAAAAATCTCACTCCAATCCAGCTTCAGTGATGCCAACCAATTTCTTTCGAGTAAGGCAGGCTTGTCTCCTGCCACTACTAATAGAGGCAAGCTCTGAAATTGATCCTTGTATTTCACCGGTACGGTGATATGACCTACCATAGGAATGTTCTCTCTGAGTAGCCTCGCAGCTCTAACTTGGATTTCTCCAATGGGAAATCACGCAATTTGTCGAAGTATAGCGACTCCGGTACTACACTCACGGATGCACCAGTGTTGATTTCCATGGGTATCTTGGTTCCTGCAACATCTATGTGGATTATGATACTTTTCGAATCGCTGTTAGTTAACCTCGTGCTCCTGATGATGTGCAGCTCTAAAACCTACTCGTCCTGTTGTTTTTCTTCCATGCTATGTAGTCTCTGGGGATTTCTACTTATAGCTTTGAAAGCTGGTTTACCCTTCAGTCGACATGCCTTCGCAAGATGCCCAGTTTTCCTGCAGATAAAACACTCTGCCTTCACATAGGGACAACTTTGAGCAATGTGTTGTCCCAGGCACCGATAGCTCTGTTACCATTGCCAGTTTCTGAGATCTTGGGGCCCAACTGTCTTTTACTTTTAACCTGCAGGCGATTCACCTCAGTTGTCTGATGACTGGAAATAGTATGAAATTCTCGGTAATATTGGTCGGCCATGTTCATTGACAAAGCTGTCTGACACGCTAAATCAAATGTCAAGTTAGGCGTTGTCAATAACTTTCTTCTGATCGCATCATTTTTCATCCCACGAACAAAGCGGTCACACAATGCTCGGTCCTGAAAGTTTCTGAAATTACAGTGAATGGATAGCTTTTTTAATGCTACAATGTACTCACTGATATTTTCTTCAGTTAATTGATCTCATATTCCGAAACGATAACTTTCAGCAATTTCCAGGGGCTCAGGGCTGTAGTGTTGTTCTCTGCATAAGAGTTGTGTCATTTGGCTTGACAGGCACAAACACGTTTTTCAGGGTTCATACACCTCGGGCCCTGCTTCAGTTAAGAAAATCATCCGTTGTCTTTCCAACACCACCCGGTTATGGTTTTCATCATTGGGGACTTCGATGATATTATTTGCGGTGAAAAACATTTCTAGCCACTCCACATACGCTCTGAAACTTTCATGGTCATGTTGAAACTCCCCCAAATGCCCTATTATTCCCATAGGTGTGGCCATCTGGACTCTGGCAGTTCAGAAAAGTGTGCTTGTAATTTACCTTTGATTTGTAGCTGTTAATCAAAACAGAGAAGCTCTCAAAGTCTCTCTGTCGGTTGGCTGAATCATCCACCAACACAAATTTCATTTTTTTAATCCACTTTATCCCATCTTCATCGCCATTGTTATTCCTTCAGTACAACTCACAAACACCTTAAGATGGCAGAACACTCCAGAACTCAGTCAGGTGACCTGTTCCCTTCTTTATTATAAACAGCACTGGCTGCAGTGCCACAGGAGTCCACAGGTGGAGCTATATATATATGACAGTTTTCAATGGCTGAAGGGTCGATAACCAGAGGGCACAAATTTATGGTGATTGGCAAAAGAACCAGAGGCAACATGAGGAAGAACTTCTTCACGCAAAGAGTGTTTAGGATTTGGAATACACTGCCTGATAGGGTGGTGGATACAGATTCAATAATAGCTTTCAAAAGGAAATAGGATAAATACTTGAAAAGGAGAAAAGAATACAGGGATATGGGTAAAGAGTGGGGAGTGAGACTAACTGGATTGCTCTTCAAAAGAGCCGGTGCAGATTCGATGGGCTAAATGGCCTCCTTTTGTTCTGCACTATTCTATGATTCTATGAAAAGAATAAAATTTATGTGATTCTAATAAACAACAAAAACTTCACAACATACATTTTATCACACACCCATATACATACCCTTATGCAACTACAACGCTTTACTCTTTCTTTTCCTAATGCTCTGACGTGGTGCAACCCTGTGGCTTCAACAGAGGTAAGTATAAGATGCTTACAGCCCTGCTCTGATGGCTGAGATGCTCTTGGTTGACATCCTCCGGCTTTTGGAGCCCGAGAGGGCCCTGCCAAAGACTGCTCCATTTGCACTAGTGCAGGGGCAGACTCTGCTATCGGAACACAAGGCAGCATGTCAGCTACTGATTGAGGGGAAGGGAAGGCAACGGGTGAGAAGTGGTAGTGCTTTGAGTGGAGTTCCCAATTCCATATCCCGTTCGCCATCATCCCTCTCATTGACCAGCCACACATCACTGCTACCTCTCTGCTGGAGAGCACTTTGGTTCAGATTATTATAAGGCCAGTACAAAGGTATTAGTCATCCTATTTAAGGCGGCAGACATGTTGGCAACCAGAGTGTATACGGCCATGGTCAAGGCGTGCATGGACCCATTTGATTGCCGCGTTTAGTGTTCCATGCAAGAAGACATCAACCCACTCATGCTTGAGGACGATTCCTCCATTGTCTCTGCAGTCATGGACAGTGTGCATGAAAGATTTCTCAGTAAATTACCCATTTTCTGCTGCTTCTCAAGGATTGTCCTTTACATCGACGGCCTCGGGGTACAACATCTGTGTCCAGTTGAGCAGAGCTTGGAGAGGGCTGTGCTCTCCGATGTGAACTCTCCACTGCTGATCCTGCCTTGCTCATTTGTGAAATGTGAGTCACCGGGTGAAAACCCAACTATCTATCGAATTGGTCCCACCAAAGTTTGAATATCTGAGCTGGTGCATGGTAAGCATGAGTCCTGTGACAGTGCACCCTCAGAACCAATCAGCTCCTCTGAGGATTCACTGCCCACAAGGTTCATGGACTCTGGCAAGGAAAGAATGTTGCAACTTATCATTATGAAGATGATCATATTTCATTCACTGTTAAAATCAAGTCAACATGACTGAGTGTTGTATGACATGTGGGTTGCTGATATTTGATTGTGTCACCAGGCAGCTGGGAAGTCACCATCTCTGATAACCAGGGACGCCAAAACATCACTGATCTCCAACGCTTCCTCCTCTGCAGTTGTTAGCTGTGAGATCTGTGGAGGACCACCTTTGTTTCTCTCCCTCTCCCCAATGTTGCAGTGCTCTCTTCTCCTGCAATGGGGGAACGAACCGTCCTATGTGTAACTGTAATGGCATGTGTTCACCCAAAGGATTCAGTGCATTTGGTGAGGGTAACTATCAGGGAGAGACATCAAATTGCCTAAGGATGAGGGTGAGTGACAGTGGTGGATGGATAGATGGGGATATGAGGAAATGCATAAAAAGCAAAGGATGGGAGAACTTGAAGTGAGTGTGAGGATTGATGTGATGGAGTAGGCTTGACAAGGCAGAGTGAATGGCAGAGCGGGTGTGGTTGATGTGCACAGCAGGATGTAGGTAAATGTGCAACAACACTCACCTTTCCTGACCTGGTTAGATCATTAAAGCGATTCCTGCACTGAATGCAGGAGCGTGGCACCTCCAGCTATGCTTTCTTTGTGGCACCAGCAGGTTTCTTCCCTCATTGCTGGGGAACAATATCAATCTCTGGCAGTACATCAAATGATGCATCGTTAAACCGAGGCGCAGTCCTTGACTCCTGAATCTATCTCTTTGTGAAAACTCTTAACTCCTCAAAATTCCATCTTTTGATTGGCCCTTTAAATACTAAAGATAAGATTGTGTCATGCGGGTTATCATCACGCCCGCTGCCATGTAATTGCTGCCAAACCTGGAAGGAAAATGATAATGATTTGGCTGTGTTAAAAAGCCACAGACAGACATGCTGAAACTCTTTCCAGGTTTTCTACATAATATCAGACCCCCCTTCCCTTGCTCCCAATGCCCCTCTGAGTTAATTTCGGGGTCTTATTCTTTCTTCAACCATGCCCTCAATTAGAGATTGACAATAGTTCCGTCAAGGATAAATAAATCTATTTGATTAAAAGTATAGTATAAACAGTTGCATACCATACAGTTGCATAACAGTACTTACTGACAACTGAGTAACATGTACACACCAAAGCAAATGGGTATTTCTAAAACAAGCAGGTATATACAAAACAAACAGGTTCATCCAAAACAAATAGATTCACAACAAATAAACCAAAGCTTACTGATCGAAGACCCACATGCCAACCAAAGAGAGCTGTACTCTCAATCAAAGAGAGCAGTACACCAACTAATCAAAGTATCACACACTAACCAAAGAATAACATACCAACCAAGGAACCACTCACCAACAACCAGATAAATAACAGCTCACAAACCACACAATTACATCTTAGCTATCTAAATACCAGAAAAAGACAAAAACACATGTGGCAGCTGGTCTTTTCCTGCCCGTCATTTCCGTATATTTGTATGAAAGCATCATGGCAGTTTGCTGAAGCTCTGGCCTTTATATGCAGGAGATAGTAATTTCCATTATGCACAATGGCTGCATATTAATGGAATGAATACTTTTTCTTTTATAAAATTACGGTGTTGGCATATTGAGTGCCACATGAGTTTCATCGATTGCACCTTGCACCTGTGGAAACTCTGTCAGTCTGCAGAACTGGATAGCTCTCTCTATTTGATTTTCTGGTTCCATTCAGAAGGATATAAATTGTAACGCCCTCTTGAATAGTGCACCAGTGATCTTGATGCAATGGAAACCAGCTGCCTTAATAATGAGGCAAAGACATTCAAGGCAGTGGTGATAATGTTGTTTTCCTGATGGAAGTGGTCTGCAGGTCTTAAGCCAACAGTTGACACATTTTGTCAATGGTCTCCATGATGAAACATAGCCTTCTGAGGCATTGAACGTCAGAAACATCTAATTAAGACCTTCTTGGTTTGTTAGCGAATGTGTATCTGCATGTATGGAAGAGATTCCTTCTGTGTGATACCTCAAGCTGCAAGCCTCTGATCTAGCCTCCTCCATATCTTTGTTCTCCTCCTCTTCAAAACATTAGATAGAGGCATTCCCATTGAGAAATCCAAGTGCCCAGTGAAAACTATTACTTTGAACAAAGGCAATACTGCTACCTCTGAGCTGCACCTGACACCAGGGGATCAAAATTCAGGGTCTCAAAGAGACCCATTAATGCCCTTTTGCAGTGGCCATTCCTAAAAATCGAATGGCTGCCGCTTTGGGGTCAACAGGCCGATCCAACCTAAATTCAGGTCAGGGATTTTTCGGCCTGGACCCCATCTTGCCCGAGTGATTGCACCGCCAATGAAAATAATAAAAAAGCAATAAAAATAATAGCCATCGATTTTCACCTGAATCCATCGATTCCCTGCCATGTGGTGCCCAGGCCAATATTTCTGCCGATGCAACATCTCCACACTGAGTGCAGCCCGCCAGCATGGCCACCCTTAAAGAGGAGGGCCCGCTGCCTCGGCCGCAGTTCAAGAATATTTGCCGGCCAACTTGCCGATCGACCGGCAAAATACTGTCCCCCAGGTTTGACTGGGCTGCCAATGGGCCAAAGTTAAATAATGATCGAATCTCTCCCCTTTAACGAAGTGGAGAGAGAGTGGTGATGCACATGTGCTGTGACGTCACCATGACTCCACTGTTGATTAACAGAGGCGGAGGCCCCGACCGACCCATTTTCTGCCAGTAGGCTGGCTTTGAATCTAAGGCCCGCCCCTATTATGATCCATTTCCTGTAGGACTTTGGAAAAAATGTCAAAGTCCTGAAAACTCATAGGTGCGCCAGCTTTCTGGTGCACCTGAATTTTGGCCTCCTGATATATTGCATCTGAATCACTGTAAAGCTGTACAGAGTAATTCCTCTTTGGCCAGCTACTCAGACTTTTCAGATTCCTGCCAAAACCATCACAAACAGTGTCCCACTAATAATGTTTTGACAGTGGATTGTTGTCATTTGGCTGTTATTTAAGGCTCCTGAGCAAGCACAGGTTATTTTCTGTGAGCCTAGCTGTCTTGTGTGAGGAGATTTGACGTGCAGGAAAATAGGACACAAATGAATGTACAAGCCAATTATATCATAAATAACTTGCACTGAATATACTCTGAGATAGAGCAAACAGGGCTATGATAGTGAGACTAGCTGTGCATACACTGATTTAAGTGACTGAATTAAATCAGACAGGTGCTACATACTGATATAATGAGACTAAATGTGTACAGACTGATTTAATTGAGACTAACTGTACACATACAGATTTAAATGAGTCTAACTATAAACTCACTGATTTAATGGACACTTACAGTATAAGCTCTGACTTAATTGAGGCTGACTGTACACAATTAATATAATTGGGGTACACACATTGAGTTAATTGAGGCTAATTGGGGCACAAATTAGAAATCACCCAGGCACGGTGCAAAAATCTCAAAAATATTGGGCGGGGTTTCTGTGGAGGCTCCACACTGCCAGAGGATGCTTCGCCAAAGACAAAGACACTGCCAATTACAGAGGGAATGCATCGAGAGAGGGAGAGAGAAAGGCAAAGACAAAGTGAGGGAGCACCACAGGGAGAGGCCCATGGAGAAGTCCATCAAGCACGCCACAGGGAGAGGCACAGTGAGAGGGAGCCGGGAGCATCACCCCCTTACTACACCGGAAGTGAGGTTGCCCCACATAACCTACCTTAGCGCCTGCCAATGACAAAGACAGGTTGAGCTGTCAAGTTGCAATCAGGAACTGGATGCGCCAGCGCTATCTAAAGGTGCCATCATGGAAAGTTTTTTTTGTTGCCATTACTTAATTCAGCTTTCCAGCGGTTAGGCTGAGTGGTTGGTGGACTGATAGCCACAATTTTTAGCTCAAATATTCTTCTGCCTCCTACCTTTTCCCCTTTATCACTCAAGGCACTTTTGACATTCAATCATTTCTGTCACTTCATGGGGACTGTGCTGACACTCGACTGCCTGCTCCGACTTCACCGCCAGAGGATGCTTCGCCGAATACAAAGACACTGCCAATTACAGAGGGAATGCATCGAGAGAGGGAGAGAGAAAGGCTATGACAAAGTGAGGAAGCACCACAGGGAGAAGCCCATGGAGAGGCCCATGGAGAGGCCCATGGAGAAGTCCATCAAGCACTCCACAGGGAGAGGCACAGGGAGAGGGAAATGGAGAGGGAAAGAGACAGGCACAGACAACCACAGGCAGCAGCACAGGGAGAATCACATCAACCTGTTGCCAGAGGAAAAAGGCACCACAGGGCTGACAACAGGAGGCATTACTCTCCCAAGGTATTCCGTCAGCAGTTCTCCTCCATCAACTTCACCAAGGAGCAGTGTGTGCGAAGGCTGCGTTTCAGGAAGGACGTGGTCACAGAGCTCTCCCACCTGCTGCAACCAGACCTCGAGCCTCAGACTCGGGTGAGGACGGCTCTCTCAGTGGTAGTTAAGATCACCATTGTCCCCATCACCACATCAATTTGCCCTTCCATACCAAAGCTCCAACTCTAAAATGAGAGACAACAGCAAATATTAAACATTCCAATCACCATTTGTCAAACAACATCACCCTTGTACATTTCCTTAGAGCCTCTTTTTCGTTCACATATTCTACCACTCCTCCACAGTGTCGCCATTGTGGCTGCAGAATGGCTGGTGGAAGGCTGCTGTGTGTCAGGGCCAGAGACTACAGGTGGCCTTGTAGGACACCCTTGACCAGCTCAGAGCCTGGAAGGCCCAGCTGCAGACTGCACCCCCTCAGGCTGCGTGGCGGTAGTCTGGGCTGGCTGGGGTGACAGGCAGCGACAAGTGCAATGGTGGAGAGGCAGTGCTGGGATAAGGATACTGTCATCCTGAGAGTGGACAGCAGGTTCCTGCTCCACTGACCCGGTGCCACAGATTGATGGGCTGCTGTGACATTGTCTGATGGTTTGACAATGTCTGTACAGAAACACTGATTTAATTGACACTGACCATACACACACAGATTTAATTGACACTGGGGGGCCTCAATCTATACTCCAGAGGCGTCATTGTGGAGGTTGTACTTGCAGAGGCAATGGGCTCAATGTTGGCAACGGAACGCCTCCTGCACACTGTGCGTGGCAGGTAGGTACGCAGGAGAAGCCGGCGCCGTCTCCAATGGCTCCAGAGGCAGCGGGTAAGGGACACAGCAGACATGGATGCCTAACATAGAGAAGGGCCTGGAAATGGCGACTGACCTCGATGCAGAGAGGTGGCACAGGAAGGACTTGCAGGGAGGAGGAAGGTCAGGTATGATAATGGTCGAGATAGAAAGTGTCGTGTATGTAACCTTCATGTAACTGTAACCTTCATGTAACAACACTGCACACTATATACACCTAAGAAATGCACACCTTGACCACAGGGGGTGAACTTGTGGGAGACACTCCTAGCCTGGTCTTTCAGGTATAAAAGGGGAAGCTCCACCCACCTTCAGCACTTCTTTGTCCTGTGAATAAAGGTTAGGTCACAGAGTGACTTTGTCTGCAGAATGTGCCTCATGTGAATTTATAGTAGTGTGTAAGGACACAACATTTGACGACAGGAAACAGGAATCAACGAATCACGAGAATGGCCACTGGTAGCACAGAGGAACGGTTCTGTGTTGGTGAGGACTGGGGCGATTTTGTTGAGAGCCTCCAGCAGAGCTTTATCTTGTTTTCCTCCTCCCCCGCCATGAAGGTCTGAGCCATCAACGCCACCGCTTCCAAGGTCAAGTCGTTGGTCTCAATTAGCTTTCTGAAAATCCTGGCATGCCCAATGCCCTCAATGAAGAAATCCTGTAACAATGGCAGATGAACCACAAGAGGGGTCTGCAAGGCAGGGTGATGCTTGGGACACAGCAATGGATGCTGAAGTTCAGCGGGTTCATGTGGCAAACATCCACAGCTCATATACAAAAACGCCACCTATGATGATGAAAGTCCTATTAAACCGGCATCCCGGTATGCATGTAGCTGGACACAGGGGCCAGCCAGTCACTTATGAGTGCCTAACAATTCGAGAAACTATGGCCACTCAGAACTAGCAGACCCAAACTAGAACGCATTGACACGCAATTACGGACGTACACCAAAGAGATCATCCCAGTGCTAGGCAGTGCAATGTTGGTGGTCACACATAATGGATCAGAGAACCGGCTGCCACTCTGGATTGTCCCAGGAAATGGACCCGCGCTTTTGGGGAGGAGCTGGCTAGCCGAGATGAACTAGAAATGGGGGGATGTGCACGCCATTTCATCTGTGGAGCGAAGTTCATGCTCACAGGTCCTACAGAAATTTGAGTCACTATTTCAACCTGGTGTCGGGACTTTCAAAGGTACCAAAGTTGTGATATGCATCATCCCGGACGCCAGACCAGTGCACCATAAAGCCAGAGCTGTACTGTATGTGATGTGAGAGAAAATTGAGAGTGAATTGGACAGGTTGCTAAGAAAGGGCATAATTTCGCCTGTTTTAATAAAGCAACTGGGCAAGCCCCATCGTCTCTGTCCTAAAAACGGATGGTTCGGTCAGGATCTGTGGCGACTACAAGGCCACTATCAACCGAGTGTCACTCCAAGACCAATACCCGCTTCTGAGAGCAGAGGATCTTTTTGCCACGCTGGCAGGCGGCAAGCTGTTCACCAAGTTGGACCTCACTTCAGCCTACATGACCCAGGAACTGGCCGAAGAATCCAAGCTACTGACCACAATCCCCACGCACAAGGGGCTATTTGTCTACAACAGGTGTCCATTTGGCATTCGTTTATCAGCCGCTATCTTTCAAAGGAACATGGAAAGCCTGCTCAAATCCACTCCTGGAACTATCGTATTTCAGGACGACATCCTTATCACGGGTCGAGACACCAAGGAACACCTCCACAACCTGGAGGAGGTGCTACACCGACTGGACCGGATAGGCACTGCGACTAAAGAAGTCCAGGTGTGTGTTTTTGGCCCAAGTGGTCAAGATTTTGGGCAGGAGGGTTGGCGCAGATGGGATCCGGCCTACCGAATCCAAAACGGAGGCAATTCATCGTGCGCTCAGGCCCGGCAACACATCGGATTTGCGTTAATTTTGGGGACTCTTGAACTATTTCGGGAACTTTCTGCCGAACTTAAGCACATTGTTGGAGCCGCTACATGTACTCCTGCGTAAGGGTTGCGATTGGTTTTGAGGGGACTGTCAGGAATGGGCGTTCAATCGGGCGCGGAACCTACTTTGTTCTAATAAGCTATTGACTCTGTACAACCCCTTTAAGAAATTGGTTTTGACATGTGATGCATCATCCGATGGGGTTGGGTGCGTGTTGCAGCAGAGTAATGATGAGGGCCAACTCCAACCTGTGGCTTATGTCTCCAGGTCGCTCTCCCAAGCAGAAAGGGAATATGGAATGGTTGAAAAGGAAGCACTCGCATGTGTCTACGGGGTGAAAAAGATGCACTAGTACCTTTTTGGCAGAAGGTTCGAGTTAGAAACGGACCACAAGCCATTAACATCCCTGTTGTCAGACAGCAAAACTGTCAATGCCAATGCGCCAGCTCGAATACAGCGATGGGCTCTCACGCTGCCTGCGTATGACTACACCATACGGCACCGGCCAGGCACCGAAAATTATGTTGACGCGCTCAGCAGGCTTCCACTGGCCACCACTGAGGGGGCAGCGGAGCAAAGCGCTGAGATGGTCATGACTGTCGATGCTTTTGACAGTGCAGGCTCCCCTATCACAGCCCGCCAGATCAAAATCTGGACCAACAGACATCCCATCCTATCCTTGATTAAGAAATGTGTCCTGACTGGGGATTGGGTGCCCGCACACGGAACATGCCCTGAGGATGTCAGACCGTTTCACAGACGGATGAATGAGCTCTCCATCCAAGCCTACTGCATACTATGGGGCAGCCGGGTAGTCATGCCCCAGAAGGGAAGGGAAGGATTCATCAGGGAACTCCACAGCGAGCACCCAGGCATCGTGCTAATGAAGGCCATTGCCCGGTCACATGTATGGTGGCCGGGAATTGACTCAGATCTGGAATACTGTGTTTGCAGGTGCACGATGTGTGCCCAGCTGGGCAATGCCCCCAGGGAGGTCCCACTCAGTCCGTGGCCCAGGCCCACCAGGCCATGATCACGTATTCATGTAGACTACGCGGGCCCGTTCATAGGAAAAATGTTCCTCATTGATGTTGATGTGTACTCGAAATGGATCAACTGCATCATATTGAATTCGTGCACGACATCCACCACTGTGGAGGGTCTGTGTGCGGTCTTTGCGACCTATGGCTTGCCGGACATCCTGGTTAGCGACAACGGCCCGTGTTTCACTAGCTATAAATCCCGGGAATTCATGTCGGAAAATGGCATCAAACATGTCAGGACAGCACTGTTCAAAATGGCCTCCAATGGCCAGGCGGAACGTGCGGTCCAAATCATAAAATAAGGCATGCTCCGGGTTCAAGGACCCTCCCTTCAATGCCGCCTATCGCGCCTCCTGCTGGCCTATAGGTCCAGACCGCATTCATTCACGGGAGTCCCACCCGCGGAACTATTCATGAAATGTACACTTAAAACTCGGCTGTCCCTCATTCATCCAGTCCTGTCAGACATTGTTGAGGGCAAGCGCCAGTCCCAAAATGAGTGCCATGACCGTAACTCAAAGGGGAGATGTATAGAAATCGATGACCCTGTATTTGTTCTTAATCATGTTTTGGGGCCCAAGTGGCTTGAGGGTACTGTAATTGGCAAAGAGGGGAATAGGGTCATAGTGGTCAGACTTAAAAATGGACAGATATGCCGCAAGCATCTGGACCAAGTAAAAAAAAGGTTCAGCATGGACACTGAGAACCTGAGGAAGATCATGAGATGCTGCCCACACCACTGCCAGTGAATGAGCAACAAGGACCGTCAGCAGCATGCACAGTCCCTGTGGCTAGCCCGGACGAGCCGGAATCACCACAGAGGACAGAGACGCATGCCAAGGCTCAACAACCAGAGCCCCAACTGCGGCGCTCCACGAGAGAGCGTCGACCACCCGAAAGACTCAATCTTTGACCCCACAAAACGTGGGGGGGGGGGGGGGGAAGGTGATGTCATGTATGTAACCTTCATAACACTGCATACTATGTACACCTAAGAAATGCACACCTTGACCACAGGGGGTGAAATTGTGGGAGACACTCCTAGCCTGGTCTTTCAGGTACAAAAGGGGAAGCTCCACCCACCTTCAACACTTCTTGGTCCTGTGAATAAAGGTTAGGTCAGAGAGTGCCTTTGTCTGCAGAATGTGCCTCGTGTGAATTTATAGTAGTGTGTAAGGAGACAACAGAAAGAAGGCAGGATTCACAGGAGGAAGATGCTTGCCAGCAGAACGCTACAGAGGCCAAGGATCATGGAGCATGAGGGAGAAGGCAATGAGCCAGCTGCCATTGGAGGAGCCGACCATAGAGTTGGGGGAAGAAGGCTCTATTGTGCAAGGGTCTACTGACAGCAGTTTTCCTTCATGAACCTTACGGATAACCAATGTCTCCGCAGGCTCAGATTCAGGAAGGACATCATCAGGGAGGTGTGCAATCTTTTGCGGCCAGATCTGCAGCCTCAGACAAGGCTGAGGACAGATCTGAGCATTAAAACCAAAGTGACCGTAGCACTAAATTTCTACGCCACTGGCTCTTTCCAACCTGCCATTGCAGACATTTCGAACATTTCTTAGTTCTCCGCCCATCGTTCCATCCGTCAAGTGACAGATGCTCTCTATAAGAGAAGGGGCGAGTACATTTCTTTCCTGATGAGCAGGGAGAAGCAGGTGGAGTGGCAGACTGGATTTGTGCGCATTGCGGGCTTCCCCAGGGTTAAGGGTGGCATAGACTGCACCCACGTCACATTGAGGGTGCCACAAAACAATGCGGAGATGTTCATCAACTGAAAGGGATTCCACTCCCTCAATGTGCAGCTGGTGTGCGACCATCACCGCACGATCATGGCATTTCATGCCTGGTATCCTGGCAGCAGCCACGATACCTTCATCCTGCACCAGACCAGTGTGCCCGGCATGTTTCCGGCCAAACCGAAATTGCGGGTGGCTGCTTGGTGACAAGGGCTACCCACTGTGCACTTGGCTGCTGAGTCCCCTTTGCAAGCAGCAAGCCTACAATGACTCTCATTCAGCCACCAGGTGCTTAATTGAGCAGTGCATCGGGATCCTTAAGCAGAGGTTCCATTGCCTGGACCACTCTGGTGGTGTGTTGCAGTACTCGCCTAAGCGGGTCTCCCTATTTGTGGTCATCTGCTGCATGCTTCACAACCTGGCAATCATGATGGGCCAGCCATTGGAGGATGAGCAGCAGTCAAAACTGAGGAGGAGGTGCAGGTGGAGGAGGAGGCGCAGGAGGAGGAAGAGGCGCAGGAGGAGGAGGGGGCACAGGAGGGGGAGGAGGAGGGCCAGGATGCCGGTCACCAGCCACGCAGGAGGCGTCATCGCCATCCCAACCCTGCAAGGGAGGTGCAGACCCATCTCATTGCTGCTCATTTCCGATGAGTTAATGCCCACTTCACCCTTCATCTTTGCATTTCCATGGCCATCCCAATGAGCCCTTTCACACATTATTGCCAACAATAAAATGATACACCTGCACAGATATGGGAACACAAAATAAAGATTTATTACAGAATACAGAAAGGTGCAAAAAACATACACAATCATTTCTTACCCTTGTGCATCTCCTTATAACTCCTCTTATGCAAGCCTATTCTGGTAGTATGCCACAGTGTCTCCCCTGTGGCTGCCTCATGGGTCTGGGAAGGCTGCTGTCTTTCAGTTGTAGAAGCTACAGATGTCCTTCGAGGATGCCCCCGACCAGCTCTAGCTCTGCAAGGATTGGCTGCAGACTGGGCAGCACCCACCTGGGAGGGTTCAGTCGTCCATGTCTTGGGCGGCGCCATTCTTGGAGGCAATAGCGGAGTGACAGGTCTGGGGTCAGGAATGGTATGATCCTGAGAGAGCACATTATCATTCTGGTCCGAGGATCCTGCGCCAGTCCCCGGGGGCAGTACATCACCATCGCCACCAATCTGAGGGAGCAAAGGTTGGTGGTGTGGCGTGACACCGGATGGTTCATAGAAACATAGAAACATAGAAAATAGGTGCAGGAGAAGGCCATTCGGCCCTTCGAGCCTACAGCACCATTCAATAAGATCATCGCTGATCATTCCCTCAGTATCCCTTTCCTGCTTTCTCTCCATACCCCTTGATCTCCTTAGCCATTCGGGCCATATCTAACTCCCTCTTGAATATATCCAATGAACTGACATCAACAACTCTCTGCGGCAGGCAATTCCACAGGTTATCAACTCTCTGAGTGAAGAAGTTTCGCCTCATCTCAGTCCTAAATGGTTTACCCTTATCCTAACATTGGGAACAATCTACCCGCATCTAACCTGTCCAGGCCCGTCAGAATTTTATATGTTTCTATGAGTTCCCATCTCATTCTTCTAAACTCCGGTGAATACAGGCCCAGTCGATCCAGTCTCTCCTCATATGTCAGTCCTGCCTTCCTGGGAAGCAGTCTGGTGAACCTTCGCTGCACTCCCTCAATAGCAAGAACATCCTTCCTCAGATTAGGAGAACAAAACTGAACACTATATTCCAGGTGAGGCTTCACCAAGGCCCTGTACAACTGCAGTAAGACCTCCCTGCTTCCATACTCAAATCCCCTAGCTATGAAGGCCAACATGCCATTTGCTTTCTTCACCGCCTGCTGTACCTGTATGCCAACTTTCAATGACTGATGAACCATGACACCCAGGTCTCGTTGCACCTCCCCTTTTCCTAATCTGCTGCCATTCAGATAATATTCTGTCTTCGTGTTTTTGCCCCAAAAGTGGATAACCTCACATTTATCCACAATATACTGCATCTGCCATGCATTTGCCCACTCACCTAACCTGTCCAAGTCACCCTGCAGCCTCCTAGCATCCCTCTCACAGCTCACACCGCCACCCAGTTTAGTGTCATCTGCAAACTTGGAGATATTACACTCAATTCCCTCATCCAAATCATTGATGTATATTGCAAAAGAGCTGGGGTCCCAGCACTGAGCCCTGCGGCACTCCACTAGTCATTGCCTGCCATTCTGAAAAGGACCCGTTTATCCCAACTCTCTGCTTCCTGTCAGCCAACCAGTTCTCTATCCACATCAGTATATTACCCCCAATACCATGTGCTTTGATTTTGCACACCAATCTCTTGTGTGGGACCTTGTCAAAAACCTTTTGAAAGTCCAAATACACCACATCCACTGGTTCTCCCTTGTCCACTCTACTAATTACATCTTCAAAAAATTCCAGATTTGTCAAGCATGATTTCCCCTTCATAAATCAATGCTGACTTGGATCGATCCCGTCACTGCTTTCCAAATACGCTGCTATTTAATCCTTAATAATTGATTCCAACATTTTCCCCATTACTGATGTCAGGCTAACCAGTCTGTAATTACCCCCTTTCTCACTCCCTCCCTTTTTAAAAAGTGGTGTTACATTAGCTACCCTCCAGTACATAGGAACTGATCCAGAGTTGATAGACTGTTGGAAAATGATCACCAATGCATCCACTATTTCTAGGGCCACTTCCATAAGTACTCTGGGATGCAGACTATCAGGCCCCGGGGATTTATCGGCCTTCATTCCCATCAATTTCCCTAACACAATTTCCCACCTAATAAGGATATCCTTCAGTTTCTCCTTCTCACTAGACCCTCGGTCCCCAAGTACTTCGGAAAGTTATTTGTGTCTTCCTTCATAAAGACAGAACCAAAGTTTTGTTCAATTGGCCTGCCATTTCTTTGTTCCCCATTATAAATGTTCACCTGAATCCGACTGCAAGGGACCTACGTTTGTCTTCACTAATCATTTTCTCTTCACATATCTATCGAAGCTTTAGCAGTCAGCTTTTATGTTCCTGGCAAGCTTCTTCTCGTACTCTATTTTCCCCCTCTTAATTAAACCCTTTGTCCTTCTCTGCTGAATTCTAAATTTCTCCCAGTCCTCAGGTTTGTTGCATTTTCTGGCCAATTTATATGCCTCTTCCTTGGATTTAACACTATCCTTAATTTCCTTTGTTAGCCACGGTTGAGCCACCTTCCCCGTTTTATCTTTACTCCAGACAGGGATGCACAATTGATGAAGTTCATCCATGTGATCCTTAAATGTTTGGCATTGCTTATCCACCGTCAACCCTTTAAGTATAATTTGCTAGTCTATTCTAGCCAATTCATGCCTCAAACCATCGAAGTTCCTTTTCCTTAATTTCAGGGTCCTAGTTTCTGATTTAACTGTGTCACTCTCCATCTTAATAAAGAATTCTACCATGTTATGGTCACTCTTCCCCAAGGGTACTCGCACAACAAGATTGCTAATTAGTCCTTTCTCATTATACATCACCCAGTCTAGGATGGCCAGCCCCATAGTTGGTTCCTCGACATTTTGGTCGAGAAAACCATCCCCGATACACTTCATGAAATCTTCCTCCATCGCATTGCTACCAGTTTGGTTAGCCCAATCAATATGTAGATTAAAGTCACTCATGATAACTGCTGTACCTTTATTGCAAGCATCCCTAATTTCTTGTTTGATGCTGTCCCCAACCTTACTACTACTGTTTGGTGGTCTGTACACAACTCCCACTAGCGTTTTCTGCCCTTTGGTATTGCGTAGCTCCACCCATACCGATTCCACATCATCCAAGCTAATGTCCTTTCTTACTATTGCATTAATTTCCTCTTTAACCAGCAATGCTTCCCCACTTCCTTTTCTTTCTCTCTATCCTTCCTAAATGTTGAATAGCCCTGGATGTTGAGCCTCGGTCACCCTGGAGTCATGTCTTCGCGATGCCAATTACATCATACCCGTTAACTGCTATCTGCGCAGTTAATTCGTCCACCTTATTCTGAATACTCCTCACATTGAGGCACAGAGCCTTCAGGCTTGTCTTTCTAACACACTTTGCACTTTTAGAATTTTGGTCTAATGTGGCCCTTTTTGCTTTTTACCTTAGGTTTATCTGTCCTCCACGTTTACTTTTCTTCTTTCTATCTTTTGCTTCTGCCCCCATTCTACTTCCCTCTGTCTCCCTGCATAGGTTCCCATCCCCCTGCCATATAAGTTTAACTCCTCCCCAACAGCACTAGCAAACACTCCCCCTCGGACATTGGTTCCGGTCCTGCCCAGGTGCAGACCGTCCGGTTTGTACAGGTCACACCTCCCCCAGAACCGGTTCCAATGTCCCAGGAATTTGAATCCCTCCCTGCTGCACCACTGCTCAACCCACGTATTCATTTGAGCTATCCTGCGATTCCTACTCTGATTAGCACGTGGCACTGGTAGCAATCCTGAGATTACTACTTTTGAGGTCCTACTTTTTAATTTAGCTCCGAGCTCCTTAAATTAATCTTGTAGGACGTCATCCCATTTTTTACCTATATCGTTGGTACCTACATGCACCACGACAACTGGCTGTTCACCCTCCCTTTTCAGAATGCCCTGCACCCGCTCCGAGACATCCTTGACCCTTGCACCTGGGAGGCAACATACCATACTGGAGTCTCGGTTGCGGCCGCAGAAACGTCTATCTATTCCCCTTACAATTGAATCCCCTATCACTATCGCTCTCCCACTCTTTTTCCTGCCCTCCTGTGCAGCAGAGCCACCCACGGTGCCATAAACTTGGCTGCTGCTGCCTTCCCCTGATGAGTCATCCCCCTCAACAGTACCCAAACTGGTGTATCTGTTTTGCAGGGGGATGACCGCAGGGGACCCCTGCACTACCTTCCTTGCACTGCTCTTCTTGTTGGTCATCCATTCCCTATCTGGCTGTACCCTTTTCCTGCGGTAAGACCAACTCATTAAACGTGCTATTCACGTCATTCTCAGCATCGTGGATGCTCCAGAGTGAATCCACCCGCAGCTCCAGGGCCACAATGCGGTCCGTCAGGATCTGCAGGCAGATGCACTTCCCGCACACGTAGTCGTCAGGGAAACCGGAAGCGTCCCTGACTTCCCACATAGTATAGGAGGAGCATAACACGTGTCCGAGCTGTCCTGCCATGACTTAACCCTTAAATTGGCAACAACAATGCTGAAGGTTACTTACTGATATAGAAAAGAAAAAGAAAATGAAAAACTACTTACCAAACACCAGCCAATCACTTACCCCCTTGGCTGTGACGTAACCTTTTGATTTCTTTCCACTTATTTTTTGCCTGCTCTCCCTGCTGCAGCTGCACCGGCTGGCCTCTCCTCTGTCGCTGGGTCTTTATAGGCCTCACCGACGTCCCAAACTCCCGCCTCTCCGACTACCGCCACCTCTCCTCTGCCGCTGGGCCTTTATAGGCCTCACCAACATCCCCCTGGACCATCGTGGACCCAGCCATGATGGCAGCAGTCAGGTCTCGCGTGGTATCCAGTTGAGAATGAATGCATGCATTCAATCCCAATCAAAGAGAGCAGCACACCAACTAATCAAAGTATCACACACTAACCAAAGAATAACATACCAACCAAAGAACCACTCACCAACAAAAAGATAAATAACAGCTCACAAACCACACAATTACATCTTAGCTATCTAAATACCAGAAAAAGACAAAAACACATGTGGCAGCTGGTCTTTTCCTGCCCGTCATTTCCGTATATTTGTATGAAAGCATCATGGCAGTTTGCTGAAGCTCTGGCCTTTATATGCAGGAGATAGTAATTTCCATTATGCACAACGGCTGCATATTAATGGAATTAATACTTTTTCTTTTATAAAATTACGGTGTTGGCATATTGAGTGCCACATGAGTTTCATCGATTGCACCTTGCACCTGTGGAAACTCTGTCAGTCTGCAGAACTGGATAGCTCTCTCTATTTGATTTTCTGGTTCCATTCAGAAGGATATAAATTGTAACGCCCTCTTGAATAGTGCACCACTGATCTTGATGCAATGGTAAACAGCTGCCTTAATAAGGTGACAAAGACATTCAAGGCAGTGGTGACAATGCTGTTTTCCTGATGGAAGTGGTCTGCAGGTCTTAAGCCAACATTTTGTTAACGGTCTCCATGATGAAACATAGCCTTCTGAGGCATTGAACGTCAGAAACATCTAATTAAGACCTTCTTGGTTTGTTAGCGAATGTGTATCTACATGTATGGAAGAGATTCCTTCTGTGATACCTCAAGCTGCAAGCCTCTGATCTAGCCTCCTCCATAGCTTTGTTCTCCTCCTCTTCAAAACATTAGATAGAGGCATTCCCATTGAGAAATCCAAGTGCCCAGTGAAAACTAATACTTTGAACAAAGGCAAGACTG
Organism: Pristiophorus japonicus; assembly: GCF_044704955.1. Classification (NCBI taxonomy): domain Eukaryota; kingdom Metazoa; phylum Chordata; class Chondrichthyes; family Pristiophoridae; genus Pristiophorus; species Pristiophorus japonicus. The sequence continues at coordinate 51,962,654 of NC_091991.1, forward strand.
CTACCTCTGAGCTGCACCTGACACCAGGGGGTCAAAATTCAGGGTCTCAAAGAGACCCATTAATGCCCGTTTGTGGCGGCCATTCCTAAAAATCGAATGGCTGCCGCTTTGGGGTCAACAGGCCGATCTGACCTAAATTCAGGTCAGGGATTTTTTCGGCCTGGACCCCATCTTCCCCGAGTGGTTGCACCGGTAATAGAAATAATAAAAAAGCAATAAAAATAATAGCCATTGATTTTCACCTGAATCCGTCGATTCCCTGCCGTGTGGTGCCCCTGGCAGGTTTTTCTGCCGATGCAACATCTCCACACTGAGTGCAGCCCGCCAGCATGGCCACCCTTAAAGAGGAGGGCCCGCTGCCTCGGCCGCAGTTCAAGAATTTTTGCCGGCCAACTTGCCGATCGACCGGCAAAATACTGCCCCCCAGGTTTAACCGGGCTGCCAAAGGGGCCAAAGTTAAATAATGATCGAATCTCTCCCCTTTAACGAAGTGGAGAGCGTGGTGATGCACATGTCACCACGACTCCACCATTGATTGACAGAGCCGGAGGCCCCGACCGACCCATTTTCTGCCAGTCAGCCTGGCTTTGAATCTAAGGCCCGCCCCTATTATAATCTATTTCCTGTAGGACTTTGGAAAAAATGTCAAAGTCCTGAAAACTCATAGGTGCGCCAGCTTTCTGGTGCACCTGAATTTCGGCCTCCAGATATATTGCATCTGAATCACTGTAAAGCTGTACAGAGTAATTCCTCTTTGGCCAGCTACTCAGACTTTTCAGATTCCTGCCAAAACCATCACAAACAATGTCCCACTAATAATGTTTTGACAGTGGATTGTTGTCATTTGGCTGTTATTTAAGGCTCCTGAGCAAGCACAGGTTATTTTCTGTGAGCCTAGCTGTCTTGTGTGAGGAGATTTGACGTGCAGGAAAATAGGACACAAATGAATGTACAAGCCAATTATATCATAAATAACTTGCACTGAATATACTCTGTGATAGAGCAAACAGGGCTATGATAGTGAGACTAGCTGTGCATACACTGATTTAAGTGACTGAATTAAATCAGACAGGTGCTACATACTGATATAATGAGACTAAATGTGTACAGACTGATTTAATTGAGACTAACTGTACACATACAGATTTAAATGAGTCTAACTATAAACTCACTGATTTAATGGACACTTACAGTATAAGCTCTGACTTAATTGAGGCTGACTGTACACAATTAATATAATTGGGGTACACACATTGAGTTAATTGAGGCTAATTGGGGCACAAATTAGAAATCACCCAGGCACGGTGCAAAAATCTCAAAATAGTGGGCGGGGTTACTGCGGAGGCTCCACACTGCCAGAGGATGCTTCGCCGAATACAAAGACACTGCCAATTACAGAGGGAATGCATCGAGAGAGGGAGAAGAAAGGATATGACAAAGTGAGGGAGCACCACAGGGAGAAGCCCATGAAGAGGCCCATGAAGAGGCCCATAGAGAAGTCCATCAAGCACGTCACAGGGAGAGGCACAGGGAGAGGGAAAGGGAGAGGGAAGTGGAGAGGGAAATGGAGAGGGAAAGAGACAGGCACAGACAACCACAGGCAGCAGCACAGGGAGAACCACATCAACCTGTTGCCAGAGGAAAAAGGCACCACAGGGCTGGCAACAGGAGGCCTTACTCTCCCAAGGTATTCTGTCAGCAGTTCTCCTACATCAACTTCACCAAGGAGCAGTGTGTGCGAAGGCTGCGTTTCAGGAAGGACGTGGTCACAGAGCTCTCCCACCTGCTGCAACCAGACCTCGAGCCTCAGACGAGGGTGGGGACGGCTCTCTCAGTGGTAGTCAAGATCACCATTGCTCTCAGTTTCTACGCCAATGAACCTTTCCTTGGAGTATCTCCAACATCTCCCAGTTTGGCACCCATTGCTCCCTCCATGAGGTAACAGATGCTCTGTACAGAAGGAGGAGGGGCTACATCTTCCCCATGCGCAGAGAGAAGCAGCTAGAGCGTGCATGTGGCTTTGCCAGGACAACGGGCTTCCCCATGGTGCAGGGTGCATTGACTGCACCTATGTCACTTTGAAGGCACTGTGTCACAATCCAAAGATCTTCCATAACCGCAAAGGCTACCACTCACTAAATGTCCAGTTGCTGTGCGACCACACATGCAAACTAATAAACGTGAATGCCCGCTATCCTGGCAGCAGCCACAATGCCTTCATCCTGTGCCAGACCGGAGTGCCAGCTCTTTTGCAGCCCTCAAATGAAGCTCGCGGCTGGCTGCTTGGAGACATGAGCTATCCGCTCTCCACTGGCTCATAACTCCCCTCCACAATACCACCACACCTGCTCAGCACTCGAACAATGAGAGCCATGCCACCAACAGGAACATCACTGAGCAGATCATCGGAGTGCTGAAGCAACAGTTCCGCTGCTTGACCGCTCCGGAAGATTCCTCCAGTACTCGCCTAAGTGGATGTCCCTATTCGTCATTGTCTGCTGCATACTGCACAACCTGCAATCATGAGGGCACAGCCTTTGCCATCAGGCATAGCCGCACCACATCAGGAGGAGGAAGGGCAGAAGGAGCAACAGCAGGAGGACGAGGAGGATGAGGAGCAGCAGCAACAGCAGGAGGACGAGGAGGACCAGGAGGAGCAGCAACAGCAGGAGGACGAGGAGGAGCAGGAGCAGGAACGAGGAGACAGCGACTCCATTGCGATCCTGCAAGGGAACATCTCATCAGAGCTCGTTTCCACTGATTTCCATCCCACTTCCCGGTTCGTGTGGATGTCCCCATCACCACATCAATTTGCCCTTCCATACCAAAGCTCCAACTCTAAAATGAGAGACAAGAGCAAATATTAAACATTCCAATCACCATTTATCAAACAACATCACCCTTGTGCATTTCCTTATAGTCCCTTTTTCGTTCACATATTCTACCACTCCTCCGCAGTGTCGCCCCTGTGGCTGCAGAGTGGCTGGTGGAAGGCTGCTGTGTGTCAGGGCCAGAGACTACAGATGGCCTTGTAGGACACCCTTGACCAGCTCCAGTCATGGAAGGCCCAGCGGCAGACTGCACCCCCTCAGGCTGCGCGGCGGCAGTCTGGGCTGGCTGGGTGACAGGCAGCGACAAGTGCAATGGTGGAGAGGCAGTGCTGGGATAAGGATGCTGTCATCCTGAGAGTGGACAGCAGGTTCCTGCTCCACTGACCCGGTGCCACAGATTGATGGGCTGCTGTGACATCGTCTGATGGTTTGACAATGTCTGTACAGAAACACTGATTTAATTGACACTGACCATACACACACTGATTTAATTGACACTGGGGGGCCTCAATCTATACTCCAGAGGCGTCATTGTGGAGGTTGTGCTTGCAGAGGCAATGGGCTCAATGCTGGCAACGGAACGCCTCCTGCACACTGTGCGTGGCAGGTAGGCACGCAGGAGAAGGCGGCGCCGTCTCCAATGGCTCCAGAGGCAGCGGGTAAGGGACACAGCAGACATGGATGCCTAACATAGAGAAGGGCCTGGAAATGGCAACTCACCTCAATGCAGAGAGGTGGCACAGGAAGGACTTGCCGTGAGGACGAGAGTCAGGTATGCTGGCCCCCGCACCTGATAGTGGGCAAGATAAAAAGAAGGCAGGATTCACAGGAGGAAGATGCTTGCCAGCAGCAGGCTGCAGAGGCCGAGGATCATAAAGCATGAGGGTGAAAGCAATGAGCCAGCTGCCAAAGGAGGAGCCGACCATAGAGTTGGGGGAAGAAGGCCCTATTGTGCAAGGGTCTACTGACAGCAGTTTTCCTTCATGAACCTTACGGATAACCAATGTCTCCGCAGGCTCAGATTCAGGAAGGACATCATCAGGGAGGTGTGCAATCTTTTGCGGCCAGATCTGCAGCCTCAGACAAGGCTGAGGACAGATCTGAGCATTAAAACCAAAGTGACCGTAGCACTAAATTTCTACGCCACTGGCTCTTTCCAACCTGCCATTGCAGACATTTCGAACATTTCTCAGTTCTCCGCCCATCGTTCCATCCGTCAAGTGACAGATGCTCTCTATAAGAGAATACATTTCTTTCCCGATGAGCAGGGAGAAGCAGGTGGAGTGGCAGACTGGATTTGTGCGCTTTGCGGGCTTCCCCAGGGTTCAGGGTGGCATAGACTGCACCCATGTCGCATTGAGGGTGCCACAAAACAATGCGGAGATGTTCATCAAGTGAAAGGGATTCCACTCCCTCAACGTGCAGCTGGTGTGCGACCATCACCGCACGATCATGGCATTTCATGCCTGGTATCCTGGCAGCAGCCACGATACCTTCATCCTGCACCAGACCGGTGTGCCCGGCATGTTTCCGGCCAAACCGAAATTGCGGGTGGCTGCTTGGTGACAAGGGCTTCTCACTGTGCACTTGGCTGCTGAGTCCCCTTTGCAAGCAGCAAGCCTACAATGACTCTCATTCAGCCACCAGGTGCTTAATTGAGCAGTGCATCGGGATCCTTAAGCAGAGGTTCCATTGCCTGGACCACTCTGGTGGTGTGTTGCAGTACTCGCCTAAGTGGGTCTCCCTATTTGTGGTCGTCTGCTGCATGCTTCACAACCTGGCAATCATTAGGGCCAGCCATTGGAGGATGAGCAGCAGTCAAAACTGAGGAGGAGGCGCAGGAGGAGGAGGAGGCGCAGGAGGAGGAGGGGGCACAGGAGGGGGAGGAGGAGGGCCAGGATGCCGGTCACCAGCCACGCAGGAGGCGTCATCGCCATCCCAACCCTGCAAGGGAGGTGCAGACCCATCTCATTGCTGCTCATTTCCGATGAGTTAATGCCCACTTCACCCTTCATCTTTGCATTTCCATGGCCATCCCAATGAGCCCTTTCACACATTATTGCCAACAGTGAAATGATACACACACAGCTGTGGGAACACAAAATAAAGATTTATTACAGAATACAGAAAGGTGCAAAAAACATATACAATCATTTCTTACCCTTGTGCATCTCCTTATAACTCCTCTTATGCAAGCCTATTCTGGTAGTATGCCACAGTGTCTCCTCTGTGGCTGCCTCATGGGTCTGGGAAGGCTGCTGTCTTTCAGGTGCAGAAGCTACAGATGTCCTTCGAGGATGCCCTCGACCAGCTCTAGCTCTGCAAGGACTGGCTGCAGACTGGGCAGCACCCACCTGGGAGGGTTCAGTCGTCCATGTCTCGGGCGGCGCCATGCTTGAAGGCAATAGCGGAGTGACAGGACTGGGGTCAGGAATGGTGTGATCCTGAGAGGGCACATCATCATCCTAGTCCGAGGATCCTGCACCAGTCCCCGGGGGCAGTACGTCACCATCGCCACCAATCTGGCGTGACGCGACACCGGATGGTTCATAGAAACATAGAAACATAGAAAATAGGTGCAGAATAAGTCATTTGGCCGTTTGAGCCTGCAGCACCATTCAATAAGATCATCGCTGATCATTCCCTCAGTATCCCTTTCCTGCTTTCTCTCCATACCCCTTGATCCCTTTAGCCGTAAGGGCCATATCTAACTCCCTCTTGAATATATCCAATGAACTGACATCAACAACTCTCTGTGGTAGGGAATTCACAGGTTAACAACTCTCTGAGTGAAGAAGTTTCTCCTCATCTCAGTCCTAAATGGCTTACCCCTTATCCTTAGACTGTGTCCCCTGGTTCTGGACTTCCCCAACATTGGAAACATTCTTCCTGCATCTAACCTGTCTAACCCCGTCAGAATTTTAAACGTTTCTATGAGGTTCTTCTGAACTCCAGTGAATACAAGCCCAGTTGATCCAGTCTTTCTTGATAGGTCAGTCCCGCCATCCCGGGAATCAGTCTGGTGAACCTTCGCTGCACTCCCTCAATAGCAAGAATGTCCTTCCTCAGGTTAGGAGACCAAAACTGTACACAATACTCCAGGTGTGGCCTCACCAAGGCCCTGTACAATTGTAGCAACACCTCCCTGCCCCTGTACTCAAATCCCCTCGCTATGAAGGCCAACATGCCATTTGCTTTCTTAACCGCCTGCTGTACCTGCATGCCAACCTTCAATGACTGATGTACCATGACACCCAGGTCTCTTTGCACCTCCCCTTTTCCTAATCTGTCACCATTCAGATAATAGTCTGTCTCTCTGTTTTTACCACCAAAGTAATGGCAGCTGCCACATCGCCCACGACACGCGGCATCACAGCTGGATCCACATGGTCTCTCTGGAAGTGCACCATCGCCTGCACACTGTCAATGATGGGCTCCATGGAATGAACAGAGCTGTCGACAATGTGGGAGGCGGACTCCTCCACGCTCCTGACCACTTGCGACAGGCTCTCGGGCACGCTTGTCATTGCCCCCAACGTCTGCAAATGCATGGCCTTCACCCTTTTTTCAGAAGCCCCAACATCGATGGGCTCATCTGAATTCTCCTGAGCAGAACTCCTGTGCGAACTCGCCTCCCGGAGAGATGGCACCTGAGGTTCCCTCTGCCCGCTCGACCCCGGTGCAACACCCAGTGCAGACCCCTTTGCTAATTCTAACTATTCCAACCACGTACTCCCAGTATCTGAGCTGGAGTGTGCGAGTGTAGGAAGCAGTGGCATGGTGCTGGCAGCACTGTCCCCCTCTTCCTCGCCCTCACCGGACATGCCGGCAATACCTGCAATGGGCTCAAATGTCTCGTGCTGAGGCTGGCTCCCACTCGCCTCAAGGGCCTCGGTCTCGCTGTGGCTCACACCCAAGGTCTCATCTGCAATCGTAAATAGCACAAGGGGTCCCGTGAGTGTGAAGCAAAGCATTGCATCATGCAGCAAGCAACTTGCACACAATCATAACTAATTGCCTGGTAGGCGCTTGGACTTACATGGAGAGATGGCATTAAGGGAAGGCCTTCACTTACCGATGCTGCCCCCAGTGGGATCCACACGATCGGCAACGTGTGGGCCCACTAGCCGCTGTGCCTTTTCTTCAATATGAGTCAGCTGCTGGATATCGGCCTTGCCCCCACCAGTCCTCTGTTGCTCCAAATGATTGTGAGATACCTTGACCTGCAAAGCAAAGAAGGGTTACTGAGTAGCAGTGTCATGAGGCCTTGGCAATGGGTGCAAGTGTGGGGCCATTACATGCAGGTGTAACCAAGACATGAAAGGGAGCCTCCATTGCGGTTATGCACACATAGATATACATGCCTCACCAATCAAATGGTGCTTCAGTGACTATATCGTGAAGGTGGGAAATAAGAGAAGGTGAAGGAGGAGCTCGCAGATGGAAGGTGAGTACATGTACTCACTTTCTTCAGTCAAATGATGTAATTCAGCCTTTTGCGGCATTGGGTGGCAGTGAGGTCATGAATGGAGGTCCCTGACACCTCCACAGCGCTCTCTCTCCACGCATTGACATGGATGGCATGACTGGGTCGTCCGGTGTCTGGATAGAGAATGCACCTCCTTCCCTCCACAGCTTGGACCAGGATCAAGATCCGAGAAGTGGCTTGCCCTCCTTAAACCTCTAGCATTAGGCATTCCTTCTCAAGCAATAGAGCCAACCTCAGTGCTCAGGGCCTTTTAAGACGGCCAGAGAGCAGCTACCTCGTGATCAGTAAACAGACATCAGCTGAATTTCACGGCCTAATCGGCCACTCCGCCTCCTTCTTCTTCTTCTTCTTAGGCAGTCCCCTGGAATCGAGGATGACTTGCTTCCACACTAAAATGAGAAATTAGTTCTAAGGTGACTGATGAAACTAATGTGGGATCGACAGTCTCTGTCACAGGTGGGGCAGATGGTGGTTGGAGGGACGGATGGGTGGGGTGCTTGATTTGTCGTACGGTCCTTCCGCTGTTTGTACTTGGCTTCCGCGTGCTCCTGTCAAAGAGACTCGAAGTGTTCGGCACATTCTTGGATGCTTCTCCTCCAATTTGAGAGGTTTGGGCCAGGGATTCCTAAGAGTCGGTGGGGATGTTGCATTTTTTCAAGGAGGCTTTGAGGGTGTCGTTGAAGCGTTTTCTCTGCCCTTCTGGGGCTCACCTGCCGTGACGTAGCTCGGGGTAGAGTGCTTTTTTCGGGAGTCTAGTACCGGGCATGTGAAAAATGTGGCCCACCCATTGAAGTTGATCGAGCGTGGTCAATGCCTTGATGCTGGGGACGTTGGCCTGAGAGAGAACGCTGATGTTGGTGTACCTATCCACCCCCACACCGCTGCAAAGAGCCCATTCCCGCCACCAATACCGCTCCTTTTTTCAGCAATATTGTTGAATTTCACTCCAGTGGCCTTGCGGCGATAATGCATGGCAAAAAGTGTTAGGTGTGCCTCGTTTCGAGCAGTGGGAAATTGCGGCCCCAAACTGTATACACACTGATTTAAATGACACTGACTGTACACACACTGATTTAAATGACACTGACTGTACACACACTGATTTAATTGACATTGACTGTACACACACTGATTTAAATGACATTGACTGTACACACACTGATTTAAATGACATTGACTGTACACACACTGATTTAATTGACATTGACTGTAAACACACTGATTTAATTGATACTGACTGTACACACACTGATTTAATTGATACTGACTGTACACACGCTGATTTAATTGATACTGACTGTACACACACTAATTCAATTGACACTAAGGTGCCGAAGTTGCCTCTTCCCTTTAAGGCCTGTTACCATTGGAAATCAGCGACCATGCTGCAGAGTGGAGTGGCGGCTGACTTTTCGTGGAACAGCCTCCGATTGCCCAATTACCCTGCTGCGGTTTCCCAGCGGTGTGCATCACTGCACCACTTCCCCCCCACTTCCGCGGCGGTGATGGCCAGCACTCCTAAGTGCGTCATCACTGCGCGCACCGCTGAGGTCCCAGGCCGGAAGCAACATTTCGCTATAAAAGTGGTCCAACCGCTTGGAGGTGCCAAGAGTTGCTTTTTTAGGGTGGTGCATAGTTCCTGATGCACACCGCTTGAGTGCCTTAAAGGTGTGTAGCTTTGTGTTGATTTTGTGTCTGCGACTTTTTCCCGTTATTTCAGAACCAGTGCAAGGATACAGTGTGCTCTGCTTTGCGAGTGCTGGAGGTACCTTCCACCTGCAGAACAGGGAGACCTTGAGGAGGCTGGGCTTGGGGGAGGACTTTGAAATCGGGATAATGTTGGCAGGCCAACGCCTCTTGAACATTGTGCATGCCGCCGAGGTATGGAGAAGAAGGCGGCACCGGGAGCAATGGCTGCAGAGGCAGCAGGCAAGGGCCGCAATTATCATTGTGGCCCAGCATGGAGAGGGCCAGGGAGATGGCGACAGAGGGGAGGCAAGAGAGGTGCCACAGGAAGGCCCTCATCAAGGGTGTCCCCTAAGGAGGAGAGTTAGGTACATGGACGCCCCACAACAGATACTGGGCCAGCAGGAGAGGAGGCAGCTTGCAGTGGACCCAGATGCTGGGCAGCAGCAGCCTGCAGAGGTGGAGGAGGCAGCAGAGCAGCAGAGAGAAGCCAATGAGCCACATCACAGAGCTAGACGGCTACACAGAGATGGGGGCGCCAGGCCTCATCGAGAAAGCCAGCAATTCTCATACAGGGATATAAAAGATCAGTGCCTGTGTAAATTTGTTTCACTAGCTGCAATCTCCTGCAGGCAGAATTGGAGCCACAGACATGGGAGAGGACAGTGCTGAGCGTGGCTTCCAAGGTCACTATCGCCCTGAACTTTGATGCAACTGGGTCCTTCCAAGCCGCCACTGCGGACATGTGCAACATCTCGCAGTTTGCAGCCCATACATTGATACGAGAGTTCACAGATGCTCTGTATAGGAGGAGGGCTGACTACATCGCATTCCCCATGACCAGGAACAAGCAATTGGAGCAACAGACTTCATTCCTGCACATTGTGGGCTTCCCCAGGATCCAGGGGGTCACTGATTGTACCCATGTCGCTCTCAGGGCACCCCAACACACTCCTGAGCAATTCCAAAACCGCAAGGGATTCTTCTCCCTCAATGTTCAACTGGTTTGCGACCACAACTGCAAGATTATGCAAGTGGATGCCTGTTAATCTGAGATGCAAGGCATCCTCCATTGTGAATGTGCTCACATATAGGCCGAGCAATCAACAGCTACTTTATCTACTAAGTAGTGCTGGTGAGAAAGAAGTTAAGGTGAAGGAGAGTGTGGCAGATGTAATGTGGGGAGGTAGGGGAACATGTACTCACTTTCATCAGTCGATTAAGGTCAGTTAGCCTTTTCCTGCATTGGGAAGGGGTGCGCTGATGAATGGAGATCCCTGAAACCTCCTCCCCAATCTCCCTCCAGGCTTCGGTGAAGACGCTCCGAATGGTGTCCCACCAACTTTCAGGGAAGAGTAGCCATCTCCTTCCCTCCACAGCATCCATTAGAGTCTCGAGCTCTGCATCGCTGAAGCGGCTGGCCCTCCTCAAACCTCCCTTGCAGCCATGTCCTTGGATGCAAGTCAGAATGAACTCACGACACAGCTGTAAAACCTGTTCTTTAAGAAGGTAATGGAGCAGCTGCTCATTAGCATCAAATGGTTAGGAGCGAAATTTCGTGGTCCAAACACCATGCCACTAAAAGCAGCCCTACCACCGGTCATTACCACTCGGCTCCCTTTTGAGCCCGAAAAAAAGCAGGATTTCCCTCTTAACACCATCCCAACCATATCAGCGGTAAGGGACACAGAAACCGATGCGCACACTCCGTTTCAGTCGAAGGGCACTTTCGGCTCCTAACTGTACACACACTAATTTAATTGACACAGACTGTACACTGTCATATATTCACAGAGCACAGCACACACAGCTTCCTACATGGCAGGCAGCTCTCTCGGAAGCCTCCGGAATCTGCCTGGTTCTGATTATTATTAACTCTGCAGTTGCAGTACACAATACGTCCACATCCACAGTGTGGAGCTACAAACATTACAAGCTTACAGACATTATACTTCTCCTTCCTTAATGAAGACGTCATTATAACAAACATCATACTTAACTTTCATTTTTATACATAACACAGGATATAAACTTATTTTTTTTCATATTTACAAATTTAACTTTACCACTTGTTTTCTGTTTCGAAGAGGATACCTCCGCTCTCGAACAGAACCTTCCAAATCTGGTGTTGATTTCACACTCATTTGAGGCTCATCCTGAGGAACGTTTTCCTCCACAGAATTTCCTTGATTTTCATTTGAACTCACTCTAACTTCAGGCTCTTTGTTTTCCTGACTCGGACTCAGACTTTCATTCTGATTCTCTCCTGGATTTGTTTCCAGTACATTGGATTTAGGATTTGCTATTGGTATATCAAAACTATCTGATGAGTCAGAAATAATGGAATCATTCCCACCTTCAACACTTTCAATGTCTGTAGGTAAAATATGATCAATGTGAACAAACCTAACCTGTCCATTATCAAACATCTTTACCAAATATGTGCGAGGACCACATATCTTCACCATTCTTCCGGGTAACCACTTTAACCATTTATGGTGATGATTCTTCATTCTCACCTTCTGGTTTAATTTCCTATTTCTCTCTTTTACTCTACCTTTATCATGATTCTCTTTCTGTCTTAATTGTGTCTCTTCTACGGACTGTGCCAAATTTGGCTTTAACAACGAGAATCTGGTTCGTGGCTGTCGTTTGAGAAACAACTCTGCTGGTGTTCTACCAGTAGTTGTATGAGGAGTATTTCGATATGTAATCAAAAAATTAGCCAATTTGTGATCCAATGACAACTGTCGTTTCCTTGGATTTGGATCTAACATTTGTTTTATGAGGGCACGTTTTACAATTTGTACAGTGCGCTCTGCTGCACCATTCGAAGCAGGATGGTAAGGTGGAACCTTGGTATGTTTCACACCATTTTTGCTCGTGAATTGTGCAAATTCTTCTGAACGAAATTGTGGTCCATTATCCGAAACAATCTCTTCAGGGAGGCCAAATGAAGAAAATAAGTTTTGTAAAATGTCCAATGTTTTACTTGTTATTATTTTCCACATTGGAAACACTTCAACCCACTTCGAATGGCTATCATTCACAATGAACAATTGTTGTCCTTCTAACTCAGCAAAATCAATATATAGCCTTTGCCACACCCTGGGAGGCCATTTCCATGGCTGTAATGGTGCTGGTGGTGGTTGCTTGCTTACCGATTGACATGTCGTACACTGACTCACGATGTACTCTGTATCTTTATCAAGACCTGGCCACCATAAATAACTGCAGACAAAACTCTTGGTCAAGCACATTCCCAGGTACTGGTTATGGAGGTCTCCTAATAATTTGGACCTGAATTTAATTGGTATAACCACTCTTGCACCCCACATGATACAATCTTTATCGACTGATAATTCATTCCTACGAATGAAGAATGGATGTGTATCTTTGTCTGTTACCTAGTTTGGCCATCCATTTGCAATATACTCATACATGTTTGACATAACTGGGGCACGTTTGGTTGCTCTACCAATCTCTTCAGCTGTGACTGACAGTTCATCAATGTATGAAAAATAAAACACTTCGTCCCTATCGGGTGTAACTTGTGATGGGGTTGGTAATCTAGACATTACATCAGCATTACTGTGATCAGCTGATCATCTGTATTCAATATCATCTGTATATGCTGACAAAATCAAAGCCCATCTCTGCATTTGGGCTGCAGCTAATGTTGGAACTGGGGACTTTGGATGGAGGATTGCTGTTCGGGGCTTATGGTCCGTAACGATGGTAAACTTATGACCTCACAAGTATTTGTGAAACTTCTTGACCCCAAACATTAATGCCAAAGCTTCCCTTTCAATTTGCGCATAATTACTCTCACTGGCACTGAGAGTGCGTGAAGCAAAAGCAATTTGTCTCTCCTCCCACTATGTGATACATGAGAGATCACTGCCCCAACTCCATACGGAGAGGCATCACATGCTAGCTTAATCTCCTTAGATATGTCATAGTGAACTAACATGGTGCTTTCTACCAATTTGCTTTTACACTCCTTGAATGCTGTATTGCATTCTTTTGACCACTTCCAATGGACCTGTTTTTTCAATAGTTCATTCAGTGGATGTAATACTGTAGCCAAATTTGTTAGGAACTTCCCATAATAGTTCAAAAGACCCAAGAATGAACAAAGTTCAGTGACATTCCTGGGAGTGGGTGCATTTCTGATTGCATCCAGTTTTTCCTTGGTCGGGTGTAAACCATCTTTGTCTACTCTGTACCCTAAGTACTCCACTGAGTTTTTAAATAACTCACACTTACAAGCAAACACACGTACTCTGTGCTTCTCTAGCCGTTTGAGGACTTCATTCAATATGTTATTAGGAATTTGCCTATTTGGTGCTGAAATTAGTATGTCATCCAAATAACATACTACCCCTTCAATACCTTGCAAAATCTGGTTCATCACCCCTTGGAATATGGCAGGGGCGGAAGACGCTCCAAACGGTAGCCTATTAAATTGATATAGGCCTAGATGAGCATTTATAGTCAAACATGACTTGCACTCCTCATCTAGTTCAAGCTGTAAGTAGGCATTCATAAGATCCAGTTTTGAGAAGATCTGACCACCTGTCAGTGTTGTGAACAAATCTTCTACATTTGGCAATGTATTGGGGACATTACCCTCTAGAACCTGGTTTACGGTTACTTTATAATCACCACACAATCTTACCTTACCATCAGACTTAGGTACAACAACAATGGGTGTAGCCCAATTACATCGATCTATTTTACAAATAATGTTCTCAGTCTCTAGTCTTTTGAGTTCTTGCTCAACTTTCTCCTTGAGTGCATATGGTACGGAACGTGGCTTGTAGTAAACTGATCTAGCCTCCTTCTGTACCCTGACACTCGCATTGAAGCCTTGGATCGGACTGCCCGTTTCGCAAAACACCTTCGGATACTTCTTGATAACCTCATCCGTTGATGAAAATCTCGCTTCCAAACAGAAAATCTCATTCCAATCCAGCTTCAGTGAGCTCAACCAATTTCTTCCTAGTAAGGCAGACTTGTCTCCTTTCACTACTATTAGAGGCAAGTTCTGAAATTGATCTTTATATTTCACCGGTACGGTGATACGACTTACCACAGGAATTTTCTCTCCCGAGTAGCCTCGCAGCTCTATCTTGGATTTCTCCAGTTGAAAATCATGCAATTTGTCACGGTATAGTGACTCCGGTACTACACTCACAGATGCACCCGTGTCAATTTCCATGGATATCTTGAATCTCGCAATATCTATGTGGATTTTGATGCTTTCCGAATCGCTGTCCGTTAACCTCGTGCTCCTGATGACGTGTAACTCTAACATCTCCTCGTCCTGTTGTTGTTCTTCCATGCTATGTAGTCTCTTGGGATCTCTACTCATAGCTTTGAACTTTGAACGCTGGACTCATAGCTTTGGAAGCTGATTTACCCTTCACTCGGCTTGCCTTCACAAGATGCCCAGTCTTCCTGCAGAAGAAACACTCTGCCTTCACGTATGGACAACTTTGAGCAATGTGTTGTCCCAGGCACTGATAGCAGGACTTCAATGCTCTGTTACCATTGCCAGTTTCTGAGACCTTGGGGCCCAACTACCTTTTACTTTTAACCTGTGGGCGATTCACCTCGGTTGCCTGATGACTGGAAATAGTATGCAATTCTCGGGAATATTTTCGACCATGTTCCTTGACATAGCTGTCTGACACGCTAAATCAAATGTTAAGTTAGGTGTTGTCAATAACTTTCTTCTGATCGCATAATTTTTCATCCCACAAACAAAGCAGTCACGCAATGCCTTCATGTATGGGCAACTTTGAGCAATGTGTTGTTCCAGGCACCTATAGCACGACTTCGATGCTCTGTTAGAATTACGAGTTTCTGAGACTTTGAGTCCCCTCCGTCTTTTACTTTGAACCTGCAGGTGATTTACCTCAGTTGACTGATGACCGTAATTATTATTTACTTCTCGGGAATATTGTTCGGCCATGCCCATCGACCTCGCTGTCTGACAAACAATCTCAAAAGTCAAGTCATCCGTCGTCAATAACTTCCTTCTGATCGCATCATTTTTCACCCCACAAACAAAGCGATCCCGTAATGCTCGGTTTTGAAAGTTTCCAAAATTACAGTGCATCGAAAGCTTTTTTTAATGCTACGATGTAATTACTGTTACTTCATCAGCCTTTTGATTCCAAATCCCGAAACGATAACTTTCAGCAATTTCTAATGGTTTGGGGTTACAGTGCTGCTCCAGCTTCATTAAAATCTCTTCAAGCGTTGTGTCCTTTGGCTCATCAGGCACAAGCAGATTTACAAGGGTTTCATACAATGCCGGACCCACCTCCGATAAGAAGATCGCTTTCTTACGTTCCAACACATCCCGGTTCTGGACTGCATTGTCTGGAACTTCAATTATGTTATTTGCAGTGAAATACATTTCTAACCGATCCACATACGTTTTAAAACGTTCCCGGTCGTGTCTATATTCCCCCAAATGTCCGATTACACCTGCCATTTTAATCTCTAGCTGTTCACACCATGTGCTGTATTTTACCTCGGATTTTGTAGCTTTTTCCAAAGACAGAAACTTCCAAAGTCTCTCTGTCGGCTGGCTGAATCCTTCCCCAACAAAATTTAAGCTTTAAATCATCTGAAAAATCCCATCTAATCGCCAAATGTGGTATATTCACAGAGGACAGCACACACAGCTTCCTACATGGCAGGCAGCTCTCTCGGAAGCCTCCAGAATCTGCCTGGTTCTGTTTATTATTAACTCTGCAGTTGCAGTACACAATATGTCCACATCCACAGTGTGGAGCTACAAACATTACAAGCTTACAGACATTATGTACACATACTGATTTAATTGACACTGACTGTACACACACTGATTTTATTGACACTAACTGTACACACACTAATTTAATTGACACAGACTGTACACACACTGATTGAATTGACACTGATTGTACACACACTGATTTAATCGACACTGACTGTACACACACTGATTTAATTGACACAGTAAGTACACATACTGATTTAAAGGACACTGACTGTATACATACAGACTTAATTGACACTAACTGTACGCACACTGATTTAATTGACACTGACTGTACAACTCTGATTTAAGGGGCACTAACTGTACTCACACAGATTAAATTGATCCTGACTGTACACACTCTGATTTAATTGACACTGACTGTACACACACTGATTTAATTGACAATGACTGTACTCACACTTACTTCATTAAAAATAATTGTACACACAGGTCTGATTGATATTATCTGTACACAGTTGTTTAACTGAAACAGACTGTACACGCACGTGTTTAATTGTCACTGACTATACTCACCAATTTAATTAACACTGACTGTACTCACACTGATTTAACTGACACTAACTGCACACAGTAATTTGATGGATATTGACTGTACCCACACCGATTTAATTGACACTGGGCTAGATTTGACACTTTTGTGCTTATCGCCCAAAAATGAGTGTTATTTCCGGCGTGGGCGGTAAAAATGGGTTTTCAGATTGCCGGCTTCTCGCCCATTCTCAAAGCACCTAGTCTCCATTTTTGAAATTGGGCATTACTGCGAGCGATATGAAATGGGCGGTAACATTAAATCTCGCTAACCTTCTGCCGCAAAGTGTCGCCGTCCTTAGCAACGGCATGGCAACACTTGATTCCCGTGATTCAAAAGGTTAAGGGTCATCATGACATGCGCAGAAGAGGAGACAGAGAGAGAGGGAGCAGAGAGGGACTGAAAGCGTGTGTGGGTGTGGTGTGTGCCTGTTTGGCTGTTGTGGGAGGCATGAGGGAGATTCACCAGCAGCAAAAAGCCTACTAAGCACCAAGAACATAGTTGGCACTGAGTTTTTGTCCAAAAAATAATATGTAACATGGAAAGGATACTGGAGGCCCTGGAGCTGGTAGCCAGGAACATTGGTGGCAGAGGGCTCCCAGTGATCCCGGTGCGCAGCACTGCACTCCAAGGTGTAGTGCTTCCGGCTCGGAGCACATTCCCACCTCGAGACCGTCCTCTCCCGTATCCGTCCAAGTAGCGGTTCAGCCATCATCACCCCCGCCACCCCTCCCACCACCCCCGAATGAAGCATTGCCTGAGGAGCTCCTCTGCCAGGTGGCTTGGAGTCAGGACGGGAAGGGGTAGAGGTGGGGATGAGAAGCGGGGGGGGGGGGGGCAAGGGTCTGTTCTGCAGAAATACTCGTGATTTCAGACAGCTGTTTGGTTTAAATGTTTTTTATTGCACAAAACCTTGTTGCGCATTGGCTCAGATAGCTGCACCGTTACACGCTGGTAATTCCTTAACGTCAAAGGGTATAATTACACTTAACTTCAATCAACTTAAACTTTAACTGTCACCAAGGTGCTGCCCACCATTGATGTATGACCTGCACACCCAGCAGTGTGTCAGCCTTGTAAATAACTCCAAAGTTCTTTCAGGAAAACCGATCATTGATGAGCTCCTGATGTAAAGCTCTTGCAGCTATCATGCCACCACAGGCCCTTTCATGTGGTCTATAGGGGGGCGGGGGCATGGCTTCAGTGTCAGCCTGATTGTCTGGGCCGATGTCAGCGTCCGCCTCCTTATCCTCCTCTTCCTCTCTCTGGTGAGGTGGACTGTCAGACTCATCAGGCAATTATTGTCCCCTCCTGATAGCCAAGTTGTGCAGCATGGAGCACACCACCAGGAATTGAGCTACCTGCTCAGGGTGGTATTGGAGCTCGCCTCCTGCATGGTTCAGGCATCTAAAGCGCTGCTTCAGCACTCCAATGGTTTTCTCCATGATGTTGCGTGTGGCTCTGTGGCTCTTGTTGTATCGCCTCTCAGCTTCGGCGTGGGTGTCATGCAGGGGGGTCATCAGCCAGGTGGCGAAGCCATTTCCTTTGTCAGCAAGCATCCAGCATTGACCTTGTGGCTGATTGTTAAACAAGTCAGATACAGTGCTCTCACGCAGGATGTGAGCATCATGGATGCTGCCCGGAAATTTAGCATTCACTGCATAATAATTTGCTGGTGGTCGATAACGAGTTGGACATTCAGGGAGTGGAATGCCTTGTGGTTCCTGAAAACCTCTGCATCCTGAAAAGGTGCCCACATCACAATGTGCGTACAGTCTATTGCTCCCTGCACCTTGGGGAAGTTTGCAATTCTGGAGAATCCTAGAGCCCTCTCACTCTGTGCCTCTCTGGTCATAGGGAAGCTGATCAAGTCCCTCGTGCATGCATACAGGGCTTCAGTGACCTGTCTAATGCAGCAATGTGTGGCATGCTGAGACAGACCGCAAATGTCCTGCCAGCTGAGGCCTGAAAAGAACCCGAGGCGTAGAACAACAGTGCCACGGTGACTTTGACCTCAACAAACAGTGCAGTACTGATGATGCTGGCAGGCTGCAGATCTCCTCTTATGAGCTGGCATATCTCAATAATAACCTCTTTGTGGAAGCGCAGGCTCCGAAGGCAGGTGGTGTCGGGCAAGTCGAGGTAAGACCGCTTCTCTCTGTACCTGCGGTGGGTGTAATGTCTGGTCCTCCTCATCAGTCTGTCACGTCTTACATTGGGCACATAATGCTGTGGAGCGTACCTTCGGCCATCTCGTGCCTGCAGCATGTAACTGATCATCAAGAGAGGGGGAGAAAGGACAGGCCCCATTGCAATAGCCTCTGTTTTCCACCGATTGGTCACAAACAATGAATGTCCCAACGAAGACACCTATTAAATTCCAATTGGTCACAGTATGGTCAAGATGTTTGTACAGATGTTCACATCAACTCCAACGACCTCCAGAGTACATCCAAATGCCCCCAAGGTTGAAGCAGAGCAGCCTTTTATAGGATGCGACATGTGATGTAGAACATGGCGTCCATAACGCTGTGATTAGTTCAGAACAGGTCCACTTTTTCTGGGTGGTTATTTGGGCGAGCGATATTGTGGGTGATTATGTGTGCGGGGTGGTGAAAGTGATGGTTGGGCAATCCCCTGGGCGTTAGTTTAGCCAAATGAGCTCTTTACGACAAAAAAAAATGGGCGGGCGGTATTATTGAATTTCGGTATTAATTCCGTGCGGAAAGTAACACTGGGCGATATTATGAGCATTGATTTCGCCCAATCTGATGATTTCGCCCCAAAAAAGTGGTCGGGCGGTATTATTTTTTCCCTACGTTACGCACATGGGGAAAGTAATACTCGCCGATAAGTTTCCGAAAAATGCCCGTCAGTTTCTATTTTGTGGCTAAATGGGCAATATATGGGCGTTATATGTCATTTCAGCGGTAAAATGGACGTTAAGTGGGCATTAAGCATGCAAAAAATAAGGAAACTCTAGCCCACTGACTCTACGCAAACTAATTTAATTGACACTGACTGTACACACACTGATTTAAGGGACACTAACTGTACACACACTGATTTAATGGATACTGACTGTACGCACATTGATTTAAATGACTCTAATTGTACACACACTGATTTAATTGACACTAACAATAAACACAATGATTTAATTGAAACTGACTGTAAACATGCTGATGTAATTGACACTAACTGTACACACAATGAATTAATGGATACTGACTGTACACGCGCAGATATGATTGACCCTGATTGTACACACTCTGATTTAATTGACACTGACTGTACTCACACTTATTTCATTGAAGCTAACTGTACACACACTGATTTGATTGATATTATCTGTACACACAATTAGTTAATCGACACAGACTGTACGCGCACTTGTTTAATTGATACTGACTGTATACACACTGATGTAATTGACACTGACTGTACTTACACCGATTTAATTGACACTAACTGTACACACACAGATTCAATTGAAACTAATTGTACACACACAGACTTAATTAACACTGACTGTTCAGACACTGATTTAATTGAATCTGACTGTACAGACAATGATTTAATTGACATTAACTGTACTCACACTCATTTAATTGACACTGACTGTATAAACACTGATTTAAAGGACACAAATTGTACACACACTGATTTAATGTATACTGACTGTACACACACAGATTTAAATGACTAACTGTACACACAGTGATTTAATTGACACTGACTGTACACACACGGAACTAATTGAAACTGACTGTATTCACAGTGATTTAATAGACATTGATTGTACTCAAACTGATTTCGTTGATACTGACTATACGCACAATGAATTAATTGACACTGACTGAAAACATTCTGAATTAATAGACACTAACTGTGCACAAACTGATTTAAATGACACTGTGCACGAACTGATTTAAATGACACTCTGCACAAACTGATTTAATTGACACTAACTCTACAAACACTGATTTAATTGAAACTGACTGTAGACGCATTGATTTAATTAACACTTACTGTACACACAAAGATTAAATTGACATTGGCTGTACACACACTGATTTAATAGAAACTGAACTGTAAACACACTGATTTAATTAACACTAACTGTACATACACTGATGTATTTGGCATTAACTGTAGAGACACTGATTTAATTGACACTGAATGTACTCTCACTGATTTCATTGACACTAACTGTACAAACACTGATTTTATTGATGTTATCTGTACACGCACTTGTTTAATTGACACTAAATGTACACACACTGATTTATTTGACACTATCTGTAGACACACAGATTTAATTGACACTAACTGTACAAACACTGATTTATTTGACACTATCTGTAGACACACAGATTTAATTGACATTAACTCTACACACACTGATTTAATTGACACTGACAGTACAGACTCTGATTTCATTGATGCTGACTGTACTCACACTGATTTATTTGACACTAACTGTACACACACTGATTTAATTCACGCTGACTGTAAACATGCTGATTTAATTGACATTATCTCTACACACACTGATTTAATTGACTGACTGTACACAAACAGATTTAATTGAAACTGACTGGAAACACACTGATTTAATTGAATCTAACTGTACATACACTGAAGTCTTTGACATTGACTGCAAAAACACTGACTTAATTGACACTGACTGTACTCAACACTCATTTCATTATTACTGACTATACACACACTGATTTAATTAACACTGACTGTACTCTCACTGATTTAATTGTCACTAACTGTAGGTACATTGATTTAATTGACAAACTGTAAACACAATGATTTAATTTACACTGACTGTACACAAACTGATTTATTTGACAATAACTGTACAGACACTGATTTAATTGACACTGTGCACAAACTGATTTAATTGACACTAACTTTACACATGCTGACTTAATTGACGCTAACTGTACAAACATTGATTTAATTGAATTTATCTGTACACGTACTTGTTTAATTGACACTAAATGTAAACACCGTGATTTAATTGACACTAACACACTGAATAAATTGACATTATTTCTACACATGCTGACTTAATTGACACTGACTGTACTCAACACTGATTTCATTGAAGCTGACTGTAGACACACTGATTTAATTAACACTGACTGTACGCTCACTGATTTCATTGACACTATCTGTGCACACGCGTGTTTAATTGACACTAACTGTACACACACTGATTTAACTGACACTAACTGTACACACACTGATTTCATTGACACTATCTGTGCACACGCGTGTTTAATTGACACTAACTGTACACACACTGATTTAACTGACACTAACTGTACACACACAGATTTCATTAACATTGGGCTAGATTTTACACTTTTGTGCAGATTGCCCAAAAATGGGTGTTATTTCCGGCATGGGCGGTAAAAATCGTTTTTCAGATTGCCAGCTTGTTGCCCATTCTCAAAGCCCTTAGTCTCCATTTTTGAAATTGGGTGTTACCACGAGCGATATGAAATGGGCGGTAGCGTTAAATCTCTCTGACCTTCTGTCGTAAAGTATCGCTGTCCTTAGCAACGACATGGCAACGCTCGATTCCTGCGATTCAGGAGGTCAAGGGTCATCATGACATGCGCAGAAGAGGAGACAGAGAGAGAGGGAGCTGACAGAGACTGAAGGCATGTGTGGGTGTGGTGTGGCTGCTTTAGGAGGAAGGAGGGAGAGTTTAGAGCTTTATAACAAATAGGGAAACAAAAATTAACTGTTACCAGCCAGATATTTGCCCGAATTTGGCCTATAATGGAGGGAGATGAGGAGGCGTCACAGCGCGCTGTGGAGACTGACGCTGGCGAGAGCAGTGAGCTGGGAGAGGAGCACATTGGAGGAGAAAAAGAGCGAGGAGGTTCTCCGACAAGACAAATACCTCCCTCCTGCAGGAGGTTGAGTCACGCTGGGGTGATTTGACCCAGGGAGGGTGTGGGAAGCCCACTCCAAAGGAATACCAGAAGTTATGGGCCGAGATAGCAGAGGTGGTCTCGTCAGCGACCAACAAGGTCCGTGAAGCCAACCAATGCTGCAAATGATGGAACGACTTTGTGGGATCCGCAAGAGTAAGTATTACATTTATTTACATGTACTTATGTATTTATATAATTTGATTTGTAACAGTCATGAGTGACTATCAGCAGATGTGAGATTTTCACTTTTACTGGGAATGCTGTAGTCAAAGCCTGCGGTCACGGTGTACGTCTTTAGATAAAGAATGATAATTATCATAATAATCATGATTACATCTGTCGGTTATGTGTTGTATCAGTCCCTGTAACAGTACCTAGCAATGATATCACGCAATGATCTCATGCTATGTCGTCTTGTCACCTTTTACACAAGAAGAAGCTATCGATGATGAGATCCGTGCAGAGGCGAACGGGTGGGGGGCCACCAGTCCCCAGCGACATCACTGACATGAAGGAGCGGGTGCTCACACTCATGGGGAACCTCCGGATGGACACGCAAGCATCTGCAGACCCTGAAGTGATGCGACGTGAGGAAAGTTTACACCATTGCGGGATGTAAAGTCAATAGATGCCACACCCACTCATATCCGAACAATAATATATGATAGATGACTTATAAAATTGTCATAGAAATAATGCTGGCCTAATGAAAATCATTGCAATGCAGAATGTGTTGATGGTCATGAAATATGATGTGTGATGATTTTGATAGCGGTGGTGCTTTTATCGTGCATATGCTGTGTGTTGCGCTGGAATCACCTTGTGACCCTAGCACCCACTTCTCCTCTAATAACCTCTTTTGTGTTTTGCAGCTCAGCCAGCAGCGCGGCCCCAGGCAAGACCAAAGAGGCCAGAATGTGTAGGCGCGGGGCCAAAATTGCCAGACGATCCTACATCAGGTGCTGAGGAGCTCCGATTCTCACCCGCCAATCCGCTGGGTCTGTTCTCTACGGATGAGAGCGCGGACTTCGAAGAACCTGCATCGCCACGCTCCAGAAGCCATTCCACCTCAAAGCCATCTAGTGCTCCTCCGGTCATTCCCGCCTCCACTCTGGAGGTACCGGCCACAAGCACCTCGCCACAGGGCACCCTATTTGTCGCCAGGAAGGCGCCGACTTCGCGGAGGTTTCATGGACGCGGCAGGTCTGGTCCACGAGCGCCACATGAGAGCGGAGAGATGGTACAGTTGTCCAGGAGGACTATAGACATCGGTGACCTGGTCTTCGAAGCATTGGGAGGCATATCCCGACAGCTGGCGGCCATGACTGAGTACATTCTGTGGATAGCGGAGGCCCTGGAGGCGATAGCCAGGAACACTGCTGGCACAGTCCTCCCCGTGGTCCTGGAGCACGGCACTCCATCCCTAGGTTCCGCACCACCACTGCGAACAACAGATGAGAGGCAGGACCAAGATCCTGTTTCTGGATCAGAAAATGTTCCCCCCTCGGCAACCAGCGCTCCCGTACCTGAGGAACCACCGCCTCTGCCTTCATCACTGTTGTGTCCTTAGATGCTCTAGTAATGACTCCACGAGGCAATGTGTTGTACTTGAACTGTAGTGACCTTAGTCCTTTATTTGTTAACTCCAGAGTGAAGATCACACATGGTGGCCTGCCTTTTATACTAGGCCTGGCACACCTGTACAGGTAAACTACAAGTCTCCCACTGCTGAGCCCTCTGGTCACATATTTCATTGATCACCACCTTGTGGAAGCGCAGTCTCCGAAGGCAGGTGTGCTCGGACATGTCGAGGTAAGACCTCTTCTCCCTGTAAGTGCAGGGTGTTTAAGGTCTGGCCCTCATCCTCATTCTGGCACATCTTAAATTGGGCACATAATGATGTGCATCAGGCATTGAGCCATCTGCACTCTGCAGCATCTGCATATTAATCGATGAAGGTTGAGAAATGGCTGGCCCCATTGCAATTGAAGTATAATACCGATTGATCAGAAGCAATAATTTCCTCACTAAGATACACCTACAGTAAACCCCCAATAGTCCAGAGTCTGAAAATATGGCTGTTGAGATGGTAACTTCACCTGAGAAGAACTCCAGAGCCAATCCAAACTCCCCCAAAGTTGAAGCATCCTTTTCAATGAAGCGATCTGCGATTTTAAAAATGGCACCCATACCGCTGTGATTTGTTCAGATCAGTTCCACTTTTTCAGAGCGGTGTTTTGGGCGAGCGATATTGTGGATGAGATGTGTGCGAGGTGGTGAAAGAGACGGTGGGCGATCTCCTGAGCGTTAATGTCGGCAAATGTGATCTTTACAACAAAAATAATGGGCGGTCGGTATTATTGAATCTCAGCGTTAATTACGTGCGGAAAGTAACGCTGGGATATATTATGGCCGTTGGTTTCGCCCATTCTGATGATTCTGCCCCAAAAAAGTGGGCGGGCGGTTTTATTTTTTCTCGGCATTACGCACATGATGCCTATAATGGAGGGAGAGGAGGAGGCATCACAGCACGCTGTGGAGACTGACGCTGGAGAGAGCAGTGAGCTGGGAGAGGAGCACATTGGAGGGCGCAAAAGAGCGAGGAGGTTCTTGAACGAGGCAAATGCCTCCCTCCTGCAGGAGGTCAAGTTACACTGGGGTGATTTGACACAGGGAGGGCGTGGGTAGCCCACCCTAAAGGCCTACCAGAAGATATGGGCCAAGGTAGCAGAGGTGGCCTCGTCGGTGACCAATGAGGAGCATGAGGGCAACCAATGCCGCAAATGATGGAACGACCTTGTCGGATCCGCAAGAGTAAGTATTGCATTTATTTATATGTACTTATGTCCTCACTGACATGGAGGAGCATGTGCTCACACTCGTGGGGAAGCACCCCGGATGACCACGGAAGCATTTGCAGACCCTGAAGTGATGCCACGTGAGTAAAGTATACACCATTGCGTGATGTAAAATCAATAGATGCCACACCCACTCATATCCGAACAATAATATATGATAGATGAATTCTAAAATTATCCTATAAATGATGCTGGCCGAATGAAAATCATTGCAATGCACCATGTGTTGATGGTCATGAAATGTGATGTCTGATGATTTTGATAGTGGTGGTGCTTTTGTCGTGCATATGTTGTGTGTAGCACTGGATTCACCTTGTGACCCTGGCACCCCCTTCTCCTCTAATAACCTCATTTGTGTTTTGCAGCTCAGCCATCAGCACGTCCCAAGGCAAGGCCACAGAGGCCAGAAGGTGGGGGCGCGGGGCTGGACTCGCTGGAAGACCCTACATCTGGTGCTGAGGAGGTCCGATTCTCGCCCGTCAATCCGCTGGGTCTGTTCTCTACGGATGGGAGCACGGACTTCGAGAAACCTGCATCGCCAGGCTCCAGAAGGCATTCCACCCCAAGGCCATCTAGTGCTCCTCCAGCCATTCCCGCCTCCACTCTGGAGGTACCGGGCCCAAGCACGTCACCACAGGGCATCCCATTTGTCCCCAGAGGACGGTGCCAACCCCACAGTGGTTTCGTGGAAGTGGCAGGTCTGGACCACGAGCACCACATGAGAATGGAGAGATGGTACAGTTGTCCAGGGAGACTGTAGACATTGATGACCAGATCCTCGGTGCATTGGGGGGCATATCCTGACAGCTGGCCACCCTGACTCAGTATGTTCCGCGGATGGCGGAGGCCCTGGAGGCGATAACCAGGAATGTTGCTGGCACAGGCCGTCAAGTGATCCCGCAGCGCGGCACACCACCCCTAGGTTCAACACAATGTGCATTGCAATGACTTTCATTAGGCCAGCATTATTTATAGTACAATTTTGGAACCCATGTATCATATTATTTTTCGGATATGACTGGGATATGCCACCATCAATTGACCTTACCTCACGCAATGGTGTATACTTTGCTCACGAGGCAACTCTTCAGGGTCTGCAGCTGCTTGCATGGCCGTCTGGCTGTGCTTCCCCACGAGTGTGAGCACCCGCTCCTCGATATCGGTGATATCAGTGATGACTGGTGGCCTCCCACCCGACAAGCTGGCGATCTGAAAACCCATTTTTACCGCGCACACCGGAAATAATGCCCATTTTTGGGCGATCTGCACAAAAGTGTAAAATCTAGCCCACTGATTTAATTGTCAGTAACTGTGCACACACAGATTTAATTGACACTAACTCTACACACACTGATTTAATTGACAATGATTGTACAGACACTGATTTAGTTGACACTGACTGTGCACAATCTGTTTTAATTGAAACTAACTGTACATATGCTGATTTAATTAATACTGACTGTACTCAGCACTGATTTCATTGAAACTGACTGTACTCTCACTGATTTAATTGACACTAACTGTGCACACACTGATTTCATTGACACTAACTGTACACACACTGGTTTAATTGACACTGGCTGTACACACACTGATTTATTTGATACTGACTGTACACAAAATGATTTAATTGACACTGAATGTACACACTGATTTAATTGACAGTAACTGTACACATGCTGACTTAATTGACACTGACTGTACTCAACACTGATTGTATTGACACTAACTGTGCACGCACTGATTTGATTGATATTATCTGTACACACACTTGGTTAATTGACACAGTCTACACACACTTGTTGAATTGATACTAACTGCACGCACACTGATTTAATTGAAACTAACTGTACACACATTAATTTGATTGACACTGACTGTACAGACACTGGTTTAATTGAAACTGACTGTAAACACACTGACTTAATTGACACTAATTTTACACATGCTGATTTAATTGACACCGATTGTACTCAACACTGATTTAATTAACATTGACTGTACTCTCACTGATTTTAATTTACACTGACGGTACAAACACTGATTTACTTGAAACTGACTGTAAGCACACTGATTTAATTGTCAAAGGCTGTACACTCACTTGTTTAATTGTCACTGACTGCACACACACTGATTTAATTGACAATATGTACACACCCTGATTTAATGAACACAAACTGTACACACACTGATTTAATTGACAATATGTACACACCCTGATTTAATGGACACAAACTGTACACTCACTGATCTAATTGACACTGGCTGCACTCACACTGATTTCATTAGCACTAACTATACACCCACTGATTTAATTGCCACTAACTGTACACACACTGATTTAATTGACACTAACACTATACACACACTCATTTAATTGACTCTGACTGTACACACACTGATTTAATTGACACTAACTCTATACACACACTAATTTAATTGCCACTAACTGTACAAATACTGATTTAATTGACTCTGACTGTACACACTCTGATTTAATTGACACTAACTCTATACACACACTGATTTAATTGACTCTGACTGTACACACACTGATTTAATTGACACTGACTGTACACACACTGATTTAATTGACACTGACTGTACATACACTGATTTAATTGACATTAACTCGATGCACACACTGACTTAATTGACACTGACTATGCAGACACTGATTTAACTGAAACTGACTCTGCACACATTGATTTAATTGACACTAACTGATTTAATTCACACTGACAGTACACACAAAGATATAATTGACACTGAGTGTACAAACACTGATTTAATTGACACTAACTGTAAACACAAAGATTTACTTGACACTGGCTGTACACAAACTGATTAAATTGAAACTGACTGTACTCACACTGATTTAATTGATACTGACTGCACTCATCCTGATTTAATTGACATTATCTGTACACACACTTGTTTAATTGACACAGACTGCACATACACTGATTTAATTCACACTGACTGTGCACACAATGATTTAATTGACATTATCTCTACACACACGGATTTAATTGACATTATCTCTACACACACGGATTTAATTAACACAGACTGTACTCACACTGATTTAATTATCACTGACTGTCAAACAATGATTTACTTTAAACTAACTGTATGCACACTGATTTATTTGACATTAACTGTACACTGATTTATATGACATTAACTGTACACACACTGATTTAATTGATGCTAACTGTACACATCCTGATGTAATTGACATTATCTCTACAGACACTGAGTTAATTGACACTGAGTGTACAGACACTGATTTAATTGAAACTAACTCTACACACACATACTGAATTGACACTGACTACACACACTGATTTATTTGACACTGATTCTGGTCACACTGATTAATTCACAGTTACTGTACTCACACTGATGTAATTGACACTGACACTACATACATTGATTTAACTGATATTGTGTACACACACTGATTTGATTGACAAAGGCTGTACACACACTTGTTTATTTGTCACTGACTGCACACACACTGATTTAATTGACAATAACTGTTCACACACTGATTTAACTGATACTGACTGTACGCACACAGCTTCCTTCGGCACTAACTATACACACACTGATTTATTTGACACTGACTTTCCACACACTGATTTAATTGACACTAACTCCATACACACCCTGATTTAATTGGCACTGACTGTGCAGACATTGATTTAATTGAAACTGACTGTATACACACTGATTTAATTGACATTAGGCTAGATTTTCTATTATTTTTGCATGCATAATGCCCACTTAACGTTCATTTTAATGCTGAAATGAGGTATAACACCCATATATTGACCATTTAGCCACAAAATGGAAACTAAGGCTCATTTCTCGGTCACTTATTGGTGAGGGTTATTTTCGGCATGTATGTAACACCGATAAAAAATAATACCACCCGCCACTTTTTATGGGCGGAAAGATCAGAATGGGCGAAAGCAACACCCATAATATCAACCAGCGTTACTTTCGGCACGTAATTACTGCTGAGATTTAATAATACCGCCCAGCCACTGTTTTTTGTCGTAAAGATCACATTTGCCGAAACTAACGCCCAGAAAATCGCCCAGCCTTACTTTCAGCACCTCGCATATATCTCGCCGACAATATTGCTCCCCAAAAAAACCACAGTGAAAACATTGCACTCACCTGAACTAATCACAGCGGTATGGATGCCATTTTCTAAATCACAGGTCGCTTCATTTAAAAGGCTGCTCTGCTTCAACTTCGGGGAAGTTTGGATGAACTCTGGAGGTCTTTTAAGGTGATATGAACATCTGAACAAACATCTTGGGCTAGATTGTACACTTTTGTGCAGATCGCTGGCTTCTCGCCCATTCTCAAAGAACCGATGGCTAGAACCTCCACTTTTGTGCTTATTGCCCGAAAATGGGCGTTTCTTCTGGCGTGGGCATTAAAAAAGAGTTTTCAGATCGCCGGCTTCTCGCCCATTCTCAAAATACCTAGTTTACATTTTTGAAAATGGGCGTTACCGCGAGCGATATCAAATGGGCGGTAGCGTTACATTTTTTTGACCTTCTGCCGTAAAGTGTGGCCGTCCTTAGCACTGGCATAGCAACGCTCGATTCCCACGATTCTAGAGGTCAAGGGTCACCAATGCATGCGCAGAAGAGGAGACAGAGAGAGAGCTCAGAGGGACTGAAGGTGTGGCTGGGTGTGGTGAGGCTGCTTTGGCAGGAAGGAGGGAGACTTTAGAGCTTCACAGCAAGTAGGTAAACAAAAATTAGCTGTTACCAGCCATATATTTGATCGAATTTGCCCAATAATGGAGAGAGCCAAGGAGGCATCACAGCACGCTGTGGAGACTGACACTGGAGAGAGCAGTGAGGTGGAAGAGGAGCACATTGGAGACCGCAAAAGAGCCAGGAGTTTCTCGGATGAGGCAAATGCCTCCCTCCTGCAGGAGGTCGAGTTATGCTGGGCTGATTTGACACAGAAAGGGTGTGGGAAGCCCACGCCAAAGGCCTACAAGAGGATATGGACCAAGATAGCAGAAGTGGTCTCATCGGCGAACAACAAGGTTCGTGAGGACAACCAATGCCGCAAATGATGGAACGACCTTGTGGGATCCGCAAGCGTAAGTATTACATTGATTTACATGTACTTATGTATTTATATAATTTGATTTGTAACAGGCATGGGTGACTATCAGCAGATGTGAGGTCTTGCACTTTTACCGGGAATGTTTTACTCAAAGCCTGTGGATACATCTTTAGGTAAAGAATGATAATTATCATAATAATCATGATTACATCTGTCGGTTATGTGTTGTATCAGTGTCTGTGACAATACCTAGCAATGATAGCATGCAATAATCTCATGTCATGTCGTCCTGTCACCTTTTACAGAAGAAGCTATCGACGATGAGGTACCTGCAGAGGCGAACGGGTATGGGGCCACCAGTCCCCAACAACGTCACTGAGATGGAGGAGCGAAAGCTCGCATTCATGGGGAAGCAACCCCGGACAGCCACAGACACAATTGGAGACCCTGAAGTGATGCCACATGAGTAAAGCTTACACCATTGCTTGATGTAAAGTCAATAGATGCCACTCCCACTCATGTCCAAACAATCATATATGATCGATGATTTCTAAAAGTGTCCTATAAATAATGCTGGCCTAATGAAAATCATTGCAATGCAGAATGTGTTGATGGTCATGAAATGTGATGTCTCTGATGATTTTGATAGCTTGGTGCTTTTGTCGTGCATATGTTGTGTGTAGCGCTGGACTCACCTTGTGACCCTAGCACCCCCTTCTCCTCTAATAACCTAATTTGTTTTTTGAAGCTTAGCCAGCAGCGCATCCCCAGGCAAGAACACAGAGGCCAGAAGGTGGGGGCGCGGGGCAGGAGTCGGCAGAAGATCCGACTACATCTGGTGCTGAGGAGCTCCGATTCTCGCCTGTCAATCCGCTGGGTCTGTTCTCGACGGACGAGAGCGCGGACTTCGAAGAACCTGCATTGCCACGTTCCAGAAGCCATTCCATCCCAAGGCCATCTAGTGATCCTCTGGTCATTCGTGCCTCCACTCTGGAGGTACCGGCACCAAGCAACTCTCCACAGGGCACCCCATTTGTCCCAAAGATGGCGGCGACCCCAAGGTGGCCTGTGGATGCGGCTGGTCTGTTCCACAAGCATGACATGACAGCAGAGAGATGGTACAGTTGTCCAGGATGACTGTAGACATTGGTGACCAGCTCATCGAAGCATTGGGGGGCATATCCCGACAGCTAGCCACCATGACTGAGTACGTTCCGCGGATGGCAATAGCCAGGAACACTGCTGCCACAGGCCTCCCAGTGGTCCCAGAGCATGGCACTCCTCCCCTAGGTTCCGCACCACCACTGTGAATGACAGATGAGAGGCAGGACCAAGATCCTGCTTCTGCATCAGAGAATGCTCCTCCCTCGGCAACCCCCACTCCCATACCTGGGCAACGACTGCATCTGCCTTCATCCCCCCCAATGAGGCACCGCCTGAGGAGCTCTTCAGCCAGGCAGTGTGGAGCGAGGAGGGGAAGGGGTAGAGCTGGGGAGAAGAAGGGGAAGGGGAAAGGAAAGTGAGGTGCATGTCCGCAGGTGATGGCTGTGTTATATCTCCATCTGGGTGTAGGCAATTTGTTGTAATGTATGGGGGGAGGGGACCACCCATCTGCGTTGCATGTGTATTCTGTGTTGCTGGACGTGTTGAACATTTGATTGATGTCAATGGTGGAAAAAGTGGGTTGTGAGCGGGGGTTGGGGTTTTTCCCCATGGTACTTATGATTTCAGACCAATGTTGGTATAAAAGGTTTTTTATTGAACATAACCTTGTTGCGCATTGTCTCAGATAGCTGGACCATTACACACTGGTGATTCCTTAACATGAAAAGATTAAATAAAATTTAACTTCAATCAACATAAATTTTAATTCGCACCAACGTGATGGGCACCATTGATGTCTGAGCTGCACACACGCAACAGTGTGTCAACATTGTCACTCACAGCAACGATCTTTTAGGCAAATCCTTCAGATATCAGCTCCTCACGTAACAGTCTTGCAGCTATGTAGCCACCGCGGGCCCTTTCCTGCAGTCTGGAGGGGATCATGGGC
Organism: Pristiophorus japonicus; assembly: GCF_044704955.1. NCBI lineage: Eukaryota > Metazoa > Chordata > Chondrichthyes > Pristiophoridae > Pristiophorus > Pristiophorus japonicus. The sequence goes on from NC_091991.1 coordinate 51,995,010, forward strand.
ATGGTTGCATAACCAGCCTGATTGTCTGGCCCTAGATCAGCATCCAGCCCTTCGCCATCCTATAAGAACATAAGAACATAAGAACATAAGAATTAGGAACAGGAGTAGGCCATCTAGTCCCTCGAGCCTGCTCCGCCATTCAACAAGATCATGGCTGATCTGGCCGTGGACTCAGCTCCACTTACCCGCCCGCTCCCCATAACCCTTAATTCCCTTCTTGGTTAAAAATCTATCTATCTGTGACTTGAATACATTCAATAAGCTAGCCTCAACTACTTCCTTGGGCAGAGAATTCCACAGATTCACAACCCTCTGGGAGAAGAAATTCCTTCTCAACTCGGTTTTAAATTGGCTCCCCCGTATTTTGAGGCTGTGCCCCCTAGTTCTAGTCTCCCCTACCAGTGGAAACAACCTCTCTGCCTCTATCTTGTCTATCCCTTTCATGATTTTAAATGTTTCTATAAGATCACCCCTCATCCGTCTGAAATCCAATGAGTAAAGACCCAGTCTACTCAATCTATCATCATAAGGTAACCCCCTCATCTCCGGAAACAGCCGAGTGAATCGTCTCTGTACTCCCTCCAAAGCTAGTATATCCTTCCTTAACTAAGGTGACCAAAACTGCACGCAGTACTCCAGGTGCGGCCTCACCAATACCCGGTACAGTTGCAGCAGGACCTCCCTACTTTTGTACTCCATCCCTCTTGCAATGAAGGCCAACATTCCATTTGCCTTCCTGATTACCTGCTGCACCTGCAAACTAACTTTTTGGGATTCATGCACAAGGACCAATCGTGGAGCAGTGGAGACGTATCCTGCTCAGTTGGCTGAGTGAGCAGTGAGGAGAGCAGCTCCTGTTGCAGCTCCTGGCTGGGCCTGTGAATCAGCCCAGGAAGAGAAGGAAGGAAGGGGCTTCACCACCAACTTTCACCCAGAGGGAGAGGAGGAAAGCAGAAAACTTTTAACAACTTTACCATTTCTACAAAGAGATGGAGAGAGGGGGAAAGATCAACAACAACATCCAGTGTGGAAGGAGGGAGACTCTACCTTTCTACAGGTGGGTGTGGGTGCATTTCCCTAAAAGACTTTGCTGTATCGGTGGGGGGAGGAAAGAAGACCACTGAGGGCCGGAACATCGCGGGGGGTGTGTGTGTGTGGAAGTGTGTGTGGGGGCCTTGCTTACAACTAGGCCCCACACACAATTGAAACACCCCTCCCCCATTGCCTAGCCTGGGATAGCTGGAGCTACCAGGCTGAAGATTTCTTTAATCACCTATTGAACATCGTTGGGAGTGTGTGCCTGGGTGGTTCTAGCTGCCCCAGGTGAAGACATCTTCTCCCCCCACCCGAAGACCTCCCCAAAGACTGCTTTGTTTTTTTGCCATCATCTGGGGAGTGCACCCCAAGAAAAACACCCATCCATCGCTGTGAGGGGAGACCTGCCCTCGCAGTCTCCCTCTTTCCCGCACCCCCTCACTCTATCTCTCTCTCTCTGTCTCTCCCCTCTCTCTCTGAGAGCCCTTTCCTCCAAATTTAAAAAAAACAATAAAATAAAACAACTGAGCAGAGGGAGCAAGGCCCCTCCCCAATTGCCAACTAGGGAAGAGGTGTGCCTCGTTAAGAGCTCCTCTGCTCAGTCTTATCAAACGAGGCCAATCAAGACCATTAAGGCGTGTGACTTTGGGGTGGGTGTAGCCCTTAAAGGGACCCCGTGATGGCGACCCCATCCACACCGGTGGCAGGGCCAGCAAGGACATATGCGCCTCCTACGCCACCCGCTGCCCTGCCACCATTCAGACTTATAACCAGGAAACACGGGGTCAAGAGCTACACTCACCCCACAATGAGCATCGAGGAGTGCGTGCGGGCGATGGCTGGGGTAGTCGGCCCCTTGGCCATTGTCGCGGCCTCCAAGCTGTCTGGGAAGGCTGTGTTCTTCCTGGGGTCGGAGCGGGCGGTGTCCCTAGCCCTCGAAAAGGGGCTCACGGTGGGCGGGACGTTCCTGCCGGTGGACCCTCTCGAGGCCACCGCGCAGAGCGTCATCATATCGAACGTCCCGCCCTTTGTTCCCGCTGAGCTCCTCCTCCCTCACCTACACCAACTGGGGGAGGTAAGGTCGGGGATCAACCCCATACCGCTCGGCCTCAGGGAGAACAGCCTGCGCCACGTGTTCTCCTTCCGCCGCCAGCTCTTTGTCCGGCTGGCGCGGGAGGAGACGACGGAAGGGCATTTTAATGTGGTGCACGAGGGGACTGCCTACCGCGTCTTCTGGACGTCGGACGGCGTGCGGTGCCATGCCTGTAGGGAGGTGGGGCACGTTCACAAGAACTGCCCCGCCTCCAAGGCCGCCAAACCACCGAGGGCGGCCAAGGCTGGCGCCGCCGCCACCCCTCTCCCTAGTTGCGTCCGCGTGCCGGGAGCCGTAGGTGCGCGGGCATCGTCGGAGGCCTTTGTTTTCATGGCCTCCGGCGGGGGGGAGGGAGAGCGTCCGACCGGAAAGAAGGCACGGAACAAGGCGAAACATCTAGAGGCGGGTCCCCTCAGTGCGCCAGAAAGTTTGACCACCGCGCTCGGCCCAACCCAGTCACCGGCGAGCGCGGGGTGCCCTGAGCCCGTGCCCGAGCCCTTGAACAACACCGCAGAGGGGCCCGGGCGCGGGCAAGAAAAGGAAAAGGGGGGAGCGGAGCGGGAGGCCTAGGCAGACATGGAGGTCTCCCTGCCTTCGCGCACCCCCAGGAACAAAAAGAGGCACCGCCCCAATGAGGCGGAGGGGGAACAACATCCCTCCGCGGAGGAGGCGGTGCCCGCCGCGTGTCCCGCGTCCCCCACCAGCGCCCCCAAATTGCGCTGCAGGCGCGAGGAATCTGTCCCCGGGGAGGGTGAGGCAGTCGAGGCTGGGGATGGCGTGGTAGATCTGCCTGTCGTGGGGGGCGTGGGGCCAGCGGAAGAATGCGTAGCCGCCGGGTCGAGCGTCCCGGGGACTGAGGCGGGCGGGGCCGAAAAGGCCGAACCTGAGCCCGCCCAGCCAATACCCCGGGATTTGCTCGGCCCGGAAGAAACAGCAATGAATGATTTTAACGAGTCTGTACACGCTGGGCTGGGGGGAGGCGGCGGGGAGGGGGAAGAACAACAACCCTCGCCCCCTACTTTGGAGCTGAGGGACTTGGTGGACCTGGAGAATTTCCTAAACCAGGTCTCTCCGTGTTCCCCGGCTCCTGGGGCGGAGGAGGAACCCCTTCCGCTGTCGCTTCCCGACCCAGCACCAATTTTAAAAGAGCCCAGTGGGGACTCCTCTGCCGACGATCCTGGGGGTGGGATCGGCGCAGAGTCAGGGCCAGATGGAGCGGCCGGGCCGTTTGCCGTACCTCGTGCGGTCGACGGGCCGGCTGCTAGCGGCGACCTCCCGGAGGGGGACGGGGACTCGGTGGAGGATGCGGGTGAAGATCTCGAGTCCATCGCCAGTGAGGCGGTGTATCTGCTCGAGTCCGCCGCTGAGACCCTCCTCATTCCCGTAGAGGAACTCCGGGACTTTTTGGTCCAGTGCCGGGGTTGCCGCGACCAAGCCCGTCTGGCCCTGGAAAGATGGTCCGAGCCGGGGCTGCTCGTCGTGTCCGTCCGCGCCGCCGCTAAAACCATGGCCGCGGGCGGGCCCTTATCAAGGGCGCAAGGCCTTGAGCTGCGCCGGCTCAAAAAGTTCCTCGCTGGGCTGCTGAAGGAGTGGAGGTCAACAAACGACTCCACTCCCCCCCCACAATAGGTTAGGTAGAGGTTGCACTTTGCTCTCGTCATGAAGATAACCATAGCCAGCCTCAACATCAACGGCAGCAGAGAGGCACGCCGTAGATTTAACAATTTTTCGCTCCTGCGGGAGGGGAAATATGCGGTGTGCTTCCTGCAAGAAACCCACACCGTTCCGGGAGACGAAGCCACGTGGCTCCTGGAATGGCAAGGAGAGGTCCGCATGAGCCACCTCACCGCCATTTCTAGTGGGGTGGCCATCTTGCTGGGCCCGCATTTTCAGCCGGAGATCTTGGGGGTCGAGGAGCCCGTGCCAGGCCGCTTGCTGCACGTAACGGTTCGCCTGGGGGACGTGCCGCTCCATCTCGTGAACGTGTACGCCCCTCAGCCCGGCCCGCAACAAACGCGCTTCTTTGAAGAGGTGTCCGCTCTTCTTGGCTCCGTCGACGTCGGCGACTGCATTGTCCTCGGGGGGGATTTTAACTGCACCCTCGAGGCGAGGGACCGCTCCGGTGCCCCGCAGTGCATGATGGCGATGGAGAAGTTGAGGGACCTGGTCGGGTCCTTCGACTTGGTGGACGTCTGGCGAAATCTCCACCCCGACTCCAGCGCCTTTACTTGGGTGAGGCCTGGAGTAGGATGGTCTAGAGTCGACCGCCTTTACGTGTCTCAGGCGTACGTTTCCTGCGTCCCGGTGGCCTCCATGCGGCCGGTGCCGTGTTCGGACCACCACCTGGTGTGGGCGGAGCTCGCTTCGCTCCGCGCGAGGACGGGGTCCGCGTACTGGCACTTTAACAACCGGCTGCTGGAGGACGTGCGGTTCCAGGACTCGTTCTGTCGTTTCTGGTCCGACTGGAGAAGGAAGCAGGGGGGCTTCCCCTCCTTGAGGCTATGGTGGGACGTGGGCAAGGCTCACGTCCGGGTCTTCTATCAAGAGTATGCGAGGGGGTCGACCAAGAGGCGGGCGGCCAGGGTCGGGCGCCTAGAAAAAGAGGTGCTCGACCTGGAATCCCGTCTCGGTCAAGTCGTCGAGGACCCGGCCCTGCGGACGGTGTACGAAGCGAAGAAGGCCGCGCTGAAGGACCTGCAGCTTGTCGGGTCCCAAGGCGCGTTCGTGAGGTCGTGGATCCGGTTCCTGCGGGATGTGGACCGCGGCTCCCCCTTCTTCTACTCGCTGGAAAAAAGGCAGAGTGTCCGTAAGCAGCTCTTGACGCTGCTGGCCGACGACGGCTCTCTCGTCTCGGATCTGGAGGGCGTCAACAACAGGGCCCGTGAATATTACGGGGCTCTGTTCTCTCCGGATCCGTCCAGCGAGGAAGCGCGTAGAGTTTTGTGGGAGGACCTGCCGAAGGTCAGCCCGGAGGGCGCCGAAAATCTGGAAGCTCCGCTAAGCCTGGCGAAGCTGACCGGTGCCCTCGCCCGGCTCTCGAGGGGAAAATCCCCGGGGCTGGACGGGCTGACCGTGGAGTTCCACAGGGCGTTCTGGGACGTCCTGGGGGGCGACTACGCACGGGTCCTGGGGGAAAGTCTGGCGACCGGGGAGATGCCCCTCTCTTGGCGCAGGACAGTCATTGTCCTGCTGCCTAAGAAGGGCGATCTCCGCCTCCTTAAGAACTGGCGCCCGGTCTCCCTCCTCAGCACGGACTACAAAATCTTCGCCAGGGCGATGTTTGCTCGCCTTGGTGCCGTGCTGGACCACATGATCCACCCCGACCAGTCCTACACGGTCCCGGGCCGGACAATCCACGATAACATCCATCTGGTCCGGGACCTCATCCATCATTCCCAGGAGGCTGGTCTGTCGGTCGCCTTCTTATCTCTCGACCAAGAGAAGGCGTTCGACAGGGTGGATCACGACTATCTGCTCGGAACTCTGCGCGCTTTCGGGTTCGGGACGCATTTCGTCGCCCGGATCCGACTTTTGTACGCCGCCGCGGAGTGTCTGATTAAGGTTAACGGGTCCTTGACGGCGCCCCTTCGCTTTAGGAGAGGGGTGCGCCAGGGATGCCCCATGTCCGGCCAGTTATATGCCATCTGCGTGGAGCCTTTCCTGCGCCTCTTGCGCACGAGGTTGACGGGACTGGCTCTGCAAGGGCCGGGCGTGGAGGTCGTCCTCTCGGCTTACGCCGATGACGTGCTCCTCGCGGTAGAGGATCCCGCTGACCTGCGGAGGATGCGTGAGTGCCAAGAGATTTACTCGGCCGCATCCTCCGCCTGAATCAACTGGGAGAAATGTTCCGGACTCCTGGTGGGTCAGTGGCGGGTGGACTCCCTGCCGGAGGAGCTCAGGCCTTTTGCCTGGAGCACGTCCCATCTCCTCTATCTGGGAGTCTACCTTAGCCCCGACGAGGGAGCCTGGCCGGCGAACTGGCAGGAGCTGGAGGCCAAGGTCGCCGCTCGCCTAGGGCGCTGGACAGGACTGCTCCGAGTGCTGTCCTACAGGGGTCAAGCGCCAGTCATAAACCAGCTGGTGGCTGCAATGTTGTGGTACCGGCTGGTCACTTTGATCCCTCCCCCTGCGTTTGTCGCCAAGATACAGAAGAAGCTGGTGGACTTCTTCTGGAACAACAGGAAGCACTGGGTCTCTGCTGCGGTCTTGAGTCTCCCGCTTGAGGAGGGCGGTCAGTCGTTGGTGTGCGTCAGCGCCCAGCTCGCGACCTTCCATCTTCAGACCCTGCAGAGATACCTTTACGTCGAGCCCCCTCCTAGGTGGTGCACTCTGGTGACGTATTTCTTCCGCCAGCAGCGCGACCTCAATTACGACACGCAGCTCCTGTTTATGAACTTGGGGGGTGTCAGGACCGCCCTCCGGGAGCTGCCTGTCTTTTACAAGGAACTCATCAGGGTCTGGAACAAAGTCTCCACCAAGCGCAGCTCTCCGCCGGCTGGAGTGGCGGCCATCCTGCAGGAGCCGCTGCTCGGGAATCCGTACCTCCACGGCCGAGGTTTTATGTGGCGGTCGGAAGAGAGGGCTGTGGCTGGTGAGGTGACCAGGGTCAGGGATCTGCTCGATGGTGGAGGAGCGACGGAGGAGCACGCTGGCGTGGCGCCTAAATTCAGCCGACGTCCGCCGCGCGGCCGAAGCCATCGAGTCGCTAAAAACAGCTTTGGGCCCTGACTCCGTTAGGTGCATCGAGGAGGCTCAAGCACGTGGGGAGATCCCGTCCGAACTGACCCCCGTCCGGACGGAATTCCTCATCGGCGCCAAACCCCGGAACCTCCCTCGGGGGCCGGCGCCTCACAACTTGAGCCGCCTCGGGGAAATCCCCTCCGTGCCTTTCAGTTCCGCGCGGAGGGGTTTCCTGTACGGGCTGCTCCTGCACACTCTCAACTTTGCCATCCTCACCTGCCGTCCGGACACGCCATGGCGTACCATCCTGCCGTCCGGAGGAGGCGGGGGTCCCCGATGGAGAGCACTCTACGCAGGGGTCCTCCCACTATTCATCGGGGACTTGGCCTGGAGGGTGGTGCATGGAGCAGTGCCGTGCAATAAATTTTTAAGCCTGTTCACGGACTCCCAGGCCGCCTGCAATTTCTGCGGTCTGGAGGAGTCCGTGTTCCATGTTTTTATTGAGTGCACAAGGTTGCAGCCCCTGTTCCATTATTTGAAGGGGCTGCTCCTGAAATTCTGGCTGCACTTCAGTCCCACTCTCCTGATCTTTGGGCACCCTGTGCGGAGGGGAGCGGGTAGGTCCGAGGGCCTCCTCGTAGGACTGCTCCTGGGCACGGCCAAGGGTGCCATCAGCCGGTCCAGGCAGCGGGCGGTCGAGGGGGTCGTTCAACCTGACTGCCTGCCTCTCTTCCGCTCTTACATCCGGTCCAGGGTGTCCTTGGAGATGGAGCACGCGGTGTCCACCGGTACGCTCGCGGCCTTCCGCGAGAGGTGGGCACCGGAGGGACTGGAGTGCATCATCACGCCCGGCAACCAAATTTTAATTTGATTTTACATTTTAAAGTTTAATTTGTTTTAATTGCCGGTGCTTTTAGTGTCCCCCTTCCCTTTTATAGGGGGCACTGGGGAAAAATTGTGATTTTAGCGCCCAAAAAAAAAAACCAAAAAAAAGAAAAACACACAAAAAAAAACAAAAAAAGGGAAAAAAAAGGGCCTTGTAAATGTCTGGTGTGTCACCCAGGTCGGGTGGCACGGATTAATGTTTTGTTTCACAGATAAACTCTAAAAGAGTTTCATGCACAAGGAAGTACGCTCGCGGCCTTCCTCGAGTGGTGGGCACCGGAGGGACTGGAGTGCATCATCACGCCCAGCAACCAAATTTTAATTTGATTTTACGTTTTAAAGTTTAATTTGTTTTAATTGCCGGTGCTTTTAGTGTCCCCCTTCCCTTTTATAGGGGGCACTGGGGAAAAAATGTGATTTTAGTGCCCAAATAAAAAACCAAAAAAAGAAAAAACACAAAAAAAAAACCAAAAAAAGGAAAAAAAAAAAGGGGCCTTGTAAATGTCTGGTGTGTCATCCAGGTCGGGTGGCATGGTTTAATGTTTTGTTTTACAGATAAACTCTAAAAGAGTTTCATGCACAAGGACCAATCGTGGAGCAGTGGAGGCGTGTCCTATTCAGTTGGCTGAGTGAGCAGTGAGGAGAGCAGCTCCTGTTGCAGTTCCTGGCTGGGCCTGTGAATCAGCCCAGGAAGAGAAGGAAGGAAGGGGCTTCACCACCAACTTTCACCCAGAGGGAGAGGAGGAAAGCAGAAAACTTTGAACAACTTTACCATTGTACAAAGAGTTGGAGAGAGGGGGAAAGACCAACAACAACATCCAGTGTGGAAGGAGGGAGACTCTACCATTCTACAGGTGGGTGTGGGTGCATTTCCCTAAAAGACTTTGCTGTATCGGTGGGGGGAGGAAAGAAGACCACTGAGGGCCGGAACATCGCGGGGTGTGTGTGTGTGTGGAAGTGTGTGTGGGGGCCTTGCTTACAACTAGGCCCCACACACAATTGAAACACCCCTCCCCCATTGCCTAGCCTGGGATAGCTGGAGCTACCAGGCTGAAGATTTCTTTGAGCACCTATTGAACATCGTTGGGAGTGTGTGCCTGGGTGGCTCTAGCTGCCCCAGGTGAAGACATCTTCTCCCCCCACCCGAAGACCACCCCAAAGACTGTGCTTTGTTTTTTTGCCATCATCTGGGGAGTGCACCCCAAGAAAAACACCCACCCTTCGCTGTGAGGGGAGACCTGCCCTCGCAGCCTCCCTCTTTCCCGCACCCCCCTCACTCTATCTCTCTCTCTCTGTCTCTGTCTCTCCCCTCTCTCTCTGAGAGCCCTTTCCTCCAAATTTAAAAAAAAACCCCAAAAAATAAAACAACTGAGCAGAGGGAGCAAGGCCCCTCCCCAATTGCCAACTAGGGAGAGGTGTGCCTCGTTAAGAGCTCCTCTGCTCAGTCTTATCAAACGAGGCCAATCAAGACCATTAAGGCCTGTGACTTTGGGGTGGGTGTAGCCCTTAAAGGGACCCCGTGATGGCGACCCCATCCACGCCGGTGGCAGGGCCAGCTAGGACTTATGCGCAGGCGGCATCCACAACCACGGCACCTCCTGCACCACCTGCTGCCCTGCCACCATTCAGACTTATAACGAAGAAACACGGGGTCAAGAGCTACACTCACCCCACAATGAGCATCGAGGAGTGCGTGCGGGCGATGGCTGGGGTAGTCGGCCCCTCGGCCATTGTCGCAGCCTCCAAGATGTCTGGGAAGGCTGTGTTCTTCCTGGGGTCGCAGCGGGCGGTGTCCCTGGCCCTCGAACAGGGGCTCACGGTGGGCGGGACGTTCCTGCCGGTGGACCCTCTCGAGGCCACCGCGCAGAGGGTCATTATATCGAACGTCCCGCCCTTTGTTCCCGCTGAGCTCCTCCTCCCTCACCTACACCAACTGGGTGAGGTAAGGTGGGGGATCAACCCCATACCGCTCGGCCTCAGGGAGAACAGCCTGCGTTACGTGTTCTCCTTCCGCCGCCAGCTCTTTGTCCGGCTGGCGCGGGAGGAGACGACGGAGGGAAGTTTCAATGTGGTGCACGAGGGGACTGCCTACCGCGTCTTCTGGACGTCGGACGGCGTGCGGTGCCATGCCTGTAGGGAGGCGGGGCATGTTCGTAAGAACTGCCCTGCCTCCAAGGCTGCCAAACCACCGAGGGCGGCCAAGGATGGCGCCGCCGCCACCCCTCCCCCTAGTTGCGTCCGCGTGCCGGGAGCCGTAGGTGCGCGGGCATCGTCGGAGGCCTTTGTTTTCATGGCCTCCGGCGGGGGGGAGGGAGAGCGTCCGACCGGAAAGAAGGCGCGGAACAAGGCGAAACATCTAGAGGCGGGACCCTCAGTGCGCCAGAAAGATTGACCACCGCGCTCAGCCCAACGCAGTCACCGGCGAACGCGGGGTGCCCTGAGCCCGTGCCCAAGGCCCTTGAACAACACCGCAGAGGGGCCCGGGCGCGGGCAAGAAAAGGAAAAGGGGGGGGCGGAGCGGGAGGCCTAGGCAGACATGGAGGTCTCCCTGCCTTCGCGCACCCCCAGGAACAAAAAGAGGCACCGCCCCAATGAGGCGGAGGGGGAACAACATCCCTCCGCGGAGGAGGCGGTGCCCGCCGCGTGTCCCGCGTCCCCCACCAGCGCCCCCAAATTGCGCTGCAGGCGCGAGGAGTCTTTCCCCGGGGAGGGTGAGGCAGTCGAGGCTGCCCAGCCGCTGCCTCCTGGGGATGGCGTGGAAGATCTGCCTGTCGTGGGGGGCGTGGGGTCGGCGGAAGAATGCGTAGCCGCCGGGTCGAGCGTCCGGGGGACTGAGGCGGGCGGGGCCGAAAAGGCCGAACCTGAGCCCGCCCAGCCAATACCCAACTTCCCCCGGGATTTGCTCGA